>NC_133620.1:191355767-191728267 GCF_048593235.1 Sminthopsis crassicaudata
AGTGACAGTTTGATTTCCTCATTACCTACTCTTATTCTTTTAATCTGTTTCTCGACTCTTATTGCCAAGGCTAGCATTTCTAATACAATAGTGGGCAAACTTGTTTCACTCCTGGTCTTACTGGGAAAGGTTCCAGTTTATCTCCATTACATATTATGCTTACTGATGGTCTTAAATATATGCTCCTGACTATTCTAAGGAATAGTCCATTTATTCCTATACTCTCAAGCATTTTTAGATGTTGGATTTTATCAAAAGCTTTTTCTGCATCTATTGAGATAATCATATGGTTTTTATTAATTTGATTATTAATATAGTCAATTATACTAATAGTTTTCCTAATATTAAACCAGCCCTGCATTCCTTGTATAAATCCTACTTGATCATAGTGTATTATCCTGGGGATGATTTTCTGAAGTCTTTTTGCTAATATCTTATTGAGATTTTGGTGTCAATATTCATTAAGGAGATTGGTCTATGGTTTTCTTTCTTTGTTTTCGATCTACCTGGTTTAGATATCAGTACCATGTCTGTGTCATAAAAGAAGTTTGCTAGGATTCCTTCATCCCCTATTTTTTCAAGTAGTTTATATAGCATTGGAGTTAGTTGTTTTTTTAATGTTTGATAGAATTCATATGTAAATCCATCTGGTCCTGTGGATTTTTCCTGCGGAGTTGTTTAATAGCTTGTTCTATTTCTTTTTCTGAAATGGGACTATTTAAGCAGTTTACCTCCTCCTCTGTTAATCTAGGAAGCCTATATTTTTGGAGGTAGTCATCCATTTCACTTAAGTTATCAAATTTATTGGCATAAAGTTGGGAAAAGTAACTCATTATTTTTCTAATTTCCTCTTCACTGGTAGAAAGATCCCCCTTTTCATTTTTAAGATTAACAATTTGATTTTCCTCTTTCTTTTTCTGATCAGATTTACCAAAGTCTTATCTATTTTATTGGCTTTTTCATAAAACCAACTCTTAGTTTTATTTATTAATTCAATAGTTTTGGTTTTGTTGTTGTTGTTTTACTTTCAATATTATTGATTTCTCCTTTTAATTTTAGAATTTGAAGTTTAGTTTTTGGTTGGGGTTTTTTAATTTGGTCTTTTTCTAGCTTTTTAAGTTGCTGGCCCAAATCATTGGTCTTTTCTTTCTCTATTTTATTCAAGTAAGCCTCTAAAGAGAAAACCAAAAACTAAACTTGGAAAAAAAAAAATCCATGTGTATCTTCTCAGTCATCTTGGCTCCGCCCCCCAAAAAATCTATTTTGAAGGAGCCAGGATAGCAGATTAGGGACAGCAATAAAGCTGAACTCTCCTAGCATTTTCCTCCAAACAATTTTAAAATAACTTCACAAATCAAATTTCAAAGTGGCAGAAGCAACAAGAGGTTGCAATAAGACAGTTTTCCAATCAAAGAAAACCTAAGGTCAGCAGGAAAAATCTGTGACATTAGATTACAGGCCTGTCTGGAGGCTACACAGAAAATTACAGCAATAGTGGCTTCAGGAATAGTAAAAATTTCAGGAGCTCTCAGCCCAAAGACTAAAAGAGATTTGGAAAACTGATCAAAAAAATTAAAGGAAACTGTTTGCTAGTATTAGGTAGAGCTGGAAATTCTATTGCTGATATACAGTTATGGGGAGGAAAGGAATATTGTGGTTACTAAATAACCTGGGATCTAGATCCAATTTCTAAAAAAAAAAAAAAAAAAAAAAAAAAGCACCAACACCTGTAGGTACTAGAGACAGCAGCACATTCCTGGATTCCTGGATAAAATATAGAGAACACACAAGAAAAGCAGTGGTCACATTTCTCCTAGATTAAGATGACCATCTTGAAAGCACTAAAAAGTTTCAGATCTATAGAACTATCTCTGAAAAGAGCAGTACAAAAGATCCTTTCCTCAATTTGCAATAAACTGCTACTATCAAAAAGGACTGCTATGATATTTTACACCTCTTGGTCCTTTCCCCTTTTTAATTAATTTGGAATACAGACAATTTGGTTCCCCTTTGGGCATAGTGCCAAATTGCTCTCCAGAATGGTTAGGTCAGTTCCCAACTCCAGTGCAAGAGTGCATTTGGGTCTCAGTTTCCTGCATGCTCTTCTAACATTTATCATTTTCCTATTTCATATTAGTCAATCTGAAAGATATTATGTGGTACCTAAAAGTTGTATTAAGTTGCATTTTTCTAATCAGAAGTCATTTAGAGCCCTTTTTCATATGCCAATAAATACCTTTGACTTATTCATCTGAAAACTGTCTGTTTGTATCCTTTGACCATTTATCAATTGAACAATGGCTTGTATTCATAGAAATGTGATCCACTCCACTATCTGATTGCCTTTTATGAGAATTCATCCAATTCACATTTATAGTTTTGATTATTGTGTCTTTCTTTCCATTCTACTTTTCCTCCTATTTGTCCTTTTTCTTTTTTTACTTCTCTCCTCACCATTGTTTTACTTCTGTCTATGATTTGCCCTCCTTACTATAAGTTCTATAGTTTATTTAATATCCTTTCCTCCTACTTTCCTGTAAGGCAAGATAGATATCTATTTTCAACTGATTGTGCATATTCCGATTGTGCATATTCTGTCTTTAAGCCACTATTGATCAGAATAATCAAGACACATTCACTGTGGATTCCCCCACCTTCTCCTCCATTGTAATAGGTTTTTTGCAGCTCTTCATGTGAAATTATTTACCCTATTCTAATTCATGCTTCTGCACCCCAAAAAAGTTCTCTTTTGCATCCCTTAATTATTTTTGTCATTCCCTTGAATTCACTGTATACCTGTATCCTCTATCTATGTATATTTCTTATAGCTATAATATTAGTGGGACATTTTTTAATAATTATAAATATTATTTTCCCATGTAAGTATGTAAACAATTTAGCTCTACTGAATCCCTTATATTTTCTTTTGACTTTTTACCTCTTTAATGTTTCTCTTGGGTATTGATATTAAAGATCAGATTTTTTGTTTAATTCCTTTCTTCTTGTAATTTTTCTATTTCATTGAATGACTATTTTTCCCATGATTTTATGCTCAGTTTTTCTGGGTAAGTGATTCTTGGTTGTGGTCCTAGCTCCTTTGGCTTCTTGAATACCATGGTCCATGACTCCAATATTTTAATGTTTTAAAACTAGATTTCAACTTCTGTGTAATGCTAACATTCTCAAAATATGAACAATTTCTTTCAAGATACCGCCAATATTTTTTCTTAACCTGATCACTTTGTAATTTGACTATAATTTTCCTAAAAGTTTTTTGTTTTATTTTAGAATCTTCTGAGGTGATTGGTGAGATTTGCTTTATCTTTCCAGAATAATAGGGCAGCATTCTTTGATAATTTCTTGAAAGATGCTGTCCAGTTTCTCCTTTAGATTATGTCTTTCAGGTAATTTAATTATTCTGATATTGTCTCTCTCCTGGATCTATTTTCTAGTAAGTTTTTTTTTTTTCCCATAAGATATTTTACATTTTCTTCTATTTTTTTTTCCTGAAGCAATTGGGATTAAGTGACTTTCCCAGAGCCACACAGGTAGGGAGTGTTAGGCATCCAAGGCCAGATTTGAACTCAGGTCCTCCTGATTTCAGGGCTACTGCTCTATTCGCTGCACCAACTAGCTGCCCCCTATTTTTTAATTCTGTTAATTTGTTTAATAATCAGTGTCTCAGACATTAACTTCCAGTTTCCTAATTATGAATTTTAATTATTTTTATTTTAATACACATTGTTTTATGAATTTTGTTGGGAAAGAAAAAATCAGAATCCTCTTTGTGAGAGGAAAAAGAAAACAGAATAAAAGTGAACATAGCATGTGTTCATTGACATTCAATCTTCATAGTTCTTTTTCTGTATTCAGATGGCATTTTCCGTCCAAAGTGTATTGGGATTGTTGTGGGTCACTGAACCACTGAGTTTTCATAGTTGATCATCACATGTGCTTGCTGTTGTGTATAATGCATTCCTGGTTCTGCTTCTTTCACTCAGTATCAGTTCATGTAAATCTTTGAAGAACGTTCTATAAAGTGCTGATTTTAAAGAATTAGAGAAATGCAAATTTCTCTAAATACATGGGAGATGTAGATTTATAGTGAGTTTCTAACATTATTTTCTAGTTTTCCCAGAAATTTTTGTCAAATAGTGAATTCTTATTACAAAAGCTGAAGTTTGGGGGGTTTATCAAATACTAGATTACTATAGTATCATATATTAGATTACTACTATATAAATATTGATTTTGTGCCATGTGTATCTAATCAGTTCCAGTGATCCACCACACTATTTCTTAGTCATTACCAAATAGTTTTGATTATTGCTCCTTTATATATAGTTTTAGGTTTGGTCCTAAGCCATCATCCTTTGTATTATTTTTCATTAATCCTCTTGATATTCTTGACCTTTTATTCCAAATGAATTTTGTTATTTTTAGTTCTCTAAAATACCTTTTTGGCAGTTTGATTAGTATTGCATTATTATATTGGCTGAACCTATCCATAAACAATTGATATTTCTCCAATTGTCCAGATCTGACTTTGTGTGAAAAACGTTTTATAATTGTGTCCATATAGTTCTTAGGTTTCTCTTGGCAGATAGACACCCAGATATTTTATCTTGTGTACAGTAATTTTAATTTGTATGAATTTATTTTAAATCCTACAACTTTGCTAAACTGTTATTTGTTTTCAGTAGGACTTTAAATGATTTTCTAGGATTCTCTTTAAGTATATCATCATATCATCTACAAAGAGTGGTAGTTTTATTTTCTCATTGCCTATTCTAATTTCTTTAATTTCTTTATATTTTCTTATTGTTATAGCCAAGATTTCTAGTACAATATTGAATAATAGTAATGATATTGGAATTCCTTATTTCACCCCTGATCGTACTGAGAATGTGTCCAGCTTCTCTCCATTACAAATAATGTATGCTTTTGGCTTTAAATAAACAGTGCTATTTAATTTAAGGAAAACTCTCTTTATCCCTATGTTCTGTAGTGTTCTGAATGTTTTTTGAAGTCTTTGTTTTGTGAAAAACTTTTTCTGCATCCATTGAGATTGTCATATGATTTCTATTGATTTTGATATTGATACAGTCGATTATGGTAATAGGTTTTTCTAATATTTAATCAGTCCTGCATTCCTGATATAAATCCCACTTGGTCATAGTATAAAATCACTGTACTCTCTTTGCTTATATTTTATTTAAATTTTTTGCATCAATATTCATTAGGGAGATTGGTCTGTAATTTTCTTTTTCTACTTTAGCCCTTCCTTCTTTAGGTATGAGTTCTATATTTGTGTTATAGAAGAAATCTGGCAGGATTTTCTTAACCTTTTTTTTTTCAAATAGTTTACATATTATTGAAATTAATTGTTCTTTAAATGTTTGGTAGAATTCAGTTGTGAATCCATCTAGCCCTGGAGATTTTTTTTTTCCCTTAGGAAGTCTATTAATGTTTTGTCCAATTTCTTTTTGCACAATGGGACTATTTAAATAATTTATTCCCTCTTTTGTTAATCTGGGCAATGTATGTTTTGTGTAAATATTCATCCATTTCACTTAGATTGACAGACTTGCTGCTATATAGTTGAGCAAAAAACTTCAAATCATTGCTTTAAATTCTTTTTTTTTATTAGTGGAATGTTCATTCTTTTCATTTTTGATGCTTGTGATTTAGGTTTGTTTTTTTTTTGGTTGTTGTTGTTGTTTTTGTTGTTGTTGTTGTTTCCTTTCCTTTTTCTAATTAAATTAACCAAGGGCTTATCTATTTTGTTTGTTTCATAAAACCAACTTTAGATTGTATTAATTAGTCCAATGGTTTTCTTAACTTAAAAATTATTAATCTTTCCTTTGAGTTTCAAAATGTCTCCCTTGGTATTTAATTGGGAGTTTTAAAGTTGTTCTTTTTCTAGCTTTTTTGAGGTACATGCCTAATTTATTGATCTTCTCTTTCTCTAAATTATTCATGTTGCTATTTAGAAATATAAAATATCCTCTCACAACTGCTTTGGCTGAAACCCAAAAACTTTTGTTATGTTGTCTTATTATCGTCATTCTCTTGGATGAAATTATGAATTGTTTCTGTGATTTGTTCTTTGATTCACTCACTTTTTTAGAATTTGATTATTTAATTTGCAATTGTTTTTTAGTCTATCTTTCCCTGGCTCTTTATTGAATATAATTTTTATTGCTTTGTGATCTGAAAAGGAAGTATTTATTATTTCTGACTTTACATTTGATTGTGAGATTTTTATGCCCTAATACATGGTCACTTTTTGTTTGGGTGCAATGTACTACCAAGAAAAAGGTATATTCCTTTCTGTCTCTATTCAATTTTCTGCAGAGGTCTAGAATATCTAGGTTTTCTAGGATTATATTAATCTCCTTAGTTCCTTTTTTTTCTTTTTTTAAAATTAATTTTATAATTATAATATTTTTAACAGTACATATGCATAGGCATTTTTTTATAACATTATCCCTTGTACTCCCTTCTGTTCCGAATTTTTCCCCTCCTTCCCTCCACCTCCTCCCCTAGAACGCAGGCATTCCCATGCATATTAAATATCTTATAGTATATCCTAGGTACAATATATATGTGCAGAACCGAATTTTGTTGTTGTTGTTGTTGCAAAGGAAGAATTGTATTCGGAAGGTAAAAATAATCTGGGAAGAAAAACAAAACAAAACAAAAATGCTCACAGTTTACATTCATTTCCCAGTGTTCCTTTTCTGGATGTAGCTGATTCTGTTCATCATTGATCAATTGGAATTTGATTAGCTCTTCTCTATGTTGAAGATATCCACTTCCATCAGAATACATCCTCATACAGTATCATTGTTGAAGTGTATAATGATCTCCTAGTTCTGCTCATTTTACTCAGCATCAGTTGATGTAAGTCTCTCCAAGCCTCTTTGTATTCCTCCTGTTGGTCATTTCTTACAGAACAATAATATTCCATGACATTCATATACCACAATTTACCCAACCATTCTCCAATTGTTGGGCATCCATTCATCTTCCAGCTTCTAGCCACTATGAAAAGGGCTGCCACAAACATTTTGGCACATGCAGGTCCCTTTCCCTTCTTTAGTATTTCCTTGGGATATAAGCCCAGTAGTAGCACTGCTGGGTCAAAGGGTATGCACAATTTGATAACTTTTGGGGATAATTCCAGATTGCTTTCCAGAATGGCTGGATTCTTTCACAACTCCACCAACAATGTATCAGTGTCCCAGTTTTCCCACATCCCCTCCAACATTCATCATTATTTGTTCCTGTCATCTTAGCCAATCTGATAGGTGTGTAGTGGTATCTCAGAGTTGTCTTAATTTACATTTCTTGCCTTAGTTTCTTTCTTATTTATTTTGTGGTTAAATTTGTCTAAGAGGAGAAGGTTAAGCTCACCCAATAACATAATATATAATATGTAATAATATATCATATATATTATATATAATATATAATGTAATTTATAATGATAGTTCTTCCTGTAATTGGCTTAATATTTTCTCTAGGAATTTGTATTCTCTACCACTTGGTACATATATATTTAATATCATTACAACTCCATTGTTTATAGTATCCTTGATCAAGATGTGCTTTCTTGCCTTATCTCTCTTATTTAGATCTATTTTAACTTTTGTCTGAGATAAGAATTGCTACCCTTGCTTTTTTTTTTTTTGCTTCAGCTTAAGCATAATAAATTGTTTCAGTATTTTACCTCTACTTTATTTGTATCTCACTGTGTCAAATGTGTTTCTTGTAAAGAACATATTGTAGGATTCTGTTTTTTTAATCCATTTTGGTATTTGATTGTTTTAAGGAAGAATTCATCTCATACACATGCATAGTTATGATTACTAACTCCATTACTAACTCAATTTTGCTCCATCCTATTTTCTAAACATACATACTTATGTTCTCTCTTTCCACCCTGTCCTTACTATTGTTATTTTTTTTTTACTCACTCCACCCATTATCATATCTTCTATCATTTTCGCCTCTTTTATTACCCTTTTCCCTCCCTTCTATTCACCACTTCCATTTTCTTTCTTCTTTCTCCACCTAGTTCTTTATAGGGCTAGATAAATTTCTATACACCACTGAATGATCAAGCTATTCTCTCTAAGAGCCAAATCTGATGAAATCAAGTTTCAGACAATGCTCATCTTTCTCCCTTCTTTCAGTCTAGGTGTTGCACCTCATCATGTGGCCTAATTTGTATCATTATACCTTCTCTTCTCTTTTTCTTGCAGTAGGGGCATTTTCCCACCCATTAATGTCTTTTTTCTTTGATATCATCACATCAAAGTCCATTCACAATCACATCCTCAGTCCATGTAATGTCCCCCTCTGTCTGGCACAGTAAAAATTCTCAAAAGTTACAGATATTATTTTCCCAAATATCATGAAAACAATTTAACCTTTAAACATATGTCTCCCCCTGTTTACCATAATATGCTTCTCTTAAATCCTGTCTTTAGATTGAGTTTTCTGTTTAGTTCTGTTTTTTTTTTTCCCCAATAGAAATGAATAAAGTCTCTTAATTCATTGAAGTTTCATCACCTGCCCTGCAGTATGATGCTCAGTCTCACTGGGTAGTTAATTCTTATTTGTAACACTGGGTCCTTTGTCTTCCAGAAAATGGTATTCCAGGCCCACTTATTCTTTATTACAGAAGCTGCCAGATCTTGGGTAATCCTGACTGTTGCTCCTTAATATTGGGATTTTTTTTTTCCTTGCCAATTTCTGGCAGCTTGCAGTATATTTTGCTTGAAATATTTTTAAACTTTCTCAACAATGTACTTTGGGGTTTTCTTTGTGAGATTTCTTTCCAAAGGTGCATCAATGGATTCTTTCAATGACTATTTCCCAAATTGTTTCTAGAATATCATGATAGTATTCTTTGATAATTTCTTGAAGAATGCATTGGTCATGGCCCTCTGGTAGAACAATAAACTTTTAAATTGTTTCTTCTGTATCTATTTTCCAAGTAAGCTAGTTTTCCAAGGAGGTATTTCACACTTTAATTTTCTTTTCCTTTTAGTTTCATGTCTTGCAGAATCATTAGTCCTCATTCTAGTATATAATGTGTTAGTTTTTGTATCTCTTTTTCCAATTGGTTAATTTTACATTTGAAGGTTTTGTTTTCTTAAGTGAACTTTTTTTTTGCATTTGACCAATTGTATTTTTTTAAGGTTTTGCTTTCCTTTTCCAAGCTCTTGACTTTCTCCTGTATACCTCTCATTTCTTTTTTTTTTCTTTTTTTTCTTCTACCTCTCCAACTTGTCTTTTGAAAATTTTTTATGAGTACTTCCAAGTAGCTTCTTTGGATTTGAGAACAATTCACTTCAGTCTTTACAATTTCTCCCAGTGGACATTTTTTCCTTGTCTGAATTATTGTTATGATTTTCCTTGTCATTATAGTAGCTTTCCATGGTCAAGGTTATTTTCTGTTTCTTGCTCTTTTTTTTTAAATTTTTTATTATGTATATATTTTTTATAATATTATCCCTTGTATTCATTTTTCCAAATTATGCCCCTCTCCCTCTATTCCCTCCCCCCGATGACAGGCAATCCCATACATTTTACATGTGTTACAATATAGTCTAGGTACAACACATGTGTGTGAATATCATTTTCTTGTTGCACAATAAACATTAGAATCCAAAGGTACATGCAACCTGGGCAGACAGATATTAGTGCTAACAATTTACATTCACTTCCCAGTGTTTCTTCTCTGGGTGTAGCTACCTCTGTCCATCATTGATCAACTGGAAGTGAGTTGGATCTTCTTTATGTTGAAGATTTCCACTTCCATCAGAATACATCCTCATAGAGTATTGTTGTTGAAGTGTACAGTGATCTTCTGGTTCTGCTCATTTCACTCAGCATCAGTTGATTTAAGTCTCTCCAGGCCTCTCTGTATTCCTCCTGCTGGTCATTTCTTACAGAGCAATAATATTCCATAACCTTCATATACCACAATTTACCCAACCATTCTCCAACTGATGGACATCCATTCATCTTCAAGTTTCTAGCTACAACAAAAAGAGCTGCCACAAACATTTTGGCACATATATGTCTCTTTCCACTCTTTAGTATTTCTTTGGGATATAAGCCCAGTAGTAGCGCTGCTGGGTCAAAGGGTATGTGTAACGTGCTGTCGTCTCCAGAAGCTGCCAGATCGCTCTCTGGGAAGAGATCTGCTGTGTCTACTCAAATCTTTCAGACAGATTCTTCTTCCTGTAGTGAACCGTTGTCTCCAGGCAGTTGCTGTTAACTCTTGTCCTTAGAAGTGACTTCCCTTCCTGCAGAGAGCCCCGTCAAGCCTGATGCAATGCAGAGTCTTTCTCTTGAATCCTGGCTCTGAATCTCCTCCAACTCTTATCCTTCTTCAGGCCGATCTGCTCTCTGCGCCCAGTGCTGTCTCTTTTTATCCTCCCAGAGAATGGGCGTGGGATAATGCAAGGGCTTCTGGGAAGAACCACCCCAGCCAATGAGCTTGCCCCCTCTATCAAGTCAACCTGAGTTCTCACCTTGTAATTGTCCAGAAAACCTGAATTCTCACCTTGTCACCATCCAGACAACCTCAGTTCTCACCTAGTAATCCCAACATCTCCCCCTTTCTTTTGATTTAGAACATAGGACAGTCATGACCTTGAAACATAAATCCATCAATATGGGAAGTATTGCAGATAATTACATAAATTACATAAGCACATAGTAACATAGTAACATAACACATGCTAGAAGTATATAACATAATCATAATCATAAATTGAAAATTTATAAATGTCCATAAGTCTATTGTCCATTATTCTCATCTTGTGTGAGGAAGTCCAATGATTCCTGCTGGTTTTTAAGTTCTTTAACAGTCTTCTTATTATCCATGCTCTTTCAGTGTCAGATGTTTCTTAGATCTTCTCCTTTATTTTGAGGTCTTTCTCTTTTTCTGTCTCTCTCTGATGGACAAGGCGAATATGACTTGTTGGCACCCATCTGATTCCTTCTCCTGCTGAAGAAATACAAGCAAACCCTCTCCCCCAGGCAGTTAACCTATCTGGTCCCTTCCATTCACCACTTTCTGGATCTCTCCACATCACCTGGCGATTATCTAAGGACAGTGGAGATGCTCTCACTGGACACTGCCCTTCTGGTGGGTTATAAAACCTGTCTGCTGGAGCCAGCGCATCTTTGTCAAAAATTAGAAAATTAATGGTATAGAGAACTAAATTTAGAAGTTCCCTAGGGCTACCTGTGGCTCCCCCTTTCTTTTGTTTTTGGAGGAGTGTCTTAATATCTCTGTTTCTTCTCTCTACTATTGCCTGCCCTTGAGGATTAAAGGGTATGCCCGTGGTATGTAAAATCTTATACTGTGCACAAAAGTGTGTAAAATGTTTGGACGTATATGCAGGTCCATTGTCTGTTTTTATTGCTTGTGGCACACCCATAATTGCAAAAGCTTGTATAAGGAATTCAGTGACCACTCGGGCTGTCTCTTTTGCTGCTGGCATTGCAAATGTGAATCCTGAAAAGGTGTCTACCACGACATGAATAAAAGATAGACGACCAAAAGATTTATAATGGGTCACATCCATTTGCCAGATTTCATTGGGTCTCAAACCACGAGGATTCTTCCCTGGAGGGAGTGTAGGAGCATGGAAAGGAAGACAAGCTGTACAGCTTTTTACTATGCTCCTAGCTTCCTCTCTTGTGATTCCAAATTGTAAACGTAAAGCTCGAGCAGCCTGATGATATTTAGAATGAGATTCTTGTGCTTCCTGAAATAAAGGACTACTGGCTAACATGGTTAGAAGGCTATCTGCCTTTGAATTTCCATCAAAAATGGGACCTGGAAGTCCACTATGTGAGTGGACATGCAAGATATAAATCTTGCCTGGATGTTTTCTCACTTGCTCTTGAAGTTCCTTAAAGAGCTGATAAATATTGGAGGCTGCAAATTTTATTTGGGCTGTGGCAATTCTTTGTACTACACCTACTGAATAGGCTGAATCAGTAATTATATTTACGTCTCCTGGGTAATAAGTGAGAGCTAGCATGATAGCAAATAATTCATTCTGTTGAGTGGATTGAAAAGGAGTCCTGATTACTCTCTTTATGGTTAAATCATGAGAGTATATGGCACAAATATTTTCTTTGGAGGCATCTGTAAAGATTGTTGGTCCTTTAAGAGGAACCTTAGAAACCTTTTCTTCAAAAATCCATCGCCAATTATGTAGTAGCCGGGTAATCTTTAATGGAGATC
Organism: Sminthopsis crassicaudata; assembly: GCF_048593235.1. NCBI lineage: Eukaryota > Metazoa > Chordata > Mammalia > Dasyuromorphia > Dasyuridae > Sminthopsis > Sminthopsis crassicaudata. The sequence continues at coordinate 191,368,051 of NC_133620.1, forward strand.
CATGTGCAAAATTTGGAGCGGTGGCCAATAAAATTTGCCATTCTGGGATGTTCTCACAGCATACATTAATCTGTGCGTTAGTATAGAATGTGTATATTTTTTCAGGACTTATCCCAGATAATTGTGTTACTCTCTTAATAGCCTTTAATAAAATTCTAGCCACAAGCACTGGGTAAGGTGTAAGGCTTTGTTCTGGTTGTGCTGGGAGGTTCACCCACTCAATCACTCTGTCTCCTTGATGAAGGACTGCTGTGGGTGCCTCTTTTGTAGCAAAAACTGATATTTCCAAGGGTTTTTGAGTGACTCTTTCAACCACATTGGATAAAGCCAGTTCAACTTCTCTCAAAGCCTTTTGTGCTTCTTTTGTAAGCTGGCGTGGTGAATTTAAAGCACTGTCTCCCCTTAAAATGTCATAGAGAGGTTGTAGTTGATTGGTAGTTAAGCCTAACACTGGACGCATCCATTGGATATCTCCTATTAATTTTTGAAAGTCATTTAAGGTGTTCAACTTCTCTGTTCTTAAAGAAAGCTTTTGTACTGTGAGTGTCTTAGGATACACTTCATATCCTAAATATTGAAAAGGAGCATGTCTTTGAATTTTTTCTGTAGCTATATGCAGTTTGTAGTACTTTAATGTTTCCATGGTCCTTTGTAGACATGCCTCTAACATTTGTTCCTCAGGTGCACATCCCAAAATATCATCCATATAATGTAACAATATTACTTTTGGAAAGGCTTTTCTTACTGGAGCAAGAGCAGCTGCAACATACATTTGGCACATAGTAGGGCTGTTTTTCATTCCCTGTGGCAAAACTGTCCATTCATATCTTTTATAAGGCTCAGCCAAATTAACACTAGGCACTGAAAAAGCAAATCTTTTCATATCCTCCTTATCTAGAGGAATAGAATAGAAACAATCCTTAATGTCTATAACCCATAGAGGCCATTCTCTTGGCAACTGAGTAGGAGATGGAAGTCCAGGCTGAAGAGTTCCCATAGTTTCCATCTGTTCATTTACTCTTCTTAGATCAGTTATCATCCTCCATTTTCCAGATTTCTTTTTCACCACAAATACTGGGGAATTCCAAGGACTTAGAGAAGGCCGCAAGTGTCCTTGGTCAAGTTGTTCTTGCACTATGTCTAATAAGGCCTGAATTTTATCACTTCTTGAGGGCCACTGTTCTACCCACACTGGTGAATCAGTCTTCCACTGAATAGGAACTGGTGAAAGTGCAGGTAGGCCTTCAACAGCAGCCCTGCCTAAAAAGCCGAAGTGCTTATTTGTAATCCTATCTGCTGTAAAATGTCTCTTCCCCACAGATTGATGGGGATTTTTTCAACCACAAAAGGAGTAAAAGCTCCTGTTTCTCCTTCAAATACCCATCTCAAAGGCCTAGCACTAACTTCTGCTGCTATTGATCCTCCCACCCCAGACATATAGGTGTCTGCTTTAATCTTTGGCCAGTGAACGGGCCAATTGGCACCTCTAATAACTGTACGATCTGCACCCGTGTCTACCAATCCTTCAAATGGTATTCTGTTTATATAAATAGTAAGCATAGGTCGGTCAGCTGTCACAGCTGCTGTCCAATATATTCCTGGATTTTGTTCATTGGAGTCAAAATCTAGGCGACTATCACTAGGTTGCTTATTAGGGGTCCGTAACAATAAGCCTGATGCTACTACTTCTCCTGGTTGATAAATCACACGTTGTCTGCCTGTGTTAGTGACTGGGATATTAGATACACGTTCTCCAGTCTCCCACATCAGTGTATGGATGGACACTGTTTTGTAGGCACTCTCAGAAGGTGAAATGGTCAAGCCTACTGTGCCTGGAGGCAAAGGATCCATAGGCTCAACAGGAACAGATTTCACTTCTCCAGGGAGTATCTCGGTAGTCTCTACTGCACACAACTCTATTTTTCCTAATTTCAATCCCTTTCTTCCATCTGATTGCCTTTTGGCTGATTGATCATGTCTTAAAATTCTCTGGATGTAACCTCGGCTGCCATCATGCCCCACTTGGGGGCCTGAAGCTGGGCCCCACCTGTCATTTCCCTGGGTCAATCTACATTCGGAGGTCCAGTGGAGGCCCTTGTGACATTTTGGACATGGAGTTTTAGGTCTTCTCTCACCCTGTCTTCTCACTGTATCTCCATATCTACACTGAGCTCTTAGATGCCCAATTTTTCCACATTGAAAACATCGCCGAGTTTCTCTAGAAGGCCCTTGCCATGAGGGACCCTGTCTTTCCACATTCATCATTGTCCGGGTGTAAAAAGCATTTGTTCCCACTGTAGCACAGCGTCTTATGATCTCCTCTAAAGGAGCATCTTTGTCTAATCCCCATATAATTCTTTTGCAAATCTCGTTGGCATTTTCCTTAGCCAGATGTCTGGTCATTATTTCTGTAGCTGAATTTTCTCCAATAGTTCTTTTGACAGCAGTTTGCAAACGTCCCACAAAATCTGCAAAAGGTTCATTGGGACCTTGCTGTATTTTAGTGAAAGCCTCTCCACGATCTTTCTGTCCAGGAAGGACACCCCAAGCTTTTATTGCAGCCTTAGCAATTTGCTCATATATTGTCATGGTATAATTAATCTGTTCCGAATTCTCTCCATACTGACCTTCACCAGCTAAGTGCTCAAAAGTGAATTGTGTGTTAACTCCTATTTCCAAATTACATCTGACTTGAATTTTACATAATTCATGAAATTCCGCAAGCCATAATAAATTTTCTCCAGGTTCCAGACATGTCCTTGCTATGGATTTCCAATCATTCGGGGTTAGGACTTCATAAGACAAACCATCTAGTAACATTTTGACATAAGCTGATGTAGCCCCATAAAGGGTACAACCTTTTTTCAAATCCTTAATTTTATTCAAATCTAAAGGTGCATATCTTCTCCTTTTTTTACCTACAGAGTCAGTATTTTCAATCACAGGATATGCATGTATAAAATCACTTATATCCTGTCCTTCTCTCTTAGCTTTAACCAATGCTTTTTCTAATCTTGTCATAGGCTTAGGCTTCTTCACAGGCAATTCTGTTTGTGTTTCTGCCTCTTCCCCTCTTTCTTCCTCCATCTCTGAAGGTGGGGTTGATGTGGGCCTGTCAATAATCTGTTCTCTAGGCAGGGTTGAAGCTTCTTCAAGAGAATCATACCATAATTCCTCATTTAAATCCTCTTGCTCTAGGGAAAGATCTTGATCTTTCCTTTTTTCCTCACACTTCCTCCTCTGTTCATTTTTAGAACTTTTCCTTCTCCTACAACTTGCTTGATAGTTTAAGGCTAATTGAACTATGTTGTAGATATAAAATACTTCTGCAGAAATTGAACGAGGCCCATTTTTTGCTTGAAATTCTTTCATTTCATATCCCACTAGCTTCCATTTATCTACATCTATCTTTTCTTCCTCTAAGAACCAAGGGGATGTGCGTCTTAATGCAGCCAAGAGTTTAGCAATCTGTACCCAGGTTACAAGTAAACTCTGCTCCTCAATTATGTTGATTATACTCTCTATAGTACCACTCCTGAATGGAGCTGAGGTTGCTTCTGGGGCTGGGGTTGAGTCGGCTGAGGTCCAGGGATTGAATATAGCTAACATCTGCCCCATTTCAGCTATAAGAGATTCCTGGTTTAGCTCTTAACAAGTTAAGTTCCTTATTTATCTATTAGCACGCTCACTTAATCTTTAACAAAGTTTCCTCCTTACTGGTTCTGGGTCAGAGAGACTGAGATCTAGATCGGAAGCTTCTCCACTGGAATCAGGACTGTGTCTGTCCCTGTTCGGGCACCAAATTGCAAAGGTCTGGTCTAGCTCCTCTTGTCAGGATAAGCAAAAGTCTTTGCCCCACGTTGGGCACCAATTGTAGCGAGCTATCGTCTCCAGAAGCTGCCAGATCGCTCTCTGGGAAGAGATCTGCTGTGTCTACTCAAATCTTTCAGACAGATTCTTCTTCCTGTAGTGAACCGTTGTCTCCAGGCAGTTGCTGTTAACTCTTGTCCTTAGAAGTGACTTCCCTTCCTGCAGAGAGCCCCGTCAAGCCTGATGCAATGCAGAGTCTTTCTCTTGAATCCTGGCTCTGAATCTCCTCCAACTCTTATCCTTCTTCAGGCCGATCTGCTCTCTGCGCCCAGTGCTGTCTCTTTTTATCCTCCCAGAGAATGGGCGTGGGATAATACAAGGGCTTCTGGGAAGAACCACCCCAGCCAATGAGCTTGCCCCCTCTATCAAGTCAACCTGAGTTCTCACCTTGTAATTGTCCAGAAAACCTGAATTCTCACCTTGTCACCATCCAGACAACCTCAGTTCTCACCTAGTAATCCCAACAGGTATGCACAGTTTGATAACTTTTTGGGCATAATTCCAGATTGCTCTCCAGAATGGCTGGATTCTTTCGCAACTCCACCAGCAATGTATTAGTGTCCCAGTTTCCCCACATCCCCTCCAACATTCATCATTATTTGTTCCTGTCATCTTAGCCAATCTGATAGGTGTGTAGTGGTATCTCAGAGTGGTCTTAATTTGCATTTCTCTGATCAGTAGTGATTTGGAACACTCTTTCATGTGAGTGGATATAGTTTCAATTTCTTCCTCTGAGAATTGGCTGTTCATATCCTTTGACCATTTATCAATTGGAGAATGGTTCGGTTTCTTATAAATTAGGGTCAGTTCTCTATATATTTTGGAAATGAAACCTTTGTCAGAACCTTTGTTTTTAAAAATATTTTCCCAATTTGTTACTTCCCTTCTAATCTTGTTTGCATTAGTATTATTTGTACAGAAACTTTTTAGTTTGATGTAATCAAAATCTTCTATTTTGTGATCAATAATGATCTCTAGTTCTCCTCTGGTCATAAATTCCTTCCTCCTCCACAAGTCTGAGAGGTAGATTATCCTCTGTTCCTCTAATCTATTTATTATCTCCCTCTTTAGCAACCCATTTTGATCTTATCTTGGTATATGGTGTTAAGTGTGGATCCATATCTAATTTCTGCCATACTAATTTCCAGTTTTCCCAACAGTTTTTTCCAAATAATGAATTTTTATCCCTAATGTTGGTATCTTTGGGTTTGTCAAAGATTAGGTTGCTATATATGTATCCTTTTTTGTCCTTTGTATCTAATCTGTTCCACTGATCTACCAGTCTATTTCTTAGCCAATACCAAATGGTTTTGGTGACTGCTGCTATATAATATAGCTTTAGATCAGGTACACTTAGACCACCTTCCTCTGAGTTTTTTTTTCATTAGTTCCCTTGCAATTCTGGACCTTTTATTCTTCCATATGAATTTTGTTGTTATTTTTTCTAGGTCATTGAAATAGTTTCTTGGGAGTCTGATTGGTATAGCACTAAATAAATAGATTAGTTTGGGGAGTATTGTCATCTTTATTATATTCGCTCGGCCTATCCAAGAGCACTGAATGTCTTTCCAATTATTTAAATCTGATTTTATTTTTGTGGCAAGTGTTTTGTAATTTTTCTCATATAATTCCTGACTTTTCTTTTGTAGATGGATTTTTTGTCCTTGTGTGAATTATTGTTATGATTTTCCTTGTCATTATAGTAGCTTTCCATGGTCAAGGTTATTTTCTGTTTCTTGCTCTTTTTTTGTTTGTTTGTTTGTTTCCTTTTGGTATTTCTTTGTTTGTTTGTTTTGTTTTGTTTTGTTTGTTTTTTTCCACTTTTGTGGTTAAGCTCTGCTCCTAGGTCTACTATTCCAAGCTTCCCATGCAGCTTTGAGCCTTCACTTTGAGCATAGGGTCCCCCTGTGTTTGCGGGGGGATTGCTTGTCTGCTCTTTTCAGGAAAAGCCTGGTTTTCCAGAATTTTCCTTCTGAGCTGGGAATGGAGACAGTCCCATTTTCCTGCTCCTCTACTGAGCCACGACTAAGGATTTTGTCTGCTGATTTCTGTGATAAAGACCCTCTCCTTTCCTAGAATCTGTCTGAACTAAAATGAACACCGTTTTGACTCCAGTGAAACTGACATTTCTTAAAGTTTATCAAATTTATCTTGAACTGGAGAGTGGTTTCATTCCATCAGGCTTTGTTCAGAGGCTTAGTTTCATGTGGTTTTTGAATGAAACTAGGAGAGCTCAAGCAAATTCCTGGATTCACTCTGCCATCTTGGCTCCACAGTTTAAATTCACAATTATAACTTTTAAGGAGTGGTTTTATTCAGTGAGCTTTTGAAATTCCTTCTCTGCTTAGCCAATTGCATTTTTTAATATATATATATATATACATATATATATATATAATTTTTATTATTTTGCTCAGGCAATTAAGGTTAAGTGACTTGCTCAGGGTCACACAGCTAGGAAGTGTTAAGTGTCTGAGATCAGATTTGAACTCAAGTCTTCCTGACTTCAGGGTTGATGCTCTATCCACTGCACTACCTAGCTGCCCCAATTACAATTTTTTAAGGAGTTGTTTTCCTCAGAAGATTTTTGTATCTTTTTTTCCATTTAGTTAATTCTATTTTTTAAGCAATTGCTTTCTTTTCCTTAGCTGCTGACTCTTTTTTTCATAATTTTCTTACCTTGCTTTCATTTGTTTCCCAATTTTTCTTCTTTTTCTCATATGATTTAAGAGCTCCTTTTTGAGCTCCTTCATGAGTTCTTTCTGGGCTTAGAACCACTTCCTCTTTTTCTCTGGGATTTTGCTATTTTGCCAATGTTTTGACATTGTATTCTCTTCTGAATTTTTGTCTTGGTCTGTTACCATTATAATTTTTTATGGTCAGATTCTTTTGATGGTGGTAGTCATCCTTGTCATCATCATTGTTGTTGTTTTCCTCATTTTTATTAGCCTTTTTTCTTTCTTTTAAATTTGAGATCTGCTTTCATAATGGAAGTGGTAATTTGTGGGGTTTTGAATCAGGGGCTGCAGGACTTAGGTCATTATCTGATGCTGCACTGATGTTGTTTTGAGACCCATGGAAATCTCTCATGTCTGATGATATGCTGAAAAGGTGGGTTGGGCTGGCTGGTAACTTATCTGGTGCTTAGATGGGTTGCTAGTGCTGCTGTCTGGCATGTGCTAAGTCTAATAGGGATGTGTTTGCATTTCCTAGTGCTAAACTGACACATGTGGCTATCTGACTACTAGAGATTGCCTATTTGCCCTGGGCTATAATGAAGCATGGGACAGATAGCAGGTGGTGTCTGCCCATTCCTCTCATTGTGCTGAGCCATGAGGCAGATTCTGTTTTGGATGTTTTATTAGTCCACTGCAAGGGCCTTGGGAACTACCTTGGGTTTCCTGAAGTGACATTTGCTGTAGCTTCCTGCGATGCTTCTTTTCCTGGCCTTTTACAACAGAGAGGCAGAATTCTTTCCCTTATCTTCTGGGTCTCTTATAAGATCAAAGATTCTTTCATCCTTTGTTCTTGTTGGTTCCTGGCTCCAAAAATTTGTTTGAGGTGCTATTCTATGGGTACTTGGAGGCAAATATGGGAGAATTACAGTAATTAATACTTACTCTACTACCTTGTCTCCCAGAAATTCATTTCACCTATTTTTTTTGAGTTTATGAACAATTTCTTATAGAAATCATAGCTATTTCAGGAAGCTATAAATAAGTGATCTTTTACTTTGCCAGGGAATCACAATTAGAAAACTGTTAAGCAACTTTTATAATTATAAAATACAATATTATTTATTTAAAAACTATGTTCAATAAAAAATATTTAACGGTGCATCCATTTTGCCATTTTCTCCATGGTTAGATCTGCAAGAAAAGTAAAAAGATGTTTTTAACTTGGTAAATTTGATGTGTAGTCAAACTGAATACCACAGAACGAGTTCCTAACACTATACTATGGCAGCTATATTTTTCTACTTGGTGTCTTCTCAGTTCATTTTTTTCTCTTCATCATCACTTAATGGAAAAATTACTTTCACAAGAAGGAAAGGAGGTGAAATATTTCTGTGTCTGAGATATGCCTTGATGTGTTAATATATGCTGAGAGAATTGTGAAATATTGTCCTTTTCCCACAGGAGAGCCCATTATCTCTCTATCAACTTTCTTTTAAGGTTTAATATAAATTATTCCCTTTCTGCACTATGCAAGACAGCTGAACTGGTCTTCTATATATTTGTCACACATATGGTTGGCTGTCCACTATGTCTAGAAATCAGGGCTTCCTTACCTTTGCCTCTTAGATTTTCTGGTTTCTTTCATAACTCAGCTCAAAAATAAACCCTTTACTATTCATCCTAAATGCTAGTGTATGCCTTCTAAGTTCCTATTGCATTTAGTTTTGTGAAATTGGTATGTGCCCTTATATATGTGTATCGGTGAAAGAGTAGAATTGACTAAGAAGAATATAGCCTTTATAGTCAGGTGCAGTATTCTCCCAATGCAATCTCACATGGATTTCAGAGAATATATATGTACTTTGTCATTTTTTTCTAGTCTCCTTACTAGAGAAATGGACCTCTGATTTGCTGCTGAAGCATATCTAGTTATGCATTCACAGGCATTAACTAGGCAAAGTGATACTTGATCCTTTGCTTTCGTACCTGACTATATATATACTCTTTACTTCTTCCTCCCCAAAATAATGCAAAGTCCTTAAAATCAGGAACTATTTCTTTTTATCCCCATAGTTTTGCATACTGCCTCATAAGCTGAAAGGCTTAAAAGAAATTACGGGTAATTCAAAATGATTAAAAAGCATTTTTTACATGATTGCTGATATGTAACCTATATCAGATTGCTTACATCGCAAGGGAAGAAGAAAGAGAGGGAGGGAAGAATAGAATTTAGAACTCAAATATCAAAAATGTATATTAAAATTATTTTACACTGGGGAAAATAAAATATTATTAAAATAAAAATTCCTATGAAAATAAAATATTATTAAAATAATAATTCCTATGAAAATAAAATATTATTGAAATAAAATAAATGTATGGTAATTAATTGTTGATTGATTATTAATTACTTAGAACTTCCTGCTCTAAAACCTTTCCTGTAGGGAAAAGAAATTAAAGTGTTGATTAGCAGTTGGGGAATAAATGCTTTAGGGAAGCATTTCTGAGAAAGGGTGAACAAATTAAAAAAAAAAAAAAAATCAAATATAGTTGTTCCAAAAAATGCAGTACACTTAGGATCATTAGTGTTAAAATAACAAAGTAGAGGAGACTTCATAGAGCATCAAGTTCAATGCTCCAACCATAAGAAACCCTTCTAAAATATATACAATAAGTGATCATACAATCTTTTTCTAAAGACATATAATGAGGGGGAACCTATTATTTCCCAAGGCAACCCATTCCAAGTTTAGGTAACAAGTTGTTAGGAAAATTTCCCCTTACATCAATTCTAAGTTTGTTCTTTCTGAACTCTGCCTCATTATTCTTTATTCTTCCTTTAGGGGACAAGAAGAATAAATCTGTTCCATCATCCAAGATCTTCAAAGATTTGAAGAGAGTAATCACATTAATTTTCCTAGGACAGAAAGCCATAAGGATACACACAAACCTGAGGAAAACAATCAAATAATCAGATTCTCCAGGGCTCTTTGCTATTTCAAGTGCCCCTGGCTCTCTGGAAAAGCCAGTGTTTTGTTCTAAACAAAAAGCTCTTTAGCCACAGCAAAGCAACAAGTTTAAGAGCACAAACATAGAGTTCAGGGATTTCTCGGCTTTTTTTATTGTTTTATTTATACAATATAACATAACACCATAAAACGATATAGCATAACATAGATAACTAATATCATTTAAGAGAAAAGTTTAGATTAATTATATCAAAAATCATACCTATATGTGTGTGTGTGTGTGTGTGTGTGTGTGTGTGTGTGTGTGTGTGTGTGTGCAGAACCGAATTTTGTTGTTGTTGTTGCAAAGGAAGGATTGTATTCACAAGATAAAAATAATCTGGGAAGAGAAACAAAACAAAACAAAAACAGTGCTCACAGTTTACACTCATTTCCCAGTGTTCCTTTTCTGGATGTAGCTGAATCTGTCCAACATTGATCAATTGGAATTCGATTAGCTCTTCTCTATGTTGAAGATATCCACTTCCATCAGAATACATCCTCATACAGTATCATTGATGAAGTGTATAATGATCTTCTGGTTCTGCTCGTTTCACTCAGCATCAGTTGATGTAAGTCTCTCCAAGCCTCTCTGTATTCCTCCTGCTGGTCATTTCTTACAGAACAATAATATTCCATAATATTCATATACCATAATTTACCGAACCGTTCTCCAGTTGATGAACATCCATTCATCTTCCAGCTTCTAGCCACTATGAAAAGGGCTGCCACAAACATTTTGGCACATACAGGTCCCTTTCCCTTCTTTAGTATTTCTTTGGGATATAAGCCCAGTAGTAGCACTGCTGGGTCAAAGGGTATGCACATTTTGATAACTTTTGGGGCATAATTCCAGATTGCTCTCCAGAATGGTTGGATTCTTTCACAACTCCACCAACAATGCATCAGTGTCCCAGTTTTCCCAAAGCCCCTCCAACATTCATCGTTATTGTTCCTGTCATCTTAGTCAATCTGACAGGTGTGTAATGATATCTCAGAGTTGTCTTGATTTGCATTTCTCTGATCAATAGTGATTTGCAACACTCTTTCATATGAGTGGAAATAGTTTTAATTTCATCATCTGAAAATTGTCTGTTCATATCCTTTGACCATTTATCAATTGGAGAATGGCTTGATTTCTTATAAATTAAAATCAATTCTCTGTATATTTTGGAGATGAGGTCTTTATCAGAAGCTTTAACTGTAAAAATGTTTTGCCAATTTGTTACTTCCCTTCTAATCTTGTTTGCATTAGTTTTGTTTGTACAGAAACTTTTTAATTTGGTGTAATCAAAATTTTCTATTTTGTGATCAATAATGGTCTCTAGTTCTCCCTTGGACACAAACTCCTTCCTCCTCCATAAGTCTGAGAGGTAAACCATCCTATGTTCCTCCAATTTATTTATGATTTCGTTCTTTATGCCTAAATCTTGGGTCCATTTTGATCTTATCTTAGTATGTGGTGTTAAATGTGGGTCCATGCCTAGTTTCTGCCATACTAATTTCCAGTTTTCCCAGCAGGTTTTCTCAAATAATGAATTCTTATCCCAAAATTTGGGATCTTTGTGTTTGTCAGACACTAGATTACTATTTTTATTCACTATCTTGCCCTGTGAACCTAACCTATGCCACTGATCAACTAGTCTGTTTCTTAGCCAATGCCAAATGGTTTTGGTGACTGTTGCTTTATAATATAGTTCTAGATCAGGTACAGCTAGACCACCTTCCTTAATTTTTTTTTTCATTACTTCCCTTGAAATTCTCGACCTTTTATTCTTCCATATGAATTGTGTTGTTATTTTTTCTAGGTTACTAAAATAGTTTCTTGGAAGTCTCATTGGTATAGTACTAAATAAATAGATTAGTTTAGGGAGTATTGTCATCTTAATTATATTCGCTCGGACTATCCAAGAGCACTGAATGTCTTTCCAATTATTTAAATCTGACTTTATTTTTGTGGCAAGTGTTTTGTAATTTTGCTCATATAATTCCTGACTCTCCTTTGGTAGAGAAATTCCCAAATATTTTATACTATCGACCGTTATTTTGAATGGAATTTCTCTTTGTATCTCTTGCTCTTGGATTGTGTTGGTAATGTATAAAAATGCTGAGGATTTATGTGGATTTATTTTGTATCCTGCAACTTTGCTAAAATTCTGAATTATTTCTAATAGCTTTTTAGCAGAGTCTTTGGGGTTCTCTAAGTATACCATCATGTCATCTGCGAAAAGTGATAATTTGATTTCCTCATTCCCTACTCTAATTCCTTGAATCTCTTTCTCGACTCTTACTGCCAAGACTAGAGTTTCTAGTACAATTTTGAACAGTAATGGTGATAGTGGGCAACCTTGTTTCACTCCTGATCTTATGGGGAAAGGTTCTAGTTTATCGCAATTACATATGATGTTTACTGAAAGTTTTAAATATATGCTCATTATTATTTTAAGGAATAGTCCATTTATTCCTATACTCTCAAGCATTTTTAGTAGGAATGAATGTTGGATTTTGTCAAATGCTTTTTCTGCATCTGTTGAGATGATCATATTTTTTTATTAATTTGATTATTTATATGGTCAATTATACTAATAGTTTTCCTAATATTAAACCAGCCCTGCATACCTGGTATAAATCCCACTTGGTCATAGTGTATTATCCTGGGGATGATTTTCTGAAGTATATTTGCTAATATCTTATTTAAGATTTTAGCATCAATATTCATTAAGGAAATTGGTCTATAGTTTTCTTTCTCAGTTTTCAATCAACCTGGTTTAGGTATCAGTACCATGTCTGTGTCATAAAAGGAATTTGGTAGGACACCTTCAATCCCTATTTTTTTCAAATAGTTTATATAGCATTGGAGTTAGTTGTTCTTTAAATGTTTGGTAGAATTTACATGTATATCCATCTGGTCTTGGGGATTTTTTCTTAGGAAGTTGGTTAATAGCTTCTTCTATTTCTTTTTCTGAGATGGGACTATTTAGGCTACTTACTTCTTCCTCTGTTAATCTGGGCAAGCTATATTTTTGAAGGTATTCTTCCATTTCAATTAAGTTATCGAATTGATTGGCATAAAGTTGAGCAAAGTAGCTCCTAACTATTGTTCTAATTTCCTCTTCATTAGTGGTGAGTTCTCCCTTTTCGTTTACAAGACTAACAATTTGCTTTTTCTTTTTCCTTTTTTTAATCAGGTTTACTAAGGGTTTGTCTATTTTGTTGGTGTTTTCATAGAACCAGCTCTTAAATTTATTAATTAATTCAATAGGTTTTTTTTTTTTTTTTTTACCTTCAATTTTATTAATCTCACCTTTTTATTTTTTGAATTTCAAGTTTTGTGTTTGTCTGGGGGTTTTTAATTTGTTCCTTTTCTAGTCATTTTAATTGTAATCCCAATTCATTGACCCTCTCTTTCTCTGTTTTATGCAAGTAGGCCTGTAGAGATATAAAACTTCCCCTTATTACTGCTTTGGCTATATCCCACACATTTTGGTATGATGTCTCATTATTGTCATTTTCATGGGTGAAGTTTTTAATTATGTCTATGATTTGCTGTTTTACCCAATCATTCTTTAGTATAAGATTATTTAGTTTCCAATTATTTTTTGGTCTATTTTCCCCTGGCTTTTTATTAAATGTAATTTTGATTGCATTGTGGTCTGAACAGGATGCATTTACTCTTTCTGACTCACTGCATTTTGAGGTTTTTATGCCTTAGTATATGATCAATTTTTGAATAGGTTCCATGAACTGCTGAGAAGAAAGTACACTCCTTTCTGCCTACATTTAGCTTTTGCCAAAGATCTATCATATCAAACTTTTCTAGTATTCTATTTACCTCTTTGACTTCTTTCTTATTTATTTTGAGGTTTGATTTATCTAATTCTGAGAGTGCAAGGTTTAGATCCCCCACTATTATAGTTTTGCTGTATATTTTTTCTTGCAGCTCTCTTAATTTCTCTTTTAAGAATTTAAATGCTGTACCACTTGGTGCATATATGTTTAATATTCATACTGCTTCATTATCTATGCTACCCTTTAGCAGGATATAATGCCCTTCCTTATCTCTTTTAATTAGATCATTTTTTGTTTTTGCTTGATCTGAGATGAGGATGGCTACCCCTGCTTTTTTTTGGCTTTGCCTGAAGCATAGTAGATTCTGCTCCACCCTTTTACTTTTAATTTGAATGTATCACCCTGTTTCAGGTGTGTTTCCTGTAAACAACATATAGTAGGATTCTGACTTTTAATCCAGTCTGCTTACTGCTTCCTCTTTATGAGGCAGTTTGCCCCATTCACATTTATGGTTAGAATAACTAATTCTATATTGCTTGCCATCCTATTAACCCCTGCTTATGCTTTTCTCCTTTCCTTCCTTCTTACCCCCCTACCCAGTATTAAACTTGTAAACACCACTTGCTTTTCACAGACCTCTTTTTTTTAAGTATCCCTGCCCCACCTTAAAGTTCCTCCACTTATATTACCCCTTTTCCTCAAAATTTCTGTATTCCCTTCCTCTTAATTTACTCCTTCCCTCTCACTTTTCAATGAAGTGGAAGAAGTTTCACCATACATCGAATATGTCTATTGATACACACTTTGTTCATCTCCCTCCTTTCTTTCTCTCAGATATAATAGGTTACCTTTGCCTCTTCATGAGATGTAGTACCACCACTTTACCCTTTTTTATGATATAATTTCCTTTCCACCTCTAGATTCTAGGACAAATTATACTTGTGTTATTTACATATCTTTATGGCAGAAATATAGTTCTCAAGATTTCTTTTTACCTTTTTAGAAATCTCTTGAGTTCTGTATTTGAAGATCAAACATTATGTGTAGGTCTGGTTTTTTCATCAAGAATAAATGGAATTCATTTATTTCGTTAAATGTCCATCTTCTTCCCTGGAAAACGATGCTCATTTTTGCTGGGTAAGTTATTCTTGGCTGCATACCAAGTTTCTTAGCCTTTCAGAATATCATATTCCAGGACCTTTGTTCTTTTAATGTGGACACTGTTAGATCCTGGGTTATCCTTCTTGTGGCCCCTCCATATCTTAATTGCTTTTTTCTAACAGCTTCCAATATTTTTTCCTTTGTCTGATGGTTCTTGAACTTGGCCACTATATTTCTTGGCGTTTTGATTTTAGAGTCCCTTTGAGTAGGTGATCAATGAATTTTTTCAATGTCTATTTTACCCTCTGTTTCCAAAACGTCTGAGCATTTCTCTTTGATAATTTCCTTGAAAATAGTGTCCAAGCTCTTTTTTTCTTCACATTTTTCAGGGAGTTTGATTATTCTCAAATTCTCTCCTGGATCTGTTTTCCAGGTCTGTTGTCTTTCTAATAAGGTACTTGACATTCTTTTCAATTGTTTCATTTCTCTGGTTTTGCTCGACTACCTTTTGGTTTCTCCTTGAGTCATTCATTTCTACTTGTTCGAGTCTAATTTTCAATGATGTATTTTCTTCACTTGCTTTTTTTATATCTCTTTGTAATTTTCCAATTGTATTTTTATCTTCTATGGAATTTTTTTTTCCATTTCATCTATTTTATTTTTTAGAGAGCTGATTTCTTTATCCAGCTCACTAATCCTGTTTTCCTTGGAGTTGTTTACCTTTTCCAGCTCACTAATCCTTTTTTCCTTGGGGTTGTTTGCCTTTTCTAATTCACTAATTTTATTTCTCAATGATTTGATCTCTTTATCTACTCTGGATAACTTCTCCAGGCTCTCTATCCAAGCTTCCCTTTCCTTTTCCCATTTCTCTTCTAGCTCTCTTTTGAGAACCTTTTTGATTTCCTCTATGAGATTATTTTGTATTGAGGAGCAGATCATATCCCCCTTAGGGGATTCCTCTGGGACAGTCTGTTTTTAGTCTCCTCAGTATTTGAAGTCTGCTCTCTCTCCATACAGAAGCTGTCAATGGTTAGAGCCCTTTGAATTTTTTGTTCATTTTGTCAAGAGCAGAATGGAAGAAAACAAATTGACAAGAGAAACAATTGGTCTGTTTTTGGGGGCATGGGGCTGGATGGTGTTAATGGGCTTCCTCTACAGACTGGGAGTAGGGCAGCAGAGAGCCAGTAATAGGACAGAGATGGCTGAGCTGTGTCTGTTCTCTGAGGCTCTGAGAATGAGCTGAGTCACTCCAGGTGGGGGGTGGGGGTGGCTGGGTTCAGAGAGACGCTAGCTTTCCGGGGTTTTAATCTTCACCTCTGGTGTTTACACCCTCTCCACTGCTCCTAGCTTGCTGCCAAGATGGAATATCCACACTGGGGTAAAAGCCTTTTTGCAGAAATGGCAGAGATCGTACCCCTCCCCCCTGTGGTCTGAGCTGTGTGAGCTGCCTGTCTCTCTCTGGCTTACCTGCCCTCAGGCTGCACCCAGTCTGTTCAACCTTCTCCTGAGCAAACACAGACCTTCTCTGGCGAATTTCAAGGATGTCATCTCTTAGTGATTATTTGTTGTTTCTTTTCTGGTCAAGCATTAACTCTGAGGCTTGTCATGAAGTAAGTCCTGAGAGAAAACATGGAGCTCAAGCAGCTGTCTGCCTCCACGCTGCCATCTTGGACAAAAGTCCCTACTACTGTGATTTAAGAAATAATGAGCAGAATACTTTCAGAAAAACTTGGAACCAATTATATGAAATGATGGTGGGTAAAGAGATACAAGAAACGTTGTACACTTTAACAATCTACTATAAGTAACTTTAAGTAACTATAAGTAACTGAGAATACTCAGTAATAAAATTATCCAAAAAAAAAAATCTGTAGGATTTGCAAAAGATGATATCTATTTCCAGAAAAGAAATGATGGAGCCTGAATGCAAATTAAAGATATTATCTTTAATTTATTTTTATTACTTTTTTTTATTTTTAAATGTTTTACCTACAGAATGACTTACATGCAAATGTGTTTTGCACTTATGTCAAATTCATTGCCTTATCAATTGGAAAAGGGAGGAGATAGAGGCAGAAAATTTGGAAGTGCCTGCTATAAGCCAAATAGTATGCTAATTTGGTTGGTAATTGATGAAAGAGTGACTACATTCAGTGTATTTTCCATTACACTATGCTGTTTGTTTGTTTGTTTGTTTTTTTTAACAAAAATAAAAAGGATTATTTTATTGGGAAAAAAATCTAATTGAGAGAAAGCCAAAACTGGATTATGTGAGAATCTATTCCTGATACATTCTTCTCCCCAAATTTTAGCATTTTCTTTCAAATCTTGTTTGGTGTTAATATTAAAACTCTTACAAATAAGAGTTATTGCTTTACAAATAAATTCTTAGAGAGAATTTTCTTCCACCAATAGAGTACATCACTTTCAGGAAAATAATTTTGTTGCAAAGCAAAAGCCAAAGCAGATTTGTCATCTTGAAGGATTTGGGTGCATTTGTTGCTGGGGTGATTTATTCAGCCTTTTTGCAATTCAAACTGCAAGTAACCTTAGTAAAATATCCATCACTAAGCTGTTTGTGCTCAGTGCTGATGGGATGAGATTGCTTTGAATATGATTTCCAGTTGCCTGCCAGGACCAGGTGTTGGTATGTGCTTGACTGGAAGTTCAAGATTAAAGAACATGAGGACACAAATGAGTCTCAAAACTTCAAGGTGCATCCATGCCTTGAATTCCTGATAGCAAAACCTCGTTATGGTTGTCCTACCATTTGAAATTTGTTGTGTGATTCCCATCACAGAAAATTCTAAGGAAGATATTTTGGAGAATTTATGGACCAGGCTTGCACTTTTCACTTTGAGTCTGTGGATTCCCACTGTGCAACTGCTCTGCTTCAGATGGCAGAAAATCATTTTAATAAGTGCACTCACAAGTGGACTACAGACAGGGTTAGCTTTACTTATTCCCTTATGCAACATGCCTCTTGTAATCTCTCCACCTTGGACTATAGATTTCTCCTAAATTTGTAAATCATTTTCACTTTCACCCATGATTAAATCCAGACACTTTCTTAAATCTGTGCTTCCCTCATATTTATGAGATGGAGAAAAGGTACAGCTTCTACATAGTAATAATATCTATGATTAATATAGCACTTTAAGTCTTGGGGGAAAAAAAACATTTTATAGCTATATTCCTTATAGCAACGCTGAGAGACAATTGTTATTGTGATCCCTATTTTATATTTGAGAAATATAAAGCTGTTTGTCCAGGGTCATTCAGCTAACAATTGTGTGATGAATCTAGGCCATCCTGACCCCAAATAAAGAGACTAGGAATAGACATGGCACCTTTGATTTTCTAGCAAAATCAATAGAATGAAGAATTTCCTTAAAGAGAAAATTGTGGGACTTAAAATACAAGATGCTAGCCAGAAATAAATGCTAAATCAGAAGATAATGACTAAAAATTTGTTTTAATTTGTTATAGTTGAAAAGTTATCCCCATTTGAAGGGGCCTGACTTGATATGCTCAGGGCTTATTTTTGTTGTTGTTTTTAACGTAAAATACCACTAAAGTATGTTACAATGGCATTTACAAAATAGCAATTGGAAACAGAATCCATGTTAGAGAAAAGTAGCTCTCACTCTTGAGGCCCTTATGCAGTCATAGTCACTACTAAAGCCAAGCCACTACAGAATTGACTTGAATGACTATAATTCTGAAGTGCTTTTTATAACTACTGAAAGTCAACAACTAATTTTAGTTTAGTGCAAACCATGATAGTTTTTAATTAAAATTGTATAACATCCAATATATTAAGTAGTTATAAATTATAAAGTACTATATACTTATGAAATATTTATTTTCTAGTTTTAAAATAATAAACTTCTAGATATGGTGGTCCTTTAGTTAAACACATACACAAAGAGGAACATCCATATCAATATCCCCCAAAATGGCAATTCAGGCTCCACTGAGTAATCTCCAAGGAGAGGAAACCTACTATCTTCTGAGGCAGTCTAATCCACTTTTTAATATATCTTTTGGAAATCTGACAATGACTATTACCTGAAATACAGAGCAATGTGCACCTAGTATGTTCTTAACAAATATATTTTGAAACTATCAGGTGGATTGCATTTCCTGAC
Source organism: Sminthopsis crassicaudata (assembly GCF_048593235.1). Lineage (NCBI taxonomy): Eukaryota > Metazoa > Chordata > Mammalia > Dasyuromorphia > Dasyuridae > Sminthopsis > Sminthopsis crassicaudata. The sequence goes on from NC_133620.1 coordinate 191,386,648, forward strand.
AGGTCTTTAAAATTTGTGAAGAAATTTTGCATACATTTCCTCATGAAACTTATAATAATCTTGTGATCCATCTATTATAGATATCATTATCTCTGTTTTAAATGGGGCAAATGAGGGTTAAAGCGATCTGCCTAGGTTCACATAGCCACTAAATATCAAAAGAAAGAACTGAATGAAGGTCATCTTGATAGCAAGTAGAGTACCTTATAGGCTATGTATTATTTGAAATGACAGAGTTAAATATTGTAATTGTTGAGACTCAAGTCTCAGGTAACATTTATTAAACCCCTACTATGTGCTAAGTATTAAGGATATAAAGTACCTTCTCTCAAGAAGTTCACAGGCTGATAGAGGAGACAAAATGCAAATAACCATGTATAAAAAAGTTATATACAAGGTTAAACCAAAAGGGAAACCAATATAATTAGGAGGATTTGGAATAAACTTTGTGTAGATGTTGAGAATTTAGCAGGGACCAGGGAGGCAGAAATGAGAAGGAAGGAAATTTCTGACTTGGGAGATAGAAAAAGTACTTACAGCCTAGAGATGAAATATTTTCTTCATGGAGCAAGGAGAGACCAATGTCATTGGTATAACATGACAGTAATATCATTCAAGGTTTTTAGTGATAAAAATTGGTACCATTGCCTATCCTATTAAATGCTGTGTTCTCAGAAGTTTTGCATACCCTGACAACCTTGCATTTCATATTGATGATATCACAAATCCATCAGCATGGTATCTCTCTAATATAATTTTTAAAGGGCATGTTTGATTTTCTTTAGTATAGCATAACAGCTTTACTTCATTTTGAGCTTTATTGTTTGTGACATTATTTCCTAGAACCTTTTGACTCTTTTGTTGATCCTTAGTTAATTATATTTTGCTATTTTTAATGGTAATAACTTGGTAATACTTAAACATACCTCTTTTCATATAGGTCACAAGGATCAAAGGCAGGATTTCAAATCAGACCCTTCTTAAAAAAAAAAAAACCTCAGCTTAATGGAGTAGATTAAAATATGATTTTCCAGAAGGTAAAAGAAGTAGGATGACAACCAAGAAAAACCCATCCAGAAAAACTACTTTCCCCCAAATATATATTTAATTAAATAGACTTCCAAGTATTCCTGAAGAAAACACCCAAGCTGAATTAAAAAAATAAAAATAAAAAAAACTTGACATTCAAACACAAGACTCCAGAGAATTATAGAATTATATATGTGTGCGTGTGTACATGTGTACATATGTACATATATATAATATGTATATATATATATACATACATAATAGGTTCAGAGACAAAGAACTGTGGCTCTTATTAGCATAAAATAAAACTTGATAGAACTTTATCAAATCATTTCCACCAGGGGCTATATAACAAACTTGTTTGGAGTAGCTCCATTTACCCCAAGATAAGGAATCCATCCATGGTGACTAGTGACTGTATAAACTAACTGTTTCTGGATAAAGCACTTTGGAAAATGATACAATGTCAAAGAGTAGAAGCAATATTTTTGTTTTTTTAAAAAAGTTCTGGTTGCATACAGAGGGAATGCTTGAATTAAGAAGTTGATATTAGTGTAATGGGATGTAAGATAGAATAACTTCTTCAGATTCCTGAACTCCACCCAATAAGAGAATCAGCTATAAAATGATCTTTTGTTCTATATCTCTCTGCTATTAATTACCATAGTTTCCTTAATTGCCTAATACCAGATGATAAAACATGTTAAAAACATTCATTTTTGAAATACATCATTAACTCTAGTCTTTTAAAAAGGTGGAAAAGACATTAAAAGCAGTTCATTTAAATATTACTTAAGTTTTAGAATAAAGCTAAAAATAGAATGATCTATTGGACAAGTGCCCATTTTCCAATTATAGGGAATATGTTCAATATGATTTAATAAAAAGTAAGATAACAAGCTTATGAGGGAAGTAGTACACTGAAGAAAAAACTTTGCATCAAATATTTCAGAAAATGATCTGGTGTATAAAGTATCAATAAGTACATATCCATCAATCACTGGGAAAACAATGGTGTACAAGATAATTTCTATCTTCAAGGAGCTTACATTCTACTCAGTAAACAAAACTATAGAATAATAGAATATTACTGTTATAAACCACCTCAACAGATATCTAGCTTAAGTCATGGCCTAAACAAAAGCCTTGCAACAATGTATTAGTTTAGTGTTCCTCTTGCTACTATTTCAAATTAGTCTATTCCTTTTTTGTTTTGCTATATTTTCTGTGGAAAGATTTTATTTAATTCAATCAATTTTTCTCTGCACTTCCATTCCATTGTCCACTTTCTGCAATAAAAAAGAACAAATTTAATTCCTGTCCAGCATGAATTGGGCAGGTAAGTGATAGAGTGCTGGATCTAGAGTCAGGAAGTGCTGAATTCAAATTTGCCCTCAGACAGCTACTATTTGCCTTAGTTTCCCCATATGCAATATGAGCTGAAGAAGGAAATTACAAAGTACTCCAGCATCTTTGCCAAGAAAACCTCAAATGGGGTCATGAAAAGTTGCACACAGTTGAAAAAACTGAACTGAAACAATCAGCATGAACGCACTCCCACTACTTGCAGAGTGCTTATTTCAACTAAATCTATACTTCTCTGGTTAGACATAAGTAGTGCTTTGAAATGACCATCATAAAATAGGTAATTAATGGCCCTTCACTATTCTGATTGTCCTATTCTGGCAGTTTTTATTTCATCAATGTCTTTTCCTAATTGCAACATCAGAACTAAATTCCAGATACAGTCTAACTAGCATTTTAAGACATAGGGAATAACCATTGATAATTCACAGTGTCTAGTTTGAGGAAGAACAAAGCTAGTATCAATGGATCATGGAGTGTGTGAAGAATAAAGGATAAGACAGGAGGAAATTCCATTATGAACATTATGAACATTTCCTATTTGCTGGATCAAATTAAGCTTTTTTTGACTGTCAGATCACACTATATTGACTTATTTTGAGTTTTCAGTTTCCCACAGCATATTTGTAAAAAAAGAAATTTAAACCTCTTCTATATTGTAGTTATGAAGTCATTTAAATGCTAATGTTTGTTACATGCGTATTTATTTTATTATGTGTATTACATGTATTATTATATATTACATACATATGGATCACATATACACATATAATGTATTTATAAGTGTTAAATACTATAAGTGTTAAATGCTTTACATACAACTTCTTAGATTTTATTTTATTTTATTAACTGTCAAGAACTTTTTGAAATTTTATTGGATTCAAAAGATCCCTTTCCAGTTTGGGAAATCTGCAAATTTCATGAGAATACCACCTATATGTTTACACAACTCACAAACTAAATACTGTTAAGTAGCAGAACAAAGATAGATTCTTGCACATTGTTGCCAGGTTCCTTTTCTTGATTCTCAATCATGCTCATGAATATTCAGTGACTCTCCATTGTCTAAGAAAAAACTTAAAACTTCCTGGTCTAACTTTTCAAGTCCTGCACAATTTAGATTTAATCTGTCTTTTTAGACTTATCACCCTTGTACCCCTTGTAGGACACTTTGCTTACTCACTATTTTTTGAACAAAATTTGGGGTTTCCTTCTTCCTCATCTTTGCTCATACCTTTTTTTATTTCCCTGCTTTCTAATCTATTATGAATCCTTCCCATTTTTTAAGCTCTACCCAAAGTTCTACCTTTTCTGAGAAGCCTTCATTACCTATAGGGAGCTCTCTCCCCTTTGAAATCTCTTAGTATTAAAAGAATCATAGCTTATAGCTGAATGAGAATTTAAAAGCAACTAAATGGAAAGATTAAGTGATGTTATAGGGTAACAGTAAATTTCTGAGGGGGGATTTAAATCCATATTTTCCTCATGGCAAATCCAACTGCTATCCATTTCACATGCTGCCTATTCATTGTTTGCACTAATAATTTGTCATTACACAGGATATTGAATTAGTCAAACAAGCTGTTAAAGAGGCAGAGGTGAAGAGGAAGGGTCAGGTAATCAGGCAGTCAAAAAATTTAATAAGTACCTAAGAATTGTTCTAGATACTGGACTAAGTAATGTCAACACAAAGAAAGGCAAAAAACTACCTCTTTACTTTCAAGAAACTGCCAGTCTAATGAAACATACAAAGTATATAAGAAACAAGCTATATACAGGATAAATTTGAAATAAATAATGGAGGGAAGGTGCTAGAATCAATAAGAATCAGGAAAACCTCTTTTAGGCAATTGGATTATTCTGAGATTTGACGAAATTTAAGTAATTCAGGAGGTAAAAATGAGGAAAAATTCAAGGTATAGGGAACAGTCAGCAACAATTCAGAGATGGAAGACAGTGTTTTCTTCAAGGAAGATCAAAGAAGCCACCATCAATGGAGTTAATAAGGCACAAGATAGTAAGATTATAAAGGAGGCTTATTTGTTAGACCAAAAATCAATACATAGAGGGTATTCCAAATATGGAGGATATGTTGTGCAAAAGCATAAAAGCAGGAGATGGAATAGTATATATATATATATATATATATATATATATATATATATATATATATATATATATGAAGAGAAGATACATCTTGTTGACATATCTGCTATAAGTAATAATTTCCATTTGGTATTTCAGGCATTAATGTTTCTTAACATACTGTCAGATATCTAGCAGTTTATTGCACTTACAAATGACTATATAAGAGCACCATTATAATCTCTAGGACTCTCTTATTATTCTGAATGGGCTTATAGCAGTTAAGCAGTTCTTAAGTAGACAGTTAATAAGGGAAGTACAAAGCTGGGGGAAACATCAATATATCATATTCTGATAAAGGTCTCATTTCTAAAATCTGTAAAGAACTGTGTCAAATTTATAGAATGCTAGTCATTCCCCGATTGAAAAATGGTGAAAAGATATGAACAGACAATTTTCAGATGATAAAATTAAAGCCATTTGTAGTCATATGAAAAAATGCTCTAAGTCACTATTGAATAGAAAAATGCAAATGCAAACAACTCTGAAGTACCATCTTACACCTCTCAGATTGGCTAAGATGACAGAAAAATATAATGATAAATGTTGGAGGAAATGTGGGAAAACTAATACTTTGTTGGAGTTGTGAAATGCGAGCAATCTGGAATTATGTCCAAAGAGCTATAAAACTGTTCATTCCTTTGACTTAGGAGTGTCATTACTGGGTTTGTATCCCAATAAAATCACAAGGGAAGAAAAAGGACATGTGGAAATATGTTTGTAGGAGTTCTTTTTGTGGTAGCAAAGAATTGGAAAATGAGTAGATGCCCATTAATTGGGGAATGATTGAATAAGATATGGTATATAAAGATAATGGAATATTATTGTCCTATAAAAATGATGAACAAACTGATTTTAGAAATGTCTGGAAAGATTTACATGAACTGGTGCTGACCAACATTAGCGGCACCAAGAATACTTTGTACAAAGTAACAGCAAGAATGTATTATGATCAATTATGAAAAATGTGATTCTTCTCAGTGGTTCAGTGGTTCAAAACAATCCCAATAGACTTAGAAAAGAAAATTCCATCTGCATCCAGAAAAAGGAATTCTGGAGACTGAATGTAAGTCATGCACTGTTCATTTCTTTTTTCTGCTTTTTAAAAAAATCTTTACCATGGTTTTTCCTTTTTGGTCTGATTTTTCTCCACCAACATGATTCATAAAGAAATGGGTATTAAAATATTATTAAAGGCCGACAGTAAAAGCATAAATTTAAAGGTAGAATGGACTTTATATCTAATGTCCTAGAGAATTCAAATGGCCTATCTCAAAAACTTCTTGCTCTAGGTATTTACACCTAGAATCCTGAATCTTAGACCTCACTATTTTACAAAAAACTTTTGTTATATTTCACTCCTTACTCTAGGTAAATAGTTTATAAACATTTATTATGGGCCTATTAAGTGCCAAGCATTTTGCTAAGCACTGAGAATACGAATACAGAAACAAGATAGTCCTTGTCTTCAAGGATTACAGTGTCATGAGAGAAGACAGCACAGTAAATGAAGCTAGGTGGGAAAAAGAAAAAGAGCATGGTTGAGCATAGCATTCGAATCAATAATGGAGCAATCAGTCAGAAAAGTCCCAGAGTAATCCAGGTGAAAAATGAGAAATCTGAGCTTTTTTTTTTTTTTTTTTTATGCTGCTATTGAGTTATTTTAAGTAATGTTTACCTCTTTGTGAGCCTAATTGGGGTTTTCTTGGCAAAAAATCTGGAGAGCCATAATGTCTTGGAGCTAGCCACTGAACCACAGAATTGAGCTCTAAAATGCATATTTTCTCCTTTCTCAACAGGACATGGCTATTGATTCAACTTTCACTTTCTTAATGTTTTCAAATAATAGTGCTTTGCACATAGCAAAGAAAATTTTTTCATTATTTAATTAATTCATTTATCCTCAGAACTATTCCAGTCTAACCCTAAGCCTTCCACTATAATCAAATATATGAACAACCCTGAATGTTAAGAAAATTCTAAGAGCATATAAATAATGTACATGACTGTTCTCAAGATTGCTGAATTTTGATAAACATACAGATATTGTTGGTATTGTCTAGTCTTTGTAACTAAAAGTCAGCCAGTAGAAAGACCTGCACAGACAAGGGTTAATGTTTAAATGAGGTTTTTGTGTTTGTGTTTTGCTTTTTTTGTTAAGGGCACTTTCTCAGAGGGATCTGAGTGACAGAATATCTGGCCTACAGAATCAACCATTCAAGTTTTTTTCAGGGCATGGATTTGTACTTGCTAATTGACTGCAGCTGTTTTGTCTGTTCATTATTTGAACTACAAAAAAAAAAAAAAAAAAAAAAAAAAAAAACAGCTGTTTTGGCAAGTGGTTGAGCCTTAAGTCCCGTGGATGGTGATTTATGTGCTTTAGTGTGTTAATGGGTGCCTTAAAGAGTGTTGTTTTGTTGTTGGATTGTTACATAGCATCATTAATGAATCGTAACTTTGTTTACCACACAGATCGACTATTCTAGTCTTGTTGAGTAGCTCTAATACTGGAGAAGTAAATGTAGAATTCTCTTTTTCAGATTTGTTCCATTTAATTCAAGAAAAGTGCCTAATGATGGTATTACCCCACAGGAAAATTAGAGAGAAGTAGAAAATGTTAAGAATGAAAACAGGTTCATGCTTACAATTTTGTTGGAAGGATATCTGTTAAAAATGTGCTTGGGGGATAGATGCAGGGAAAGCAAAAATTGCAGGATAAGGGATGCTTTGATTAAGTGACTAGAGATGAGGAAGGTACTAATTCCAAGTACAGAATAACAGGGTGTACAAATCCAGAAGTAGGATGTGAAGTTTTGGGATTAAGGAACCATTCAGTAACCCAGTTTAGCTGTAATACAAAATGCATGAGTAAAAGGATAAGGGAATAAGGCAGGAAAGGTAGGGAGGGACAGATTGTGGAAAAATTTAAATACTAAGCTATAGTGTTTGCATTACATTCTAAAGACTTGACCTAGGTAGTAATTGAAGGTGGGGTTTTTTTTGGTTTGGGTTTTGGTTTTGTTTTTGTTTTTTCTGAAAAGGAAAATGGCATGGTTTTTCTTATCTGGTGTTTTTTAGAAGTTCATTTTAGCAGCTGTGTAGGAGATGGATTAAAGAAAGTGGACTCTGGATGTTGAGTTCAGAGCCCAGAAAAAATAGCATTCATTCTCCTGAAGCATTGGTGAAGTAATCTACTTAACAGTTCTAAAAGGTTAAGATCACAGGTTTGATTTTCTGTCACCCTGGTTCTGTATATGGCTGTTCTAGCAGATAGGTTAACCTTAGAGTCATGTTTCTAAGAAGAAGGTGAAGGAACAATAGGAGTACAATTTTACCCAAGCCCACATTTATGTTATTAATGCTGTTTCCTAATTGTGTGTTCCACTATCTAGAAGAAAAGGAAGGGGAAAAAAAAAAGAAATCCTCCAAAATATTAAGGAGGTATCTACCTTCATTTACATGGAATGGCTTCTCCTTTTGGACAAATCTATTACATGCCAGTGTTCTCAGGGTACTAAAAGTCATTTCTCTTGAACTATTCATTCATTGGAAGACTTAATATACCTCCATAACTGCAACAATTTATTCCCTTCTCAGAGGTTCAATCTGGCCCATTACATATCCTAACACTTTTCTGGATAATTAACATCAGTTTTGTATGATGTTGTTAATAATAATATGCTTAACTAGATCCTACTGGCTTTTATCAATACCAAAATGAGTAAGAGATAATTATAATAATAAATTATAAATAATTAGTGAGAAAACCAGGACTAAAAGCTATTTTAAAGGCTATCTTGTCCATTCTCTTGTCTTTCAGGGGTATTTTGCTTTTTAAATAAGTTTTAATTTATGTTTTATATGGATATCACTTCTCAATAGCTTTACCCCTCCCAATAAATTTTTCTTATAAGAAAGCTGCATAGGTAAGTGAAGCAAACTAACATGAAACTATGCAAGAATATTTGTTTAAATCTGATTACTTAGGAGAGAAATTTTCTTGCTTCCAAAAACTTGCATGAAATAGACTATATCCTCCCCAAGTCATGTATTCCATTGTTTAATTGTGAATATTTGGAAGTTAATCCTTAATTTTTTTAATCTAAAAATTAAGCTCAATATAAAAACATGAACTCAAAAGATAAATAGGAATTCTGGGATTTTATGGTTTAATTTCTTCATATTATAAAAATCAAACAGAATAAAACAGACTTGTAGTGATTATCTTCTTTGTTTCATTTTACACAGGTAGAATGAAGATTAAAGTCAGTTATGATGACTCACAGGTCAAATGGTCTTTCCTTATATGACAAAGTTGTATTTTCAGGGGTACAGCAACATCTTTTTGTCATTTTTTGTACTCACTTTTCTGTATGTGCAACATATATAATCATTCCTCATTCTTCTCTGCTCTGGCCATTTTCTGAGGAAAAGGATTGTATTGTATGTTAAAATCAAGTCCAATTCCATGCATATTCCCGACTTGTTTTACTGCTTTTCATTACCTTGAATTTATATTGTATGTGTACTTAAATAGCTGTTCTTCTAAATAAAAAATGAACAGTGCCACTAAGAGAAACAACTTAGAAATAGAGAGTAAGCTGGCCTCAGAATAAGGAAGAACTTCATTCAATTCCTGCCCCCAATAACTATTAGACAAATCGTTTAGCTTTTCAGTGTCCCAAATAATATTTTATAGGGGTTATTTTTAGAGTCAGTGTTTATCTGCATTGGTACAGGATATTTTCTCAATGAGAAACCTAAGATATAGAACTATTCAGGAGAGAACAAAGGAAGAAAGGGAAGAAGTTGGTGTTTGTCTTCTTCATTGAGGACTATGACATAGGGAGATGATGCTGTGACATGCAAGTGAATTGGATTTAAGTGAGGGAGGGCTGTGTCAGCTCACCTCCTCCAGAGCCATCTGGGTCCAGGGGCCAGATGTAGATTAAGACCACTGAAGATGGCCTTGGATGCAATGGGAGACCTTGGCCTTTTTAAGGAAAAGTCTTCAACAGATCTCAGTCTGACTGAGACTGCATCCATTAAGGTTAGATAACAACTGAGACAAAGAAAAAGAAGGAAGGAAGGAAGGAAGGAAGGAAGGAAGGAAGGAAGGAAGGAAGGAAGGAAGGAAGGAAGGAAGGAAGGAAGGAAGGAAGGAAGGAAGGAAGGAAGGAAGGAAGGAAGGAAGGAAGGAAGGAAGGAAGGAAGGAAGGAAGGAAATTCTAAGAGACAGACAGAGACAGAAATAGGCACACAAACAGAGAGGCAGAGAGAGAGGGAGAAGCACACACAGAGAGAAAGACTGAGGGGGAGGGAAGGAGGGAAAAAGAGAGAGAGAGAGAAACGTCAGGAGGGAGGGAGGTAGAGAAGAAGTATGTCTTGAATGCTTACTTTGTGTCAGGCACTGTGCTAACTCAAGCAAGTTTTGAAGTCTACAGTATTAAAGAAAATAATGTCAGTGTAAGTGGTGACCTCAATTATAGGAAAAAACTTGTTTTACAAGAGTAAGACCAGCTTAGCTATCTAATGGTCATTTAAAATAGAATGTTGAGATTTAGGAAGTAGCCTGAGAGAAATAGATATCATAAAGCCTACAAAATAAAACTCATGCACTTTTCTCATAGAACAACTTTTTATATCCTCACTAGGAGCTGAGTTATTTTTACTTAGACATGATTCTGACAAGCTTATTTGATCAATTTTTAATAGATTAGGGAAAATTTTAATAGATTATGGATAGCGATTTAAAGTATCAGTGAATGATGGAGAATATTAGAAGCAAGCATATGAAAAGCAGTGGAATTGGCATCTGTAAAAGATAGAAAACCTGTGAGAAATTACACAAGAATTAAATTAGTATATTTTAAAAACAATTTAGTTTAGAAGCCAAAAGTTTTTACACCATAACATTCCCTGAAGACATCTTATATATGAATAAAGTAAAACTGGTGGTCATAATAAAACTTGGTGTCAATTAGCAAAGATCATATTAAAGTTATGATGTTTTTTAGAAGACAGGGAAATTTGATTTAGCTTTAGAAAACTTTATATCCCAAGTGGTTAAAATAATTTAACACGTGTTTTGGTGCTGAAAGGGATAAGCTTCAGTTAACAGAAAAACTAAAGCCTGTGTAACATCTCAACTTACCACTTTGATCCTTTAATACTTCAGTAGTTAAATAAATCTGTAACAATCTTTCCTCCTCACATCTTTGTTTTTGGATAAGCTGTGTCTTTCATGCCTAGAATTCTCTCCCATCTCATGTTTGCCTTTTGGAACCATTATCATTTAGTGATTCAGTTGTGTCCAGCTTTTCATGATCCCATTGACCATAACCCCCATGTCTTGGCAAGGATACCTGAATGGTTTCCCTTTTTTTTTTTTTTTCAAGTAGATTAAGACAAACAGAGGTAAGTAATTAAGATCACATTTAGGTTCAGGTACAGTGTTCTATCCACTGTGAGCTATCTAGTGGCCTTCTTTTTTAGGATCACTATTGCCTTTCAAAGCTCACCTTAAGTACTATCACAGCTGTTTCCTGATCCTCTCAATTCCTACCCAAAATTATTTTTATTTACTTATATATGTATGGATTGTTTCTTGTGATAGAATGTAAGGACTTTGAAAGAAGGGACTGTTCTTTGTTTCTATATTCAATAGCTACTAGAGTATTTAGCAGAAGGAAGGCATTAATAAGTGATTATTGATTGAGAATTTGAGTTCTGACGTAATTATTTTTAAATCAATTTATTAATTAATTATTTTTTTATTTTTTATTTTTATAATTATAATTTTTTCACAGTACATAAGCATGGGTATTTTTTTTTTTTTTTTTTACAAATTATCCCTTGTACTCACTTCTGTTCCGAATTTTCCCCTCCTTCCCTCCACCCCCTCCCCTGGATAACAGGTAATCCCATACATGTTAAATGTGGGATAGTATTTCCTAGGTACAATATGTGTGTACAGAAACCAAATTTCTTGTTGCACAGGAAGAATTGGATTCAGAAGGTAAAAATAACCTGGGAAGAAAGGCAAAATTGCAAATAGTTTACACTCATTTCCCAGTGTTCCTTCTCTAAGTATAGCTGATTCTGTCCATCATTGATCAACTGGAACTGAATTAGATCTTCTCTATGTTGAAGATATCTGATGTAATTATTTTGAAATGATGCAGACATTCATCCCTTCTCATTCTGTGTGAATTACTTACAGTATGGATAGTACATGGGGCTCTGAGTCAGGCAAGCTTTGGCTTAAATACTGATTTTGTTTAAATAACCCTGGCCTGCAGTGGAGTTGGGTTTGTACTTTGATCATAGTTGATCATTGGCATAGTGGGTATATCACTGAGCTGGAGTCAAGAATATTCATCTTTATGAGGTCAAATCTAGTCTCAGACAGTCAGTAGGTGTGTAATCCTAAGCAAGTCACTTTACCCTTATATCTTCATCTGTAAAATGAGTTGGAGAAGGAAACTACCAATCACTCTAGTATCTTTGCAAAGAAAACCTCAAAAAGAATCATGAAAAGTCAGACAGATTAGAAATGATACAACAAAATGATCATAGGAGAATCACTTCATCTTTGTGTGACTCAATTTCCTCCTCTAAAAAATAAAGGCTGAAATCAATGTTCACTAAGATCCCTTCATCTTTAAATGTGTGATCCTATGATCCTCCATTCAAAGTCCATCTGATCAACTCAAAGACCTCCATTATTTCTCTTGACATTGTATGGAGACTTGTTATGGTCCAGAACTCTGAAACAATGAGCCAGAGGAGACAAAGGACTGGAGGCAGGAGCTCAAGCTCTGGGAGCCAAGGAGAGAGATTCATTCCATCTTCGGTCAGGCTCCTGGTGCCTCTCATGGGGGACTGAGAGACAGATTTATTCATCCCATCTCACACCCTGTGGTGGCAAGCCTGTCCTCATGCATTTTTTCCACTGAAACCAAGTCCCCTCTGAAGGCCACAAGAAAGCTAGCTGAGCAAGGAGACAATATAGACTTTTAGACTTTTAACACTTGGCTATTCTTGTGGTGATTACTGAAAAGAAGGTTGCACCAAGATCTCAAGAAAACCAGACAAAGAACTTTACAGAGACTAATGGAGGTCAAAATATCTTCATTGGTCATCTCTTATTTTCTTCCATAACTACTTTTTAAAGTCACATATCTTTCAGACAAGTCATTCAATGCTTTCTGTATTAGGTAATAGGTTGTCTTACTTATAGCCCTCTTCATTGACTTTTAAGTGACTGTCAACTTTAATTTTTGAGGAAATATGCTCATAGCTGGATAATATAGGTGTTACTGTAAATCTAACATATACCTATACAAATTAACATTAGTCATCCCAACTCATATTAACAAATTTTTCTTTCAGAATATGATCTAGGAGTCTAGCATCCTCAGTTTTAGAATTTATGTTTCATGGTATTCAGGATGACAGATATCAGGGTTTTCTTGTGAGAAGCTCCAATATGTCTCATAATCAAGTATAAAACATCTCACAAATATACAATCAATGCACTATGGGAAAATACACCTATGTGATATGGATAACTATTTCAATAAAGAATCAAAAACATACTCTGGTTAAAACATATAGATTCTTAGGAACAAATATTAGTCCTACTATTTTTTTTAACTTCTGACAAATTTTTTCAAGGAGTGGTTTGCCATTTTCTTCTCTAGCTCATTTTATAGATGAGATGGGTGAAAATGACTCGCCAAGGGTAATACAGCTATTAAGTATCTGAGGAAAGATGTGAGCTCATGTCTTCTCAACTTCAAGGCTTGTTGTTGATTAACTGTGCCACCTAGTTTTCCCTCAGGGATATTAAGTAGTACTAAATAAACACTGGATAGATGATATTCAATGACAAGACAAGACATTATGTAATAACATTAATAGCAAAAGGAAGAGAAAATATTCTCTGTTGAAATAGAGAAAATAAAATTGAAACTATTACATCTGGGATTTCCCTCTAGGAGACTTCAATCATGATAATGAATAGATGAAAAGATTTTTATCAGAATAGAATAAATAAATCTCTCTCAAAGAAGTAAAGTGCTGTAGATTTTTGAGAGAGTGTTAGTTTAGTAGATAAATATAAACCCACTGGGAAAAATTAAATTTATTAACTCATAAAAAATAGAATATAGGAGCATTGGATTAGAACATATGATAGGTATGGAGGGTTATTTGATTAAATGATCCCCTAATGTTTTGGTTTTGCATCTTTGTTTATTTTATTTTAGTATATTCTAATAGTATATTATTTCTTCCAATTACATGTAAAAACAATTTTTGAGATCCATTTTTTGAAAGATTGGAGTTCCAAATTTTTCTCCCTCCTCCCTTCCCAAGATGGCAAGCAATCTTATTATAGGTTATATACATGCAATAATGTACAACATATCATTTATCATGTTATAAAAAAAGAAAAGAAAAAAAGAAAAAAATAACATAGAAATTAAAATACTATGCTTTAATCTGCATTCAGACTCCATCAGCTCTTTTCTATATTTGGACAGCATTTTCTATCATGAATCTTTTAGCATTGTCTACATTAATCATATTGTTCAGTGGACAGCAGTATCTCATTTTATATAGTATTCTCCAGGTTCTGCTTATTTAACTCAATATCAATTTGTATGAATCTTTTTAGTTTAGTTTTTTTTTTTTTCTGAAATCTACCTGCTCATCATTTCTAATGGCACAATAGCATTCTGTTACAATCATACACCACAATTTGTTCAGCCATTTCCCAATTGATGGTTATCCCAACAATTCCCAATTCTTGTCATCACAAAAATGCTGATTTAGATATTTTTATACATGTTGGTACTTCCCCCTTTTTTTATGAATTTGTCGTGATATTGTCAGAGCAAAGGGATGCCCAATTTGGACATAGTTCTAAATTGGTCCACAGAATGGTTGGATCAGTTTACAACTTCACCAAGAATGTACCTTGATGCTTTTGTAAATGTTATACGTAAAGCATAGATACAAGTATCATTTTTGAAATGGAACTGATGGAGTTGACCAAAAAGAATGAACAAAGTATTTGAAAATTACATGGATAAAAGAGGAAATGTGTAGATAACAAGAAGGAAAAGAAGTGCCATTCATAGAAAATTGAAAATTAAACAGCAAAGTAGGGCTATAGTCACCAAAATACAGACCAGTCAGTGTTTTGTGTAGTTAATAGAGAGAAGAGAAAGAATTATTCTGAAAACCAAAGAGTCTACTGCAGAATATAAATTAAAGAGAAGTTAAAGAAAGAAAAAAAGGACCTACTTAATAAACTATTCATAGCAGCATTTTTATGCATCCAAGAACTAGAAACATGAAGTAATGATTAATTAGTTAAATCAACTATATTCATAAAATGAAGTATATCCATAAAATATAAGTTAATGTTATTGCATCAAAGGAAATCATAAGGAATTCAGAGAAATGGGGAGAACTTTAAGAATCACTACAACATAAACCAGCAGAATCAAGAGAACAGTACATACAATGAATATAATAATGTAAATAATATAAACCAAAAAATTAAGAAGCTACTATGTGTAAGGCACTATGTGAGATACAAATATAAAGATTAAGAATTCCTTCCTTCAAGTAGCTTACATCTTAAAGAGGGAAAGGAGAAAAAAAAAATTTTAAATGCCATAATCAGCTCCAATGAAGAGGTGAGAAAATGTACCTCCTTTTGAAATGGTATGTCTTCTAGGAGAAATATACTGAGGTCCCCTTATCTTAGAGTGCTATTGTTCTAACAATCTGTTTGTCTATAATTCTAAAGTTTTCTGGCCTTAGGATAGAGCTACAAACATTGCAGACTGTCAGATAAGATGATCTGCTGGTCAGTGATAACCAAGTTCCTGAGACAATAGGGAATAGACTCCTCCTCAGTTTTACCTCTGGGCCACAAAATTAGCATATCAGTTACATGAAGAGGCAGGCCTATCTGTCTTTTCTTATAAATTCATCTTTTTGTTCTTGGTTCTTTGCTAAATCCTTTTGGAACTTAACTGCCTCAATTGATGCTACAATTACAAAAAAAAAAAAAAAAAATATATTGCCCTTTGACTAAGAGATGGGTTCAAGCCTACAAATTCTTTTGGGACACCTCATGACACTGATCTGTGACCTCAACTTTTTGGGGTCGCCTTTCGTACCTCAGTACTTTCAGTTCTAATAAAAAATGGGAGGCTATGGATATGGCATGTTACATAGTATTTTGGACATGGTAGCCTTGTTAATTATGCTTGACTTTTCTGTTTTGTACAAAAGAAAGATTATTGGATGATTCACAGCATGAACACAAAATATATTAATAAAACTTTAATTTAAAAAAGAGATAATCATTTTGAGGGAAAAAAGGCATAATAAAAGTTATGATTTAAGTGAATTAATAGGCTGCCATGCTAAATCAAGTCAGAGTTCACACAGACAGAATTTTGACCTGATACGCTTTTACATGCTTAATATGTATTTTTGCCCTTCCTGTGCAGCTGAATTGGTCTTATTGCTGTTCCTCATCCATAATAACAAATATTCCATTTCTCATCTTCCTGTCTTTTCACAATTTGTCTCACATAACTGAAATGCTCTCCCCCCTCACTTCTATTTCTTAGAATTCCTAAGTTCCTTCAAAACTGAGCTTTATTATTCTTATCTCTTAAATGAATACTTTTGACACCTTCCCTTAAGTTCTCATGCCTCTCTGACAAGAATATCTTATATTTATTTTATACACATATATAGTATATACATATGCACATTAGCCTTTCTCTTCCTAATGCCTAGCACAGTGCCTAACAAATATTAGATTCAAAATACGTTCTTATTAATTGATTAAATCTAAGCTCTTTGTGGGTCAGGAATGTTCTGTTGCTACTCTGGCCAAGACATGGGAGATTAAAAAAAAAAAAAAAACAACACAGCTAGGTGGAACACTGAATAGAGCACAGGATCTGGAGTCAGGAAGATTTGATCTTTTATTCTGCCTCAGATGTTGGGCAAGTACATTGATTGACCTTTCTAAGATTTGGTTTGTTCCTTTGTACCATGGAGAAATAACAACTACTTTCAGAGTTGTCCTGAGGATCAAATGAATTAAAATATGTAAAACCAATGATATATACAAATAACTACAATAAGGACAAAATCACTAAAAGGAATTTTTAGTAACTGAAAAACAAGCAAAGATTTCAAAGAACAAATAGTTAGACATTTCTCCTTTTAACAGAGTGATAGAGGTTAACTAGAACAAAATACTGTATATTTTGCCAAGTGCAACCACTATATTGCATGTTGCTTACTGTTTTTCTTCATCTCAAGGATAGGTTAAATCAGGGATGCAGTTGAAACTGGAATGACTGATGTAAAGACAATATATATGTGTGTAGTTTTAAAAAAATACAGGAAGAGACATGCCAAACATTTCATAAAGAAAAAAAAATAATGATACACCATAGTGAACACAGATAATTTTAAGACATAACCTTATGGAATATTTTGGGCATTCTGGGATAGTTTGATTATCATCATTAGTAATCAATATTATTCCTTAGCAACTAAGTATAGAGCACTTAGGTAAGAGTAAATACAAAGAAGCATAAGACATGGCTCTTGTATTTTGGAGGCTAACAGACTAGAAGAGGAGAAAGAACATACATAGAAAGAAGAAAAATAGTAGTACAGGGTAGAGTATCATTCATCTTAAATGCCATGTAAGAGGTAAGGAATATATGCTATTACTGCAATTCAGAACAAAGAGTGATGGCACAATCTGGGAAAATAAGAAAGTCTTCACTGAGGAGACAGGATTCAGGCTGAGCTTTCAAGGAATTAGTAAATAAAGAAGAAAGAAGGCTTTCTTCATTAGGAGAAGAGATCAAGCAACTTTATGGAGACAAATGTATGCCTTTACATGACAAATCCAATGAAGCAATTGCAAAACAGAGTAGACATAGTGGGTTAAAGCAAAGTTCACATAGGGAAGTAGAGCGTCTGGGTTTGAAAAACAGGAATAAGACAAATGGAATGCCTTTAAGTCACACTAAGGAATGTGAGTTTTTCTCAGCTTTAAAGAGAAAGCACCATAGTTTCTTATTTGTTTTGTTTTGCTTATTTGTTTTGTAAAAGGGGAATTTGATATGTGCCAACTGAAAAACCAGCCTTCCCTATTGGGGAATCCTGACTTCAAGAAATCAGAGTAATCTCCTTTCTACTAGACAATATTGAAGAAGAATGTTAAGGCCCATGCTATGAGAAAAATGGTATCATATAAACCTGAAAATCTCAACTTATCCTCTATTTAAATTTCATTATTTATTGTTGTTGTTTTCAACTCCTCAATATGCAAGGTAGAACATGAGTGTTTATATTCCCAGTTACTTTCATACTTTTATGATACTAATGTTTAAAATTACAAAGTGAACCTAACTCAAAATCTTGCAGGGCACTTTTGATTTCCTAATAAGATCTCTAAAAAGGTCCAAATACTTAAACTAACTGTTGGCTCTCACCAATATTGGTCAAGCATCTATTGCCTTCTCAAATGAGTATTTGAAAAAGTATTCCTAGAACAAATATGATGCCAATTTTCTTCTTTTGAGTTTTCCCAATTCAAAATTGACAAAGAAAACAATTATTAAATATAGCTCACTATCAATGCCTAATTATTGCTGTAGCAGCCTATTTTAAGTTTCATTTTCTTTTTGTCTAGATCAATAATGCCCCACAGGTAAGCGCTTTAGGAACATGAGCATTCCCATATTGGAATGCTTTTTATGTGGGTCAAGGGAAGGCACAGTAAGAATGAAGATCTGTCCTGGGGTTTGGGGAAATAATTTCAAATAGTCAATCATTCTGATGTTTTTCCTTTCATAACTAAATATTCTACTTTCTTGTTTGTTTTTATTTCACACTTACTTTTTATTAAAAGCAATTTTCATTTGGTTGAACTGAACTCTGCCTTTGAGCACCGAATACCAAGAGTGAAGAAAAACATCCATAGTGACTCCATTAAATGTTTTTGTTCACTCGGTTTTTAATTTACATTTTTTCTCAGCTTAAAAAAAATGTGAAGAAAAGCTGAGTTGGATTTGTTGCTGTTAAGTACTTGAAGCACACATAGAGATTATAAAAGTACAAAAGTCTGAAATAGCCATGTAAAAATTAAAAATTAAACTTTTAACAACACATCTAATTAATGTCTTTTCCCCTATGACTAAGATCACACTCCAGGAGCCATCTCCAGTCACTCTAATCTATATCTTGCCTTTGGTCCCAGATGGCTTTGGAGGACAAAGTGAAGATGGTGACTTTGCACCTCCCTCACCTAAATCCAATCCATTTGGAGGTCATTCATGTCAGGGAAGTATCCCCTGACATCAGGGTCACTTGCTCCACTGCTATTAAATTCCTAATGCAGTGATGTCAATACTTTTTAATAGAAAGCATGTAGAAACACATACCAAAAAAAAAAAAAAAAAAAAAACATAACTCTGTGAAAAAGTTGGTTGTTTGTCAATTTGTCTACTGCTCTGAGTTAGATATTGCTGGTGTTTATTTTTGTAAAGTTGTTTTAGTCATTTCAATTATGTCAGATCCTTTATGAACCCATTTGGAATTTTCTTGGCAAAAATACTAACAAAGGTTGCCATTTCCTTCTCCAATTCATTTTATATATGAGGAAGTGAGACAAACTGGGTTTAGTGAGTTGCCCAAGGTCACACAGCATGTGTCTGACTCCAAATTTGAGTTCAGAAAAATTATTCTTCTTGATCCCAGGCTCAGCACTCTATGCACTGTGCCACCTAGCTGTCCCTTATTATAAAGTATTACTTCATTATAATAAATAGTGCATGTGAAGAATAGAGAAGTATGAGAAGGTAGATCTACTATGGAAAAGTGAAGGACTAGAAATATACGGGATATAACAATATATAGAATATTATATTGAATATATTTGTATATTTATATATACATAGATTATACTCATATACATGTATATATATATATATATATATATATATATATATATATACACAGAGTAAATATATAGAATATAACAATGTAAATAGAACAACAATAAAACCATCAGAACTTAGTTTTGGGATACTATAATGATCAAATGTAACTCCACAGAAGAAAAATGAAAATTAATTCCTATTTCTTTATTACAGTGTGGAGACCTATAATTGTGATGATTATTCCATGTATTATCAAACCCAATATGTATGATTATTCTGCTAAACTGTTTTTTTTCCCTCACTTCTCTATATCTATCTGTCTCATTCTCTTTCTCTGATGCTATCTCTATCAGGTTTCCTCTATATAACTTTCTGTCTCTCTGTGACTTTGTTTTTCTGACTCTGTCTCTCCCTGTTTCTCTATATCTGTTTCTTCCTTTTTTATTGTTTTAAGGGATAGTTCCCTGGGAGAATGGTGAATGAATTCACTATATGACATAGCTGATGAAAAAAAATATCAATAATTTTTAATATTTTCTTACAAGTGAATTTGGGCTTCAGGATCATTTGGCCACATATTCTGCCAATATAATTTTGAAGAGATAGTTTTAAAATCTTGTGAAAAGTTATACAAATAAGGTTTTTCAAGTTTTGGAAAAATACAAACAGTGTAGATAAAAAATAATCAAATTACAACTGGCATATATTCAAGAAAGTTGGTTAACTTAGTACTAAGTCCCAATTTTTCTGACCTGTAAAAGGAAGAGGTTAAAATATTTGAACTATGAGGACTTTTTGAGTTCTAAGCTGCTGCTGCTGCTGCTGCTGCTGCTGTGGATGATGATGATGATGATGATGATGATGATGATGATGATGATGACAGAAGAAATTATTTTTCAGGATTAAGAAAAAGTAATATTGGAATCCTTGAGTTTATGTGGTCCTTGATTCAATAATGCATAAACCAGGTACACAAAGTAACCTTCAATCCCATTATTCAAAATGTATCATCATATAATTTACCCTCACTGGTTTAGTTTTCTCTGGGAGGAAAAAGCAAATAAAAACAAAACAGAATAAAAGGAAATGAATAGTCATCTTTGGAGCTCAATTATATCGATTTTGATGTACAACAATTTCAAAATTAAAAGGCAGGAGATTAAAGCAGTTTCTGACAAGTACCTACTGAAGTGAGTTGCTCCCCTGTTTCCCTCTGTGATCTCATCAGCTCCCATGGATTAAATTATCATCTCTATGTTGATAATTCTCAGGTTTAGTTATTCTTCTCCAGTATCTCTTGTAGCTTTCAATCTCACAGAGATTTATTGAATATCTTTAATTGGATGTCCATAGAAATCTTAAAAGTTAACAAGCCTCAAACTAAGCTCCTTATCTATGTCCTCAAACCATCCTGTCTTTGTCACTTCTCTATTGTTGTCAAGAAAACTATCATCCTCCCTGTCACCTAAGCTTATAAGGATAAGCACCTCATCCTGGATTCTTCACTTTTCTCTCCATCCCCTATATACACAATTTTACCAAGTCTGTTGATCCTATCTTTGGAATACCTCTCATATACAATTCCACTCCCTTTTAACATTACCCCACCCTGGTTTAGGTCCTCATCATTTCATGTCTTTATGATCAAAATAACCTTCTGTTTCATCTCTCTTCCTTAGATCTCTCCCCATATCAATCCATCCTCTACTTAGCATTAAAATTGATCTTCCTAAAGCTCAGATCTGATCTTGTTGCTCTCCCTTCAATTTTATACCCCTCACCACTTAATAATCTTCTACATTTCCCTTCTAAATAAACTTCTTAATAAACTTCTACATTTCCCTTCTAAAATCTTCTGGTTTTTAATGCCCTTCACAACTTCCTTTCCAGTTTTCTTGTATCTTATTCTCATTCATGTTCTCTAATGATCTAGTGACTCACTCCTCCACTAGCTATTTTTAACACAAAATATAACATATTCTGATTCTGCATATTTACACTGAGTATCTCCCAAACAGGAATTTTCTCTCCCCCCTCACCTTTACCATCTGATTTCCTTCAGAGCTCACTTAAAATCTCACCTTCTATAAGAAGTCTTTTCTGGTGTTATGAATGCTAGGGAGATTGTCTTTGAGACTACCCCCAATTTATTCCATGAACATTTTATTTGTATGTGGTTGATTTCATGTTGTGTCCCTTATTAGAATATATTCTCATTGAGAGCATGATCTTACCTTTGAATACCAGAGTTTAATGTACTTCATGGTACACAGCAGAAGTTTAATAAATACTAAATAATATTATAGGATGTCATATCTTTTTGAAGCTGTTTTTGAGATTTAGCAACTCTCTGGTTAAAGGGCTCTTGAGCTCTTATTTTATGTTAGTGCTATCTTTTATATTTGGTATCATTGGGGTAGATAATGACTTTGAATAACCCCCACAAAAATCTGTGAATTAAACCAACACATGTGGCAAAGTGACAATTACTGTTATATCCCCTACAGCAGTGAGTAGAAGACATTCTATGTCACCATTAGCCAATAATTCTATAATTAAAATCAAGAAGAGTCTTCCTTGTTTCACATTATATCATGTCAAGTGTGCACCATGCCCTTTGCATTACCTAGTCTATAAATAAAGTGCAATGATGTTTATATTGATTTGTTTCCATAGTGATGAAAAAACCTTCTCTCAGGTTTCCAAGGCAATGTGCAGTAGAGTAGAAAATCAGGAAAGTTAGAGGAGTGATTTGTCAAGTAATAGATTTAAGAGAAGTCATGGCTATCTAAAAAAGAGACATATTAACTATAAATAGTGCCTGAAACTTCAAGGTGTAATTATTTTACTTTTTTGGTGACCTACTAATATTTTTATTTATGGAATATTTTTTAAATAATGGCAATAATGTGTAGGAAATATTTAAATGTGATTCATTAAACATCATGTCTTACTAATGGTGAGATTTATTTGTAGACCAGATGAGCTGAAAAACTGAATTACCAGACTTTTCCTTTTAATACCTGGAGGAAATATGATTGTGGATGATATCATGTTGAAAGCTCTCCATATCATGAATAAAGCCACTCAATAGAGTCCCCTTAATAATTAATGAATCTCTGAGTTTCTCATCTACATTTGACATAGAGGGATTTTTGAGAAGAGCAAGAGTTGTTCAAGCCAAATGTCTTTAGAATGGCTTAATATGTTATGCCTACCTTCCATTCTCATTTATCAGTCTATTTGAACCTTTCTTTAGACTTCTGATTTTATATATATATATATATATATATATACAAAATAGGATTGTAGATGTAAAATGTTTTGAAAACTTTAAAGCAATAAGAAATGTATTTTAATAATAATAATAATAATAATAATAATAATAATAATGTTTTGCTTTTGGATTTATAGTTCCACTACTTGTACTTGTCGGTTTTTTTGAATGAATGCTGGACTAACAGATAGTCTAAATTGACAAAAATATACAAATATACACAGAATAGTATGAGAAACTTATATAAAACATTAAATATACAGCACAGCTATTGATCTTGGAAAACCAGAGTTGTATAACAATTACTCTGATTTATAGAAATAGCTACTGAATGGATCAAGTTTATGAGGCAACATAGCACAGTGCAAAGGGATTGGAATGGAAGGACTTGCATTCAAACATCAGCTCTATCCCGAACAATGCATGTAAATTTGGCCAAGTTCCATAATTTGGATGGACGTTAATGTTCTCATCTGTAAAATGACAATCTTTGTGGTCCCTTTCTGCTTTGAAACTGTGATTCTATAGGTACCCAAGTAAGGAACTCTAGAAGAAAATAAAAAATCCTGAAGAGCTTCAAATTTTATAAATAACAACTGAAGTCATAAACTAAATGACCAGCATCTCATTAGCACAAAGACTATATATCATAGTTATTCATTATTGAAAGTGTCAGGTTCAAGGAAAAATGAAATAAGTTGCCTTATATTAGATATATGATAGCCAAAGAAAAATATGGCCTTTATTCCTTACTTTACAAAAGACTAAAAGAAACTATTTTCCAGGAAATTATCAAAGAGAACTGCCCAGACGTTTTGCAGTGGGTAAAATAGACATTGAAAAAATTCATCAATCACCTACTGAAAGGGACCCTAAAATCAAAACGCCAAGAAATATACTGGCCAAATTCAAGAAGAATCAGACAAAGGAAAAACTACTGGAAGATGCTAGAAAGAAGCAATTCAGATATGGAGGAGCCACAATAAGGATAACCCATGATCTAACAGTGTCAACATTAAAAGAACGAAGAGCCTGGAACATGATATTCTGAAATGTAGCGAGCTGTCGTCTCCAGAAGCTGCTGGATCGCTCTCTGGGAAGAGATCTGCTGTGTCTACTCAAATCTTTCAGACAGATTCTTCTTCTTGTAGTGAACCGTTGTCTCCAGGCAGTTGCTGTAAACTCTTGTCCAGAGAAGTGACTTCCCTTCCTGCAGAGAGCCGACTTCCCTTCCTGCAGAGAGCTGCATCAAGCCAGATGTAATGCAGAGTCTTCTCCTCTTCCTGGAGTGCTGTCCTCTTTTATCCTCCCAGAGAATGGCGTGGGATAATGCAAGGGCTTCTGGAAGAACCACTTCAGCCAATGAGCTTGCTCCTTCTATCAAGTCAACCTGAGTTCTCACCTTGTAATTATCCAAACAACCTGAATTCTCACCTTGTCACTGTCCAGACAACCTGAGTTCTCACCTAGTAATCCTAACACTGAAAGGCTAAGAAACTTGGTATGCAGCCAAGAATAACTTACCCAGCAAAAATAAGCATTGTTTTCCAGGGAAGAAGATGGACATTTAACGAAATAAATGAATTCCATCTACTCTTGATGAAAAAACCAGACCTACACAAAATGTTTGATCTTCAAATATAGAACTCAAGAGATTTCTAAAAAGGTAAAAAGAAATCTTGAGAACTATATTTCTGCCATAAAGATATGTAAATAACACAAGTATAATTTGTCCTAGAATCTAGAGGTAGAAAGGAAATTATATCATAAAAAAGGGTGAAGTGGTGGTACTACTGGTACTGCCTCATTAAGAGGCAAAGGTAACCCATTATATCTGAGAGAAAGAAAGGAGGGAGATGAACAAAGTGTGTATCAATAGACATATTCAATTTATGGTGAAACTTCTTCCACTTCATTGAAAAGTGAGAGGGAAGGAGTAAGCTAAGGGGAAGGGAAAACATAAATTGTGAGGAAAAAGGGTAAAATAGGGGGAGAAACTTTAAGTTGGGGGAGGGATACTAAAAAGGGAGGGCTGTGAAAAGCAAGTGGTGTTCACAAGTTTAATACTGGGTAGGGGGGTAAGAGGGAAGGAAAGGAGAAAAGCATAAGCAGAGGTTAACAAGACGGCAAGCAATATAGAATTAATCATTCTAATCATAAATGTGAATGGGGTAAACTCCCTCATAAAGAGGAAGCAGTTAGCAGACTAGATTAAAAGCCAGAATCCTACTATATGCTCTTTACAGGAAACACACCTGAAACAGTGTGATACATTCAAAATAAAAGTAAAAGGGTAGAGCAGAATCTACTCTGCTTATGGTGAAGCCAAAAAAGCAGGGGTAGCCATCCTCATCTCAGATCAAGCAAAAACAAAAATTGATCTAATTAAAAGAGATAAGGAAGGGCATTATATCCTGCTAACGGGTAGCATCAATAATGAAGCAATATTAAACATATATGCACCAAGTGGTGCAGTATCTAAATTATTAAAAGAGAAATGAAGAGAGCTGTAAAAAGAAATAGACAGCAAAACTATACTAGTGGGAGATCTCAACCTTGCACTCTCAGAATTAGATAAATCAAACCACAAAATAAATAAGAAAGAAGTCAAAGAGGTAAATAGAATACTAGAAAAGTTTGATATGATAGATCTTTGGCGAAAGCTAAATGGAGACAGAAAGGAGTATACTTTCTTCTCAGCAGTTCATGGAACCTATACAAAAATTGATCATATACTAGGACATAAAAACCTCAAAAGCAAATGCAGTAAGGCAGAAATAGTAAATGCGTCCTTTTCAGACCACAATAAAATGAAAATTGCATTTAATAAAAAGCCAGGGGAAAATAGACTCAAAAATAATAATCTTATACTAAAGAATGATTGGATAAAACAGCAAATCATAGACATAATTAATAACTTCATCCAAGAAAATGACAATAATGAGACATCATACTAAAATGTGTGGGATACAGCCAAAGCAGTAATAAGGGGAAGTTTTATCTCTCTACAGGCCTACTTGCATAAAACAGAGAAAGAGAGGGCTAATGAATTGGGAAAACAACTAAAATGACTAGAAAAGGAACAAATTGAAACCCCCCAGACAAACACGAAACTTGAAATTCTAAAAATAAAGGGTGAGATTAATAAAATTGAAAGTAAAAAAAAAAAAACTATTGAATTAATTAATAAAACTAAGAGTTGGTTCTATGAAAAAAAACAACAAAATAGACAAACCCTTAGTAAATCTGATTAAAAGGAAGGAGAAACAGCAAATTGTTAGTCTTGAAAATGAAAATGGAGAATTCACCACTAATGAAGAGGAAATAAGAACAATAGTAAGGAGCTACTTTGCTCAACTTTATACCAATAAATTCGATAACTTAAAGGAAGTGGAAGAATACCTTCAAAAATGTAGCTTGCCCAGATTAACAGAGGAGGAAGTAAGTAGTATAAATAGTCCCATCTCAGAAAAAAGAAATAGAACCAGCTATTAACCAACTTCCTAAGAAAAAATCCCCAGGACCAGATGGATTTACAGGTGAATTCTACCAAACATTTAAAGAACAACTAACTCCAATGCTATATAAACTATTTGAAAAAATAGGGATTGAAGGAGTCCTACCAAATTCCTTTTATGACACAGACATGGTACTGATACCGAAACCAGGTAGATGGAAAACTAAGAAAGAAAACTATAGACCACTTTCCTTAATGAATATTGATGCTAAAATCTTAAATAAGATATTAGCAAAAAGACTTCAGAAAATCATCTCTAGGATAATACACTATGATCAAGTAGGATTTTTACCAGGAATGCAGGGCTGGTTTAATATTAGAAAAACAATTAGTACAATTGAGCATATTAATAATCAAATTAATAAAAACCATATGATCATCTCAACAGATGCAGAAAAAGCTTTTGATAAAATCCAACATCCATTCCTACTAAAAATGCTTGAGAGTATAGGAATGAATGTACTATTCCTTAGAATAATCAGGAGCACATATGTAAAACCATCAGTAAACATCATATGTAATGGCACTAAACTGGAACCTTTCCCTATAAGATCAGAAGTGAAACAATGTTGCCCACTATCACCATTACTATACAATATTGTACTAGAAATGCTACCCTTAGCAATAAGAGCCAAGAAAGAGATTCAAGGAATTAGAGTAGGAAATGAGGAAATCAGACTATCACTCTTTGCTGATGACATGATGGTATACTTAGAGAACTCCAAAGACTCTGCTAAAAAGCTATTAGAACTAATTCAGAATTTTAGCAAAGTTGCAGGATATAAAATAAATCCACATAAATCCTCAGCATTTTTATACATTACTAACACAATCCAACAGCAAGAGATACAAAGAGAAATTCCATTCAAAATAACGGTCAATAGTATAAAATATTTGGGAATTTCTCTACCAAAGGAGAGTCAGGAATTATATGAGCAAAATTACAAAACACTTGCCATAAAAATAAAGTCAGATTTAAGTAATTGGAAAGACATTCAGTGCTCTTGGAAAGGCCGAGCGAATATAATTAAGATGACAATACTCTCTAAACTAATCAATTTATTTAGTGCTATACCAATCAGACTCCCAAGAAACTATTTTAATGACCTAGAAAAAATAACAACAGAATTCATATGGAACAACAAAAGGTCGAGAATTTCAAGGGAAGTAATGAAAAAAAAATAAATGAAGGTGGTCTAGCTGTACCTGATCTAGAACTATATTATAAAGCAACAGTCACCAAAACCATTTGGTATTGGCTAAAAAATAGATTAGTTGATCAGTAGCATAGGTTAGGTTCACAGGGCAAGATAGTGAATAAACATAGCAATCTAGTGCTTGACAAACCCTAACTTTTGGGATAAGAATTCATTATTTGACAAAAACTGCTGGGAAAACTGGAAATTAGTATGGCAGAAACTAGGCATGGACCCACATTTAACACCACATATTAAGATAAGATCAAAATGGACCCAAGATTTAAGCATAAAGAATGAGATCATAAATAAATTAGAGGAACATAGGATAGTTTACTTCTCAGACTTGTGGAGGAGGAAGGAATTTGTGTCCAAAGGAGTAGAGATCATTATTGATCACAAAATAGAAAATTTTGATTACATCAAATTAAGAAGGTTTTGCACAAACAAACCTAATGCAAACAAGATTAGAAGGGAAGTAACAAACTGGGAAAACATTTTTACAGTTAAAGGTTCTGATAAAGGCCTCATCTCCAAAATATACAGAGAATTGACTTTAATTTATAAAAAATCAAGCCATTCTCCAATTGATAAATGGTCAAAGGATATGAACAGACAATTTTCAGATGATGAAATTAATGTTGCAAATCACTATTGATCAGAGAAATGCAAATTAAGACAACTCTGAGATACCACTACACACCTTTCAGATTGGCTAAGATGACAAGAACAAATAATGATAAATGTTGGAGGGGGCTGTGGGAAAACTGGGTCACTGATGCATTGTTGGTGGAGTTGTTAAAGAATCTAACCATTCTGGAGAGTAATCTGGAATTATGCCCAAAAATTTATCAAACTGTGCATACCCTTTGATTCAGTAGTGCTATTACTGGGCTTATATCCCAAGGAAATACTAAAGAAGGGAAAGGGACATGTATGTGTCAAAATGTTTGTGGCAGCCCTTTTTGTAGTGGCTAGAAACTGGAAAATGAACAGATGCCCATCAATTGGAGAATGGTTGGATAAATTATGGTTTATGAATATAATTGAATATTATTGTTCTATAAGAAATGACCAACAGGAGGAATACAGACAGGTTTGGAGAGACTTACATCAACTGATGCTGAGTGAAATGAGCAGAACTAGGAGATCACTATACACTTCATCAATGATACTGTATGAGGATGTTTTCTGATGGAAGTGGATATCTTCAACATAGAGAAGAGTTAATCCAATTCCAATTGATCAATGATGAACAGAATCAGC
The DNA here is from genome assembly GCF_048593235.1 of Sminthopsis crassicaudata. Taxonomy (NCBI): domain Eukaryota; kingdom Metazoa; phylum Chordata; class Mammalia; order Dasyuromorphia; family Dasyuridae; genus Sminthopsis; species Sminthopsis crassicaudata. The sequence continues at coordinate 191,415,448 of NC_133620.1, forward strand.
TACACCCAGAAAAGGAACACTGGGAAATGAGTGTAAACTGTGAGCATTTTTGTTTTTGTTTTTCTTCCCAGATTATTTTTACCTTCTAAATACAATCCTTCCTTTGCAACAACAACAACAACAACAAAATTCGGTTCTGCACATATATATTGTAACTAGGATATACTATAAAATATTTAATATGTATGGGAATGCCTGCCATCTAGGGGAGTGGATGGAGGGAAGGAGGGGAAACCCTGGGAACAGAAAGGAATACAAGGGATAATGTTTAAAAAAAATTACTTATGCATATGTACTGTCAAAAATGTTATAATTATAAAGTTAAAAAAATAAAATAAAATAAAACAAAAGGCCAAGATCTCCCATTGTAACAAGAAAAAAAAGTAATGTAAAAAATTTAAAAATAATAATAATAGTATTTAGAGTATGCTGAATATATATCAGATACTATACTTTGGACTTTAAAATTATAATCTTATTTGATACCAAAACTCTGGGAGGTAAGGAGGAAAGGATGGAGGATGAAACGAAAAAGAAGGGAATGGAAAAAGAAAAGGCAAGGAGGAAGGAAGGAAGAATGGAAGAACAAAGAAAAGAACTCAAATCTCCTAACTCCTACCATATAGTAAGAGCTAAATATAAGTAAATATTAAAACTTATTCTACATATATATAATATACACATATATGTATGTATGTACATATATGTATATATATATATATATATATATATATATATATATATATATTCCCACATGTATGCAAATACATATGTTGTTGTGGGTTAAAAAAGTTATATGTATGTACATATATATATATATATATATATATATATATATATATATATATATATATATTCCCACATGTATGCAAATACATATGTTGTTGTGGGTTAAAAAAGTTAAACATCCCCAAAGTTAAAGTGGAGGATAAGGGTAGTGGCAAACTGTTCTAGGAGTTAAATATTTGACATTAGACATTTTTTAATTATTAGAAATTTACCTTGTTCAATTTTTTTTCAAATTTAATTTAATTGTATAGTTTTCATTAATATAAAATTGGCCTTAGTCATCCTACACAGGTAAGCTGATTAAAAATGTGTCACATTGTATTGAGTATTCTGAGTAAAAATTATGGTCTTGTCTAGAGAAAAATAGCAAAAACATATTACCCAACATCATTTCATCATACAATACCTATTATTAAAAGTGCATCTGTCAAGGGAATGGAAATTGGAAAAAATTATTGTTAATTTCTTTTCCTTGTGATAGGTAACTATTCTGTAGAGCAAAAAGGTATGAGAATAGCCTCTGACTCCTTCCTGTACTTACCCAAATGCTAGTGACACTGTGAAAAGTCATAATATAAAACAGCTCTATATTTTGTTTTTGGTCAGAAAGAAGTTTTATTCATTTTTGTATTTTTAATCTTGAACAAATGTCAAATGAGAAAAAATTGAAAAATGATATTGCCATGTGCATAGCAGCCATAAGAGAGATTCAATATAAAATACCAAATTTCCATGTCAAGAAAAGCTATGTAATAAATACTACACAGTGTTTTCAAAGCTGCCCAGTTTTCCTTGCTCCCTTTTTGATTTTCTTTTTTCCTCTGTGTGTACTTTTTACTTTATTTTTCTCCCTCCCTCCCATTGCCACCCTGAAGGCTATAATTAAGGATACATGCACACATACATACAAACATTATATATACATATATTAAATGAGCACTTATGTGTATAAATATCTATAACCATGCATATAAATATGCACACACACATATATATGCGTATATATATATACACATATATGACCATACTGTGCTTATTTCGTTCTATCATCTGTTCCTCTGAAGGTGGATAGCAGCTTTCTTCAGAAGTTCAAATCTTTCAATGTTTTTTTTCTAAATCAACCAGTTCCTCACTTCCTATGCCATAGCAATATTCCAGTTCAATCAAATCTATCTGAGAGATTGTCTACTAAAGTATTTTACCAATTTTCTGTAATCCTATTCTTGACTATGTAGGTTTTATTTATACAAGAATATTTTAATAAAAAATTGAAATTATCCCTTTTGAACTTCAATAATGCTCTCAGAGTATAATGTAGTGTAAGAAATGATCAGTTGAAACTACTTCCTATGCAAATTCCACCCCACATCCCCCGCCCAGATTTCTTTGAAATTCCTCATCTTTTTTTTTTCTTTCAAATAAACTTTGTTATTATTTTTCTAACTTGGTAAAATAAAATTTTAGTAATTTAATTGGGACAATAATAAATATTGAATAATAGGTATAATTGTCATTTTGAATATTATTTTGGCTTTACCTACTTATGAAGAAAAAAATATAATGTAAATTATTTATAGCTGAATTAATTTGTATAAAATGTGTTTTTTATCTATGTTCAAAGATCCCTGTGTCTGTTTTGGCAAAAATACATTCAGCTATTTTATTCTGTCTAGAAATTTAAATGGCCTAAAACAATGTTGAATAATATTATTGTCACATTTTGTAGTTTATAGATAGTTAGATAAATATATATAGGTATTTTTACTTTTGATTAAATCTATTTTAGTTTTAGCTTTGGCTGAGATCATTATAACTACACCTGTTTTTTTTTTTTGTTTTTTTTTTTAAGCATTCTACTTCTGATCTTTATTTTATCTTTGTATATACCTCTCATAGTTATGAAGTTTCCTGAATACAAAATATTGTTGGGTTACAATTTTAATTTGCTAGTCATTTCCATTTTATGGGAAAATTTATCCCATTCATATTATAACTTACCCCATCCTCTTAGAGTTCTTCCCATATCCTCTCCTCCTACTCTCTTCCCTTGTCCTTCTTTGTGAATTTATATTTTTAAAACTATCTCAATATATATTTTGTTTCCTCTGTAATCCATTCTTCATGAAAATAAGCTTTCAGTATCCCCTGCCCTCTCCCCACTAATTTTATCTGTATTTTTCCTTTTATGGTTCATTTTAATGAAATACTCTTTTATCTTTTCTTAGACATATTTTAATCACTCCATCATATTCAGCTCAGCCCATGCTATTCTTTCAAACTATCCAAATTATGACAATCATAAGAGTATTGCTACTATTTTCACATATATAAATTAAACAATTTGACCTTATTAAATCCCTTATAATTTGTCTTTAATAATTAAATTATATTTCTCCTGAATATCACATGTCAAATGTTCCCTTTATTTCTGGAGCTTTTGTCACAAAAATTCAGTCTTTGAGTCCATTAAATATCTATTTTTTATTCAATATTATGCTTAATATTGTTATTACTTATTATAACCCATTTTGCTTTATACAATCAATTATTCCAAGACCTATGGTCATTTAACATAGTAGCGACTAGGTTTTGTGTAATCCTTATTTTATCTCCATGATATTTAAATTGTTTGTTCAGTTTTTGTAGCTTCCAAGGTTCTCTCTTTAACCAAGGAGCTTTGAAAATTGTCTGTGATATTCCTGAAACTTTTCCTTCTGGGATCTCTTTTAGGTAGTGACCAGTAGATTTTTTTCTATTTCTATTTTGCCTTTTTTTTTCCTGGAACTTCATGGAAATTTTCATTGATAATTTTTTTCTAATATTATATCAATATTTTTAATCATAATTTTTATAATCTATTATATCATCTCTATCTGTTCTCCCGATCAATTATTTGTTTGTTTTTATTTCCCATGAGATGTTTCACTTTCTCTTCTATTTTTATATTCTTTTGATTTTGTTTTGTGATTTCTTGGTGTCTTGCAGCTGTGTGCTCTTAAGAGAAAAAAAAAAAAAATTCCTGAAAGCCTTTCACTATGACAAACATCTCTGAGTAAGCTTAGTTACAAACCTTCCCTATTTTCAGATTTGCTTTTTGATGATCTTTGGACAATTAATGTAGATTGGATTTACAGTCATAACTACCCAGAGAGGCAAACAAGCTGCTTTGCTTTTCATAGCACCTGGGTCTCATTGAATAGCTTTAAATTCCACTGAAATTTTGATTGGTTCTATTTTTCTCCTAAATTTTTGAAACTTTTTGGTTTACTCTAATTTAAATGGTCATAAGCTGAACTTTTTCTCCTTGCTAGTTGCCAACCCTGGTTATGAATTCCATGGTAAACATCTTCTGGGTCACCAGATAGATAGATAGATAGATAGATAGATATAGATGGATATAGATAGATATAGATATAAAAAACATCTTCTGGGTCACTAAAGATATATATATATATATATATATATATATATATATATATATATATATATATATACACACATACACACACACACACACACAGAGAAAAGTTGTAGAACCATCCTCTTGTGCATCATTCTTTCATACTACATGGATCTATTATATGATCTTGGGCAAATCACTCAGTATCTTTTAATTGGGGATTTTAAAATTTTTATTCCAACATATTACTTCACAAGGTTTTTATTATGAATCAATGAATTGATATATGCTGTTTTGTACCCTTTAAAATGATACATATGAATGTTAGTAGTTGTTGTCCCACAGCAAATACCCAAGTTATATAGTAAATGCCTTTGTGGAAGGGGACACTTTTCTACACAGAGGAAAAACTCTAAATATAAGCTGCCCTTAAACTTTATTCCACAGATTTCTTTTGAGTTTTACTGAAAGTTGTGGGATAAGTCAAGGAAAACTGATCTCTTGGATATCAAGAAACTCGGGCATTGAGTCCAAGACTGAATCATTCTGGATCAAAGGTAAATAGAAGAAAATAAGAAAGTATTCTTATAATATGTTCAGAAGATTCAAGGCTGAACTAGAAAAATGTAAAAATAGATAACCAAATTGAGATTCATAATCACCTCAATGGTAAGAGTATCCCAGACAAAATTAAGGAAATAAACTAAAATAAATATAGGATTGTACATTTAGTACACAAAAATTCAATTGCCCAAGCACATAATACAAATGACCTTTTGAATTTCAATGTATTGATTTAAAAATTATGTGGCTGCTGAAAAATCTAAAATAATATGAAGCTGTATCTTGCTACTCCATGGATTTATCTCTGAAAGGTCATTTCATTTTACTTTCTTATTTTGTGTTTGGAAAAATAAGCTAAATGTTTTTATGACTCATTCAAGAAGTATTTGGTAGAAGTGGGGGTTGAATACTGGTGCCTTCACTCCACTACCCCATACTTTTATGACTTTGGGTAAATCACTTAATCTCTGGGCCTCAGCTTCCATATCTGTTAGATGGGGTTGTTAAATTTGATGTCTTTTAAATTCCTTTCCTGTTCTAACTCTTTGGATTTATGATCCCACAATCCTTGAAGTAATTAATTATCCATTGAATTCATTTTCCAATGTACATTTCAAAGTCCTCTGCTGAAAAGTTTCTGAACACAAGTCCAGAGATGAATTATCCATTTGACACATGAAGACTTACCTTAGTTTGAGATGGAGATGACCATCCTCATGAGGTTTATAGCACTTTGTGAAATTATTGAAAGGGGGCTCATTGAGCCTTCAATCAAGTGAATGCTGACATTTGGTGATATAATGCCTCTTTTCAAGTAATAAACTAATTGGTTTTGAGATAATGGCACTTAGTGGTAATATGCTCTGCATTGATTATCCTACGGAGGAAGAATTTTTTTTTGAATTTGTCATTTTTTTTTTTTTGTAGATGATGACCAACCAAATGAGTACAGAGAAAGGAAATGTGGATAGTGAATAGTAATGAGATTACATCTATAATTTTTATGGAATATTGAGGATGTTTAACGGCTTTCCAAAATTTAAATGTCTTATGTAGAACATCTTGTCTTTGGAAAGGACATGGAGCATAGAACACCTTTTTAGTTCCAATACTTATTGACCTTCTGTTTATGATTTACCCAGATTCTCTGAAGTATGACATTCTCATTTATAAAATAAGGACTATAGAGTACACTATCCTAAGGAGTTATGGTAACAAAGTTGTTAATATCTATCATCTTTCCACCCACCCTTCTATCTATCTGTCTATCTATCCATTCATTGCTCTCTTTTTCTTTTTGTTTCTGACACTCTGTGTATCTGTCTTTCTGTTCCTTTATTTCTCTTTCTTTTTCTCTTCCCCTTCCATATTTATCTGCCTTTCTCCTTATCTAATAGAGCATTGCAGATTTGCGCTGTTTATTTCTGGCTGACTACATGTTCTAGTGCAATGCTGAGGCTCTTTTGGGATAACAAAGCCTCTGGCTGCTTCTGACCAGCCATGTGTGTCTCAATGTTAAGGGTTCAGGTGTTTTGGAAATGACAGAACAATCCACTTACTGATCATTGAACAGAAAGAAATGACAATTCCATAGACCATTAAAAAGAGAATTATTATATTTTTTTCATTCTTTGACTCTGGGTGAGAAATAGTCTAAGAGGGAGTGGAGAGAGGGGACTACCCTTTCCCACAGCCCAAAAGAAATATTAAATTGTAATATGTATTGAGGAATTTGGTTTTTGGATTTTTTTATTTCCTCAATGAGCAAAAAAAGTAACAGAAGGGACAGATTAATTTTAAAAATACTTATTAAAAATGAAATGATAAGCTAAAAAACAAACCAAATTCCACACAAATGTTAGCTAAATTACATGTCCCGCTTATATAAAGTTAATTCTGTGTTTATGACTGAATCTTTTTGATCTGATCTTTCTGTAGAACAGGCAACAAAAGAGAAATTCAAAGATGGGCATTTTAGCTTTAGAGGCGATATTTTATGTTTGTCAGTGTATAATAGTTAATTGTGTGAAGATATATGCATTAGAAACCTTTTTCCTTTTTTTTTCTTTATTAAAGCTTTTTATTTTTCAAAACATATGCATGGATAATTTTTCAACATTAACCCTTGCAAAACCTTGTGTTTCAATCTTCTCTTCTCTCCCCCATTCCCTCCCCTTGATGGCAAGTAGTCCAATATATGTTAAATATGGTAAAATATGTTAAATCTAATATATGCATACATATTTATACAATTATCTTGCTGCACAAAAAATCAAATCAAACCAAGAAAAATGAGAAAGAAAATAAAATGCAAGTAAACAACAACAAAAAGAGTGAATATGTTATGCTGTGAACCACTCTCAGTTCCCACAGTTCTCTCTCTGGGTGTAGATGGCTGTCTTCATCACAAGACCATTGGAACTGATGTGAATCATCTCATTGTTGAAGAGAGCCATGTTCATCAGAATTGATTATCATATAATCTTGTAACTGTGTACAATGATCTTTTGGTTCTACTCATTTCATATAATTCGCATGAAATAATTTTTAAATTTCATCTGCATTATTGTTATTTTCTGCATCACTTTCTTTACTATTAATAAACAGTAAATCAAGCCTATATTTGGAATATTTTCTGATTTCCAAGGGGCAAATGTTTACACTGAAAGTTTAACAGGCAGTTCTCAAGAGTTGGTTTGACCTGGCTCTAGCTACCTCTGCTTAAGGTCCACTTAGTGTGTTCCATAAGTTCAGAGATCTTCTGACATTATCCAGTAAAGACAGTGCTATAATGTCCAATGGGGATTTTCTGCTAATATGAGAAAGTGCTTTGGCTTAGACTTTCAAAGACAAAAACCTGAATGAAATAGTTTAAACAGCACAGAGATGAAATGAAAAATAACAATGACTACTCAGTAGTTCCTGCAAACTGCATTATGATTAAATGTCTTTCTCTACCTTCCAGTATAATAGAATTTACTGCCTGAGAGTTCCTTATGTTTCTTTCCATGTGCTTTGTCAGAACCTTGACGCAGTTGACAGAGAATAGAGATCCATGATTTGGAGTCATGAAGCCCTTAGTTCAAAATTAGCTTCAGGCCCTAGCCATGTGACTCTAATCAAGTCAATAAATAAAACTGCCTTAATTTCCACAACTGTAAAATGAGGAAAATAATAGTATGTGTTTTGAAAATTAAAGACGATAGTATTTGTAAAGTGGTTAGCTGTGGCTGGTACATAGTATATGCCTAATAAATGCTAGTTGCCATTATATAGAGCAACAACAGTATTATACAATGTTCAACTGTGAGAGACTTGGTTTTTCTCAGCAGCTCTTTGATCCAAGGTAATCCCAATAAACTTTGGATGGAAAATACTATCAGAGGACCCTAGAGACTAAAGGTAAATCAATAATATGATTTTTACTTTTTGTGCATATGCTGTTTTTCCTTTTTGTCTGGTTTTTCTCTCCCAACATGAATCACATGGAAATATGCAAAAAAAAAAAATGAATGCACATGAATAACAAAAAAATTTAAAATGGGACTTGCAAAAATGAAAATAATAATTAAAAATAAAATGGTGATTGCCTTTTTCCATTTTGTGTTTGTAATATTTTTTGCATAAAGAGGAAATAAATATCTCTTATATTCTCTTTACTTTGTTCAGTTTCTCCCAAGTCATAACAATTGATTCTAAAGTTCTTGAGAGTATACCTTGAGAGTATCCTTGTAATGCTTTTTTCTGACCATGTCATGAGCACTTCACTGTATAAATTCTCTATAAAATAATTTATTTTAGTAAGTGTACATTTGGCATTTGAACAAAGTGGCCATTCCACAGACTTGTGCTCTCTGTAATAAGTTGGAATGTTTGGCAGTTTAGTTCAAGAAAGGAACTTGGTGTCTAGTATCTTATCCTTCCAGGTGGTCTTTAGAATTATACTAAGATAATTGAAATGGAAGCGATTCAGTTTCCTGGTATGGTGTTTGTATAGTGTCCAGGTTTCACAGGCACACAACAAATGAGATCAGCACAATGGCTCTGTAGATCTTCAGTTTGGTAGTCAATCTAATATTTCTTTTCTCCCACACTTTCCTATAGTTACCCAAACCCTGAGCTAGCTCTGACAAAGCACGTGTCCATTTCATTATCAATGTAGATATTCCTGGAAAGTATACTGCCAGCATATATGTAAATGCAATGTGGTGAATGGAGAGAGGAAGAGAATGAATGAGTTTGGTCTTAGGAACTTGAAGGATACAGAGATTGCTTGGTTGATGGAATGAAGGTCAAGGAACAAAGCAAAGAATCAGAAGGAGTAAGTCTCTAGTCCTGGAAGAAAGCAAGAGATCGTTAGTTGGAAGATCAGACTGTGAATAATACTCAATTACAAGTAACTATTAAAGGAGAGATGGGTGCGAATTCAATATAAAATGAGCATCTAGATTAAGAAAAATCAAGATTTCTGTGGAAATAGCTAAGTGAAATGCTCAGTGTGAGTCTGGAAAAAAAAAATGTATCCCTTAAGGACTTCATAAAAAATAAGGATGCCAGATGCTGGGATCTATATGCTTGTTCTAAGTATCTTGTTAGGCTTTAATATTATCTGCCTAAAAAGAGCTTTGAAAAAAAATGATGTTTTCTTTGTACAGAATTTGGGGTATCTGATTTTCCATAGACCTAGCTAGAGAAAGTTCTTTATCTTGTAATTAGGAACATCTTGAAATTAATTTTGATAGAAATAAGAGTGATCTGGCAATAGGGTCAGCCTTTTAGAAATGTATTCTTTGCTAAGAAGACATTAAGCCAAATCTGCATTCATCTTCCTAAAAAGAAAGTGTAGGATGCCTTGTCAGATGCATATTTGTTATCTCTGTCATAAATATACGCATCCAGCAATATGGTACAGTACTTAAAACATTGAACCTGGAGTCAGGAAATCCTGAGTTCAAATCTAGCTTCAGACACATACTATTAGTGTGACCTGGAATGATTAATTGAAAGCTTTTTTTACCTCAGTTTCCCAATCTGAAAATAAGGTAATAATAGCAATTTATTTTCCCAGGGTTGTTGTGAGGGTAAAATGATGCAAGCTTCACAAAGTGTTCTGAGAACAGGGAGCCCCAAGAAGAGGGAAAACAATGGATAAAAGCACGTAAATGAAGTAGTCAGAAGTTCATGGAACCCCTAAACAATTACAATAGTTACATCAAAGATCAATATGACACATATAGAAAAATGTATATTAGAGAGACCATGCTTTTGGAAAAATGACACCGATAAACTGACTTGCTTAATTTGGGCTCACCACAAACCTTCAATTTGCACCAAAAGCACTATCTACAAAATATAATAAAGTAAAGCAAAATAAAACATGGGATGTTCTATATAAATGCTAGCTATAGTTATAACTAAGTTATTAATTGTAGAGTCAGAGATTCTATTTATTTAAGCAAAAGACATCCTGACTTTGGAGGGCCACAACGAATCAATTTATCCTTCCCATAACTACACTTTGATCCAATCAGACTATTCTCAGGTCCATACAACACACACACACACACACACACACACACACACATGCACACATAAACATGATCTACACATTCCTGTCTTGACTGATTTATTCCTGATATTTTCTCCCTCTAGAATGTCTACTTCCTTACTACATATCTATGTTTTGCTTATCTTCCAAGTTCCAGTTCAATTGATACCTACTGTAGTCTATAATGATACCCTGGTATATTTGAAAGAGCTCTGAATTTGCAGTTAGAAAACATAGATTTGATGGTTCTAATCTTTCATATATATAAACTTAGAAAAGTCAACTCACCTCTTTGCTTCTTCATTTTCTCATTTGTAAAATGTAGAGATTAAACCCGAAGACTTCCAAGGGGTTCAGTTTTAAATTCTGTGTTCTCCCTCCACTGAATTCTTGTAATCTTTATCATTTGTTTCTTTTCCAATAATTCCAAACAGAGAGATTCATGCTCTACCCAAAGAGCATTGGAAAAGAATGTTGATTTTGCATGACAAAGAATACCAGAATCAGGAATTCAAATAGACACTGGCTTGGAATATAAATAAAATAATTGGAGAAATAGTGCTTAAGTTTGTGATTGCCTATATGCCCTGCTGTTTAATATCCTTGGCCAAACTATGATATCCAGGTACCTTATGGGTTGTGAAATCACAACTATCTCTGAAGCTTATATGACATTAAAGGAATAAAGAAACAAATAAATAAAAACAATTAAAAAAAAAAGAAAAACAAAATCAAATATTTTTTAAAATATTTTTTTGTTCTGTCCTTGTAATGGTGGGAGTATAATAGAAGTATAAATGCTTCTAGCTTGCACTGCCCTTCATCAAAACCCCATTGCCTCTTTAATGGAAAACAAGGAACAATTAATTGTCAGGCATGCAGAAATATTGAGCAATCATAGCAAGAAACTGCAAGAGAGAGAATCTGAGGTTGCTGACTGATTTAAAACTATGAGCAAAAAAAGCAGTGCCAGTGATAATTAATGGTCATGTTACCTAACCCCTACAAATGGTTTAACTGTGAATCCATTGGGGGTCAAAGGAAGGAAAGCAAATAGAGAATTCTTGGGCTATATTTGGTGAAACTTTGGAGCTTTTCACTCAGTCCTATAAGTAGGACATTTATTTGGTCCCAATGAGAATGACTGGAAGGTCTCTAGAATTATGTTTCTATCTCCTGAAAGTACGAAATCCATGTACATGTTCAAATTGTCCTGAGATTGGAAGAACCAGTGGCTATTGCTGTACTCTGAGATTTTAGATTGCACTGATATGAAGATGATCGATCAACTTTGTCTCTCTTTAAGTGGAAATTCTAGATAAAGACAATGTATTCTCACAACTGTGAAAGACAGGGGAATGAACTACCAAGGATGTGTCCTTCTTCCTTCTGATATAATTATTAGAAAGATTATGAGCTATAAATATGTGTACTAGATATCTAGATATTGATCTGTATAATTTATTCCTAATAAACTGATTAAAATATTTATTTGGTATATCATTCTAAGTAATCCAAGATGAAACACAAATAGGTAAAGAATTAATGAATTTGGAAAGTGGGAAGGAAACATAAACTATAAGACAAGAGTAAAGAGCACAGATATATCATTAGAGTAATGAAAGAGCGTAACACTACTTATAAATGGATGGGACAAAGAATGAATGTCAGCCAGCTTCTCTAAGAGCTTAAGATTCATATGCATCTTGATGGATCGCAAAGAACCCTCTTTTGTTGGGTAGTTCACCTTACATGAGTATATATCTAAATTTTGGTTTCTTAGACAAAGTCAGGAACCATTCTTGGTATTCCCTGTAGCCATAATCTATCTCTTTGCAGTCAGAATTCTAATAATACGATAAAAGGTATGTGCATCTCTTTGTCAGATGTGACATAAATTTTGATTAGCTTTCATCTAAATATATTAAATCAATTTAGCACACCCAATAGATATTTATAATTTATTAAGTGAACTGAAAAACTGAAGACCAAGAATGAATGAGAAAATTTTACTTGACTAACAAAATCCCATAATCTATTTGAAATTTTTAAGTAGCTATCAATAAAGAAAATTATTTTTATGCAAGATAATTATTTTATGCCTTGTGAAAATACTTTACATTCATTTCTTCCTAGGGAAAGGAAAAGGAAAAGCTAATTACATAGTGAATGAGCTAAAAAATTCCCTCCCATCACTTTAATTCTAATGTAAGATGACTTAATTCTTAAGATAATCAAGCTAAAATGATTATGTTAAATATTTGAAAGCTAGAAAACTATTAAGGAATCTCCCTGTATCATATCTTTCTATAGCCTCATTCATATCATTATATTAGGAACAAGAATCAGCACATATAGTAGTTTGGAGGGCATAATCATTTTTAATCATCTATTAATTAAAACCTAGCCTCATTGTCCTATTACAGCCTATAATTACTATGCCAATTCTGCACCCATAAAGAATAAAATCATAATTTTAAATGCCTCAAGACCAATGGAATATTTGTTCATCTCTGTTAATCATAAAATTACAATGAAAAGAAATCCCTAAGGACACTTTCTTTTAAGATCTTACAATGACTCTTGGGTATGGGATGGCTTTGGGGACTGAAATCCCTAGTTCCTTTTTTTTTTTTTTTAAACACAATAAGTTTAGAATTAATTACTGAAGCACTAGTACTTTAATTAGAAATAGACTAATTCAGAGTTAATTAAGCAAACATTTATGAAGTACAAGACCATGTGCTAAGAATTAGGGATAAGAAGAAAAAATATTACTGACCCCACTTTATAGATAAGGAAATAAATTGAAAAATTTTGAGCGATATCCTATATCAATAATGTATGATATGGAATTAGAAACTGGTTCTCTGACTTCAAGTTCATTATATTTTACATCACACCAAGCTTTTTTCAATTGCATTGGAATGAGGCAATGATAAGGAGATAAAAGCATGATAGGGCTATCTGTGTAGAATGGCATAATCAATGCCATTTGTCTAAACTGCTTACTATTTATGTCTAATGATCATATGCATAATAAAAATCATTCAAATAAAAATAGCATCCAGACTCTCTTTGGCATAAACTTTATTTGATTTTAGCATCAAACTGCTTGTGTATGCTTACACACATGTGTATATAGAGCATGGACATCTGTTCCCAATTGAAAAAATAAAAATAAAAACTAGAAGTAATGTTAGCTGGGGGCTGATTCACTATTGGGAAAAACTAGATTTGAAATCACATTGCCGCCTTTCCTTGGTGAAGTACATACTGCTGATCCACTAAGAGTAAGGACCCTTAAAATGGATTAGCACTGACTCATACCTTACCCATTTTCATTTGTGACTCTCTATTTTTAAGTTATTTGCCCAGATGGGGAGAGCAACTCATGGCAATGAAAAGGAGTAATACAGTACAATACAGATAACAGACATTAAATATGGGGTCACTGTGCCATATACAGTGATTTGGAATATGCTACAGATTTAAGATGATTTATTCTAATAATATTCATCTATAAAAATGAAATCATAAGAATAAATAAGCAAGAATCAATAATCTCTGTTTGCTATAATGTTTCCCCATAATGAGATAATCCAGTTGAATCCAGATTCTCAAAAAGGCAAGATTATCATTATGTTCTTGTATTATGTATAATGTGCATTAATTATATAAGGAAATACATGACTTTTTCCTCAAATAAACTTCACCTAATTTAATAATCTATAGAAAACTGCTTTATTTATTTATAGAAACATATTACCTAGATTTTTTGCTGATGCTATTATTGAAAATGAGAAAAACCCTCACTGGATTAATTAATTTACTATTTAAAATGCAGAACTTACATTTTCAGATAATCTTCAATGTCACTAGTGTAACACATTAATGTAAATGCAATTAAAATGCAGGACTTGCATTTTCAGATAATAATCTTCAATGTCACTCGTATGACACATTAATGTAAATGTAATATATCTCACAAACATTTTAATCAATCTTTACATGGCCATGAGATCAGTCAATATAAAGGGTTTCAGAGGAGACCTCCCATCATTTTTTGAGGAATAAACTTGTTCTGAAGTAAGGCTAAATGACATAGTAAATAGTGTTGCACTTGAAGTAAACAAAACTTTAATTCAAATTATGTCTCAGCAAACTAATAATGAGTCATAAACTCTCTTAATTTCAGTTTTTTTCATTTATAAAATGGGAATAATTATAATAATTACAGGTTTATTTTGAAAATCAAATGAGATGTGCAAACCTTATTTTGCAAACCTTAAAGTTCTACATAAAGCTATTTCTATAATTATACAACAATCTATTAGAAGATACAAAAATAGATTCAGCAAATATAATGTTCATGTAGAGGGATATAAAGGAAAATATTATACAGGATAGGAATGGAAGGAGACTAGCCCTTCTAGATCTCAAACTACATTATAAATCAATGATCAATCTAACTATTTTGCACCAATTAAAAAATAGTTAAGTAGATCATTGGAATAGACCAGAGAGGGCAGTAACCGAAAAAAAAAATTAAGCTCAATAATATATTATTTGATAAACCCCCATATATCAATTACTTAGGAAAAACTATTTATTTCACAAAAAAAAAATTGGTAAGTAATTTGAAAGAAATTAAGTTTAGGCTAATATCATTAATTATATCATAATAAGCTCAGAGTAAATATGACCTGAATTTGAAAGACCATAAAATTAAAAACAAATAAAGGAGAGACATTGTAGACTTTCCAAAGATATGTTTAAGAGGATAATAGAGATTTCACAAGGGAAAAAATATAATTTTGATCGCTTTAAATCATAAAACATAGAAATGAGAAAATTTAAGGCAACTAGGATAATAAGGGAAAAGTGGGTAAGTAGGGAAAATAATATTTTTGAAAAATTTTACAAGAAACTATATAGACAACTAACCAAAAGCTAGTAACCAATAGATAGATGGCCAAAGGGGAAAAATTGAAAACTTTACTACTCATAAAGAAGAATTATAAAAAGACACTATTAATAAATTAATGCAAATAATAAGTTTTCTGAATGAAAGCACTTTTCTATAGTTCATGACAATAGGTGTTTATTTGAGAAAAAAGTCATGCTTTTCCTTATATAATTAATGTACATTATACATAATACAAAAATATAACCATGCCAAGCAATTTGGCAAAATTAATTGGAGATAGGAGTAGTATATGTTGGAAAGATTGTAGAAAGATGGATATGATAAAAATGTTTTTGTTAGAATTGTTAATTGGTTCAACTACTGTAGAAAATGATTTGAAATCATGTGAAGAAAGTCACCTAAATGTCTTTGATGCATAGATTTCACTAGTGACAATATCCTCCTAGAAAGTCAGTAGAAGAAAGAAAAATATCATATATACTAAAATATTTATTGAAACAAATTTAATTTCATCAAAGAACTAGAAAAAAGAGCAGTGGATAAAAAGTTGAGGTCAAAAATGTAATTATTACCCTACTGAAACTAATGATAAAAGTAACTGATATACAAAAGCATGGAAAGACAAATTAAATAGTAGAGTGAAGTGGAAAAAATATAAACAATTGCTCTGGCAATGTAAATGGAAATAAAACAAGAAAATATGATCAAAACTATAAGCTGTGAAATTATAATGATTAACCTCTTATTCAAAGAAGAGATATGAAAAGATAACACCATCTTTGTGAAATAGAATGGTGTAGAATACTGCACATACTATTGGATTTGTTCAACATGGTTAACTAATGTTTTTGTTTGAATGCTGCATCTTTCAGATGCAGATTAGATCAATAAGAGCTTGAAAGACTCTTCAAGGATCAGACAGTAATAGTCCACATGAAAATTTGGAGTCGTTGTCTCTAAATTTGGACATCTCATGTTTCTTTTGAGCTACTGAAATTCTGTGTCATTCACAGATCACAATTTTTTTATTTTTTTTATTTTTTCTGAGGACACAGCATGCTGGGCAATACTTTGCCAATGTGTCCCATGTCATGCAATTGATTCCAACATTTTTGACAGAGATCTTGAGAGTGTCTTTGCACCACTTCTTGCTTCCATATGAATGTTTGTCTTTGTAAATGACATAATACTAATTTCATCAAGGACCTAGAACATTGCAAACATTTCTAAATGAGTTTCACAATTACTCAAAAGAGTTCAGGCTAACTATATGCACTGGAAAGTACAATATATTCAATAGTTATTCTGAATCTTTTCCCATTTTAGTTTCTTTATAAGGTATGGCTCTCTGAGATGGAGTGAAGGAGATACATTGGAAATATAGGTGACAAAATATGAATATGCATGCATTTAAAATAAATAAGCAACTTTTACATATGTATTTTATTCCAGATACTATGCTACTCTGGAGATACAAAGAAAAAGATGAAGCATTCTTTTCCCTCCAGGAGTAATCACAAATTATAACTTCTAATTTTCTATGTCTGTTTGTTAGCTTATCCTGTAAGTCAAGTGCACACAATGAAAAATGTCTGCTTTAAATTTGTTTTGATTGGTCTATGTCAACTCAATAGTAATTATTGAATATATTGTACTTTCCAGTGCATATAGTTAGACTGAACTCTTTTGAGAAATGTTTGCAATGTTCAAGGTCCTTGATACAATTAGTATTATGTCATTTACAAAGACAAACATTCATATGGAAGCAAGAAGTGGTTCAAAGACACTCTCAAGATCTCTGTCAAAAATATTGGAATCAATTGCATGACATGGAACACATTGGCAAAGTATTGCCCAGCATGCTGTGTCCTCAGAAAAAAAAAATTGTGATCTGTGAATAAGACAGAATTTCAGTAGCTCAAAAGAAACATGAGATGTGCAAATTTAGAGACAACGACTCCAAATTTTCATGTGGACTATTACTGTCTGACCTTTGAAGAGTCTTTCAAGCTCTTATTGACCTAATCATCATAGTTGGATCCAACATAGGTATGCTATTTTGGTTCTCTTGGATAACAAAAGCCAATAACATTTTAAAATTCTTGTATCTCTAGAATTTTAGCATTAATAATTTTTTTTCTTTCATTTGGACTCACTACCCAGCATTTTTCAGGACAGTGGTGGACACTTCTCGTGAATATATGCCAATTTGTCTTAAAAATTACTTGATGATAGTAAATAGAAAATTGGTCAAAGAATGTCAAGATAATGGCATATTTATGAGAGATAGCTTGCTGGATGGAGAGTAGCATATAAGGTAATATTTTGCTCTATAGGATTATTTTTTCTATACTAAAATAAAAATCAAATGGAGTTTGGTGTAGAATATAATTTGTAAAACTTGCCTGTTCCTATATTTTCACTAAATAAAATCCTGATATGCCTTGATATGTGTATGGATCATTCTCATAATGATTCTGTGCAGTTGAAAATGTAAACATTTGTTTCAGGAGGTATTAATGTTTCCTTAGTTGAGTATTCAGTCAAAATAACAGCTTCATTTTTTCTACTTGTTTTGTAGCTTCCTTTTATTGTCTATCATGAAAAATTACTGCTCAGTATCCTGGAAATTATATAACATTTTACCTTGAACCTCATCTGGATATAGTTGTTGTCTTTATCTTCTTGTGTGCTGTTTCTATTTTTTCATTAAGGACATCAAGACTCCTATTTAGGATCTTTTGACTTTCCTATGGCTTCCTTATTCTTTTCATAACAATTAGGCACTCATAGAAAATGAAAATTACCCATTTCAAATTCTGTTCCTTTATCCATTTCCCATTTTTAGTATTAAGAACTCACTTGAGTAGGTCAGGTTGGAAATGTTTTAATTCTTAATGTATCTCCTTTTCTTTATCTTTTTTTGTTTACTGTCAATTTTCTTAAAGTCATAGATTTAGACTTATAAAAGCTCTTAGTGATCATCATAAACAAATACACAAAATGCAACTCATAGAGAGGTTGTCATTTGTCTAAGGTCACCCATCTAGTAATATTAGAGGTAGGATTTTAGCTTAATTTTTTTATGATGCCAAGCACGGGACATATTCTTTATACTGCAGAAACTATAACAAGTCTATACTCTAATCAGTCTTTGATTTGAATATGTATATTAAGCTTATGCAGAAATGATTGATTTACAGCTAACTCAATATTTCCTTTTTTGTTGAGATACAATTTAATTTTTTTATGATGTTATTCAGAGTTCATTATATATAGCATTTTCTGGCCCTAACAGTTATATTGATTAGTCTTTCAGTCTTTGATCACATTAATTATTAGGTCACAAAACACTTGAGGACAAAAATTGAACCACATTCATATTTGTATCCTAACAACCTTCCCACTGTCTTGTGCATAGTAGTCAATAATCATGTTGTTGAATTGAGGCAGTACATATAACATCAAATAATTCAAATTATTGGGGAACAAAATAACATTGTTTTATCTAAATACAATGAATTAATTCTTGATTAAACATTAAATGAATTTCTTTGATCTTAGAATTAAATTTAAAGCATTTGGTGTGTGTGTGTGTGTGTGTGTGTGTATATATATATATAATATTTTTAAAGAATCTCCTTGGAAACAAGGAACTTTATGCTTGTTTTCTTACATGTAAATATTTGATTTCCAGAGAGCTCATTGGAAATTAGTTGAATTTTTGTTCTGTAGCTGAACACCTTACTTAAACAATGATCTGTATGAGGAGATGCTATTCCCTCTATAATTTACCTCACTAAGGGATTTATAATGAAGCCATGTTTAGTAAGATAAAGGGCCCTAAAAATCCCAGAAAAGCTTACCTAGTGGAACAAGAGCCAAGCTGTCACTTGCTTTATTGATTTTTTTTTATCTTAAATGCATGATTCATGAAGGAGGTGATTTGACCACACATTTTATGGATTCTCCTTAAAGCTGAAATGACTGTATTAACTACCATTCCATTAAGGATAAACACACACACCCACACCCACACACACACACACACACCCACACACACACACACACACACACACACACACACATTCACCCCCACACACACACACACAAGACAATTGTTCATAAAATACAGAATAAGCAGTTAAATAAGCTCACCATAATAAATTTATTAACTAAAGATATTTGCCTAAATTGCTAAAACCACATCTAAATTCAGTAGGTTATGATCCTACAATTCAGAATTATTGGTGGTAAACTTGAAATACCTAGCTTAGAGGGCAAATACCAGATATATAGAAGTCCTAAAGATATCTATCAGAGATGTACATCATAAGGAAGAAAAGTGAAAGTCTAGATTGTCAGTTCACATAGTAATAATAAGGCAGCAAGGTACTTTTTGGTTCTAACATGAAACTAAGATAAGAGGAAATTTTTCCTCTTCCACTTTTCCTATAGAATCTGCGTTGGAAAGGACTACAGAAGTCACTAAGTCCAACTTGGAGCGGGTCAGTAATCAATTTCCTACCAGATCAGCAAGTCTTTTATCAGCCACTGATTAAGCATACCTAATAATGTATTATGGAGTTATTGTATGGAAATATTTTGCTTGATTTCTATTTTTATGGCTCTAATTTTTAGGAAGTTCTTCTTTTTATAAATGTAACTTGAGTGTGGGCCCATGAAATATAGATGTATTTATGTGAGCTATCTATATATAAAGAACTGTGGTTAGAGTAATCAAGACCTATAGCAATTTGGTATTTGATTGTCCCCCCCCTCACAAAATTTCAGCTTGTGGAATAAGAACTCACTATTTGACAAAAATTGCTGGAAAACTAAAAAATAATATCAAACTTGATATAGACTTATATCTCACTCCCCATACAAAAATAAGGTCAAAGGGGACATATGATTTGGACATAAAGGATGATACCATAAGCAAATTAGGAGATAAAGGGATAATTTACCAGATCTTTGAAGAAGGAAAGAGTTTATTACCAAAGAAGAATTATAGAACATTAAGAAAGGCAACATGGACAATTTTGATTACATTAAATTAAAAAGGTTTTGCACAAAAAAAAATAATAATAGAAAAAAGATTAAAAGGGAAATGCAAAGCTGGGGGAAAATCTTTATAGACAATATTTCTGATTAAGATTTAATTTCTAAAATATATAAAATATAGGATTATCAAACTGTATATACCCTTTGATCCAGCAGTATCTCTACTGGATCTGCCCAAAGAAATCATAAAAGAGGGAAAATAATGTACATGTGCAAAAATGTTTATAGTGGGCCTTTTTGTTTTGGCAAGGAATTGGAAATTGAGTGGATCCCATTAGAGAATAGATCAATAAATTATGATATATGAATATAATGGAATATTACTGTTCTATAAGAAAGAGTCAGAAGTATGATTTCAGAAAGGCCTAGCGAAACTCACATGAAAAGATGCTAAGTAAAGTGAGTAGAGCCAAAAGAACATTGTACATAGCAAGAAAAAAGATTATGTGATGATCAGCTGTGAGGCATTTACTCTTTTCAACAATGGAGTAATTCAGGACAGTTCCAATAGACTTTTGATCAAAGGAGCCATCTTCATCCAAAGAAAAGACCATGGGAACTAAATGTGGATCACAGCATAGAATTTCCACATTTTTTGTCCTTGTTTCTTTGCTCGGTTTTTTTCTTTCTTTTTATTTTTCCTTTTTGATCTGATATTTCTTGTGCAACATGATAAACATGTAGACAAATGTTTAGAAGAATTTCATGTGCTTAATCTATATTAGATTGCTTGCTGTCCAAGGGAGGTACTAAGTAGGGAGGAAGAGAGAAAAATTTGGAGCATAGGATTTTGAAGGGGTGAATGCTGAAATCTGTCTTTGCATGTACTTTGAAAAATAAAAATAGACTTCCGGCCAAGATGGCGGCGTGGAGGCAGACAGCTGCTTGAGCTCCTCGTTTTCTCTCAGAACTTACTTCATGACAAGCCTCTGACTTAATGCTTGACCCAGAAAGAAATCCACAGATGATCACCAAGAGAAGACATCCTTGAAAGTCGCCAGAAAAGGTCTGTGTTTGTTCGGGGGAGGGTCAATCAGACTGGGCGCAGACTGAGGGCAGACAGCCAGAGCAAGACAGGCAGCTCACACAGCTCAGACCAGAGGGGGAGGGGTGTGATCTCTGCCGTTTCTGCTAAAGGGCTTTTGCCCCAGTGTGGATGCTCCGTCTTGGCAGCAAGCCAGGAGCAGCAGAGAGGGTGTAAACACCGGAGGTGAAGATTAAAACCCCAGAAAGCCAGCATCTCTCAGAGCCCGGCCACCCCCAACCCCCACCTGGACTGACTCGGTGCGTTCTCGGAGCCTCAGAGCGCAGACTCAGTACAGTCATTGCTGTTCTGTTAGTGGCTCTCTGCTGCCCTACCCCCAGTCTGTAGAGGAAGCCCATTAATACCATCCAGCCCTATCCCCCGCAAAACAGACCAATTGTTTCTCTTGTCAGTTTGTTTTCTTTGATTCCTACTCTGACAAAATGAACAAAAAATTCAAAAGGGCTCTAACCATTGACAGCTTCTGTGTGGAGAGGGAGCAGACTTCAAATGCTGAGGAGACTAGGAACAGACTGTCCCCAGATGTATCCCCTGGGAGGGATATAAGCTGCTCCTCAATACAAAAGAACCTCATAGAGGAAATCAAAAAGGCTCTCACAAGAGAGCTGGAAGAGAAATGGGAAAAGGAAAGGGAAGCTTGGCAAGAGAGCCTGGAGAAGTCATCCCATGCATTCAAAGACAGAATGGATAAAGAAATCAAATCATTGAGAAACAAGATTAGTGAGCTGGAAAAGGTAAACAACTCCAAGGAAAACAGGATTAGTGAGCTGGAAAAGGTAAACAACTCCAAGGAAAACAGGAATAGAGAGCTGGAAAAAGAAATCAGCTCTCTAAAAAATAAAATGGATAAAATGGAAAAAAATTCCATAGAAGATAAAAACTCAATTGGACAATTACAAAGAGATATAAAAAAAGTGAGTGAAGAAAATACATCATTGAAAATTAGACTGGAACAAGTAGAAATGAATGACTCAAGGAGAAACCAAGAGGGAGTCAAGCAAAACCAGAGAAATGAAACAATTGAAAAGACTGTCAAGTACCTTACCAGAAAGACAACAGACCTGGAAAACAGATCCAGGAGAGACAATTTGAGAATAATCGGACTCCCTGAAAAATGGGAGGAAAAAAAGAGCTTGGACACCATTTTCGAGGAAATTATCAAAGAGAACTGCCCAGACGTTTTGGAAACAGAGGGTAAAATAGACATTGAGAAAATTCATCGATCACCTACTGAAAGGGACCCTAAAATCAAAACGCCAAGAAATATAGTGGCCAAGTTCAAGAACCATCAGACAAAGGAAAAGATATTGGAAGCTGCTAGAAAAAAACAATTCAGATATGGAGGATCCACAATAAGGATAACACAGGATCTAGCAGCATCCACATTAAAAGAACGCAGGGCCTGGAACATGATATTCCGAAAGGCTAAGGAACTTGGTATGCAGCCAAGAATAACTTACCCAGCAAGAATGAGCATCGTTTTCCAGGGAAGAAGATGGACATTTAACGAAATAAATGAATTCCATCTATTTTTGATGAAAAAACCAGACCTATATAAGAGGTTTGATCTTCAAATACAGAACTCAAGAGACTTCTACAAAAGGTAAAAAGAAATCTTGAGAACTATACTTCTGTCAAAAAAATATGTAAAGAAAATATGTACAATTTGTCTTAGAAACTAGAGGTGGAAAGGAGATTATATCATAAAAAATTATAAAGTGGTGGTACTACATCTCATGAAGAGGCAAAGGTAACCTATTATATCTGAGAGAAAGAAAGGAGGGAGATGAACATAGCGTGTATCAATAGACATATTCGATTTATGGTGAAACTTCTTCCACTTCATTGAAAAGTGAAAGGGAAGGAGTAAGCTAAGGGGAAGGGAATACAGTAATTTCGAGGAAAAGGGGT
Organism: Sminthopsis crassicaudata; assembly: GCF_048593235.1. Taxonomy (NCBI): domain Eukaryota; kingdom Metazoa; phylum Chordata; class Mammalia; order Dasyuromorphia; family Dasyuridae; genus Sminthopsis; species Sminthopsis crassicaudata. Next base: position 191,438,702 of record NC_133620.1, read on the forward strand.
AAAATAAGGGGAGGATCTTTAAGGTGGGGGAGGGATCCTAAAAAGGGAGGGCTGTGAAAAGCAAGTGGTGTTTACCAGTTTAATACTGGATAGGAGGGTAAAAGGGAAGAAAAGGGGAAAAGCATAAGCAGGGATTAATAGGATGGCAAGCAATATAGAATTAGTCCTTCTAACCATAAATGTGAATGGGGCAAACTGCCTCATAAAGAGGAAGCAGTTAGCAGACTGGATTAAAAGTCAGAATCCTACTCTATGTTGTTTACAGGAAACACACCTGAAACAGGATGAGACATTCAAACTAAAAGTAAAAGGGTGGAGCAGAATCTATTATGCTTCAGGCAAAACCAAAAAAGCAGGAGTAGCCATCCTCATCTCAGATCAAGCAAAAACAAAAATTGATCTAATTAAAAGAGATAAGGAAGGGCATTATATCCTGCTAAAGGGAAGCATCAATAGTGAAGCAGTATCAATATTAAACATGTATGCACCAAGTGGTGCAGCATCTAAATTCTTAAAAGAGAAATTAAGAGAGCTGCAAGAGGAAATAGATAGCAAAACTATAATAGCGGGAGATCTCAACCTTGCACTCTCAGAATTAGATAAATCAAACCACAAAATAAATAAGAAAGAAGTCAAAGAGGTAAATAGAATACTAGAAAAGTTTGATATGATAGATCTTTGGCAAAAGCTAAATGGAGACAGAAAGGAATATACTTTCTTCTCAGCAGTTCATGGAACCTATACAAAAATTGATCATATACTAGGGCATAAAAACCTCAAAATCAAATGCAGTAAGGCAGAAATAGTAAATGCATCCTTTTCAGACCATAATGCAATCAAAATAACATTTAATAAAAAGCCAGGGGAAAATAGACCAAAAAATAATTGGAAACTAAATAATCTTATACTAAAGAATGATTGGGTAAAACAGCAAATCATAGACATAATTAATAACTTCACCCAAGAAAATGACAATAATGAGACATCATACCAAAATGTGTGGGATACAGCCAAAGCAGTAATTAGGGGAAGTTTTATATCTCTACAGGCCTACCTGCATAAAATAGAGAAAGAGAGGGCCAACGAATTGGGTTTACAACTAAAATTGCTAGAAAAGGAACAAATTAAAAACCCCCAGACAAACACAAAACTTGAAATTCAAAAAATAAAAGGTGAGATTAATAAAATTGAAAGTAAAAAAACTATTGAATTAATTAATAAAACTAAGAGTTGGTTTTATGAAAAAACCAACAAAATAGACAAACCCTTAGTAAACCTGATTAAAAAAAGGAAAGAGAAAAAGCAAATTGATAGTCTTGAAAATGAAAAGGGTGAACTCACCACTAATGAAGAGGAAATTAGAACAATAGTTAGGAGCTACTTTGCTCAACTTTATGCCGATAAATTCGATAACTTAAATGAAATGGAAGAATACCTTCAAAAATATAGCTTGCCCAGATTAACAGAGGAAGAAGTAAGTAGTCTAAATAGTACCATCTCAGAAAAAGAAATAGACCAAGCTATTAACCAACTTCCTAAGAAAAAGTCCCCAGGACCAGATGGATTTACAGGTGAATTCTACCAAACATTTAAAGAACAACTAACTCCAATGCTATGTAAACTATTTGAAAAAATAGGGATTGAAGGAGTCCTACCAAATTCCTTCTATGACACAGACATGGTACTGATACCTAAACCAGGTAGATCGAAAACTGAGAAAGAAAACTATAGACCAATTTCCTTAATGAATATTGATGCTAAAATCTTAAATAAGATATTAGCAAATAGACTTCAGAAAATCATCCCCAGGATAATACACTATGACCAAGTGGGATTTATACCAGGAATGCAGGGCTGGTTTAATATTAGGAAAACTATTAGTATAATTGACCATATTAATAATCAAATTAATAAAAACCATATGATCATCTCAATAGATGCAGAAAAGGCATTTGATAAAATCCAACATCCATTCCTACTAAAAACGCTTGAGAGTATAGGAATAAATGGACTATTCCTTAAAATAATAAGGAGCATATATTTAAAACCTTCAGTAAACATCATATGTAATGGTGATAAACTAGAACCTTTCCCTGTAAGATCAGGAGTGAAACAAGGTTGCCCACTATCACCATTACTATTCAATATAGTACTAGAAACTCTAGCCTTGGCAATAAGAGCCGAGAAAGAGATCCAAGGAATTAGAGTAGGAAATGAAGAAATCAAATTGTCACTTTTTGCAGATGACATGATGGTATACTTAGAGAACCCCAAAGACTCTGCTAAAAAGCTATTAGAAATAATTCAGAATTTTAGCAAAGTCGCAGGATACAAAATAAATCCACATAAATCCTCAGGATTTTTATACATTACCAACACAATCCAACAGCAAGAGATACAAAGAGAAATTCCATTCAAAATAACAGTCGATAGTATCAAATATTTGGGAATATATCTACCAAAGGAGAGTCAGGAATTATATGAGCAAAATTACAAAACACTTGCCACAAAAATAAAGTCAGATTTAAATAATTGGAAAGACATTCAATGTTCTTGGATAGGCCGAGCGAATATAATAAAGATGACAATACTCCCCAAACTAATCTATTTATTTAGTGCTATACCAATCAGACTCCCAAGAAACTATTTTAATGACCTAGAAAAAATAACAACAAAATTCATATGGAAGAATAAAAGGTCGAGAATTGCAAGGGAACTAATGAAAAAAAAGTCAGAGGAAGGTGGTCTAAGTGTACCTGATTTAAAGCTATATTATAAAGCAACAGTCACCAAAACCATTTGGTATTGGCTAAGAAATAGACTAGTTGATCAGTGGCATAGGTTAGGTTCACAGGCCAAGATAGTGAATAAAAATAGCAATCTAATCTTTGACAAACCCAAAGATCCCAAATTTTGGGATAAGAATTCATTATTTGACAAAAACTGCTGGGAAAACTGGAAATTAGTATGGCAGAAACTAGGCATGGACTCACATTTAACACCACATACTAAGATTAGATCAAAATGGGTCCAAGATTTAGGCATAAAGAACGAAATCATAAATAAATTGGAGGAACATGGGATGGTTTACCTCTCAGACTTGTGGAGGAGGAAGGAGTTTGTGTCCAAGGGAGAACTAGAGACCATTATTGATCACAAAATAGAACATTTTGATTACACCAAATTAAAAAGTTTCTGCACAAACAAAACTAATGCAAACAAGATTAGAAGGGAAGTAACAAATTGGGAAAAAATTTTTACAGTTAAAGGTTCTGATAAAGGCCTCATCTCCAAAATATACAGAGAATTGACTTTAATTTATAAGAAATCAAGCCATTCTCCAATTGATAAATGGTCAAAGGATATGAACAGACAATTTTCAGATGATGAAATTAAAACTATTTCCACTCATATGAAAGAGTGTTCCAAATCACTATTGATCAGAGAAATGCAAATTAAGACAACGCTGAGGTATCATTACACACCTGTCAGATTGGCTAAGATGACAGGAACAAATAACGATGAATGTTGGAGGGGCTGTGGGAAAACTGGGACACTGATGCATTGTTGGTGGAGTTGTGAAAGAATCCAACCATTCTGGAGAGCAATCTGGAATTATGCCCAAAAAGTTATCAAAATGTGCATACCCTTTGACCCAGCCATACTACTACTGGGCTTATACCCCAAGGAACTACTAGAGAAGGGAAAGGGTCCTGTATGTGCCAAAATGTTTGTGGCAGCCCTTTTCATAGTGGCTAGAAGCTGGAAGATGAATGGATGTCCATCAATTGGAGAATGGTTGGGTAAACTATGGTATATGAATGTTATGGAATATTATTGTTCTATAAGAAATGACCAACAGGAGAAATACAGAGAGGCTTGGAGAGACTTACATCAACTGATGCTGAGTGAAACGAGCAGAACCAGAAGATCATTATACACTTCAACAATGATACTGTACGAGGATGTATGCTGATGGAAGTGGATTTATTCAACATAGAGAAGAACTAATCCAATTCCAATTGATTAATGAAGGACAGAACCAGCTACATCCAGAAAAGGAACACTGGGAAATGAATGTAAACTGTTATTGTTACCTTCTGAATCCAATTCTTCCTGTGCAACAAAAAATTCGGTTCTACACACATATATTGTATCTAAATTATACTGTAATATATTTAACATATATAAGTCTGCTTGCCATCTGGGGGAGGGGGTTGGGGGAGGAAGGGAAAAAATCTGAATAGAAGTAAGTGCAAGGGATAATGTTGTAAAAAATTACCCATGCATATGTACTGTCAAAAAATGTTATAATTATAAAATAAAATAAAAAATTTAAAAAAAAAATAAAATAAAAATAAAAATAAAAAAAACTGTTATAAAAATACAATAAAAGGACTAGACTAAAATATAAATAAAAAATACAAAGTAATAAGTTTAAGCTATTGAGTCTTTATGATTTCTCTTTCATGTTTACTTCTTTATGTTTTATTTAAGTCCTCTGTTGGAATGTCAAATTTTACATTCATCTCTGGTCTTTTCTTCAATAAAAGCCATTACTTTCATTAAATATCCATTTCCCCCTGAAGGGTTACAGTTAGTTATGCGGAGGAGATTATTGTTGGTTGTAATTGTAGCTCTTTTGCCTTCAAGAATATTATGTTCTAAGACCTCTGCTCCTTCGAGGTGGAGGCTATTAAATAATGTGTGTTACTGACTGTGGCTTTATGTTATTTGAATGGTTTCCTTCTGGCTGCTTACAATATTTTGTCCTTGACCAGGTAACTTTGAAATTTGGGCACAATATTTCTGGGAGTTTACAAATTAGGAATTCTTTCAGCAGATGATTAACCAGTTATTTCACTTTCTATTTACCCTCTAAATCTAAGATATCAACATAGTTTCCCTTTAATTGCTTGAAGTATTATGTCTACTTCTTTTTTTTTTGATAATGGCTTTCAGGTAGTGCAATAACTCTTAAATTGTTTTTTCTGGATCCATTTTCCAGGTCAGTTGTTTTTCAGATTAGCTATTTCACACTTTCCTCTATTATTTTTCATTCTTTTGACTTTATTATTGTTGATGTCTCATGTAATCATTAATATCTGCTTGTCCAATTTTGATTTTTAAGGAATTATCTTCTTCAGTGAGCTTTCATACTTCTTTGTCCATTTGGTTATTATAGATTTTTTAAAGATTTTTTTCTTGCCATTTAAAAAATAATTAAACCGATTATATGTGTAAAGTGTTATTTTCTTCAATATTTCATACATCTTTTAACAAATTATTATTTCTCTATAATTTTCTTTCCTCACTCTCCTGTTTTTTTTTCTTCCACCATTCTCTTATCTTTCTAGGAATTCTTGTTTGGCTTAAGTTGAATTAACTTTTAGGTTTTGCTTATAGCTGCTTTCATATTGTTGTCTTCATCTGAGTTTAGGCTTTCAGCTTCACTGCCACCAAAGTGGCTTTTTATTAGTCCAGTTTTTGCTGCTGTTATCATTTACTCATTTTTCCATGCTACTTCTTGGCTTTAACGTTTATATTAAAGTTGGACTCTGCTCCCTTGATACTGGGGAATCAATGTCCTAAGTTTCAGCCTTTGTGTGTGTGTGTGTGTCCTACTATTTTCAGAGCTAATTCAGAAAAGATACTTTTTTTTCAGTTTTTTCCAAGATGCAACTGTTACCTGGAAAAAGGTGTGATCACTACTCTCCTGGTTTTTACTCTATCCTTTTTCCCCTCCAATAGCACTTTACTTTTTTTTCTTTAAAAAAAAAAAAAAAAAAAAAAAAAGCAATCTGATATAAGTTAAATATGCTTCACTATATTCTTTATCCAGGAAGGCTCCTGCTCTTTTGTAACCACAAGTGTTAGCATTTCTCTCTGCTTTGGTTCTATGACCCAGAACTGATTACAGGCAATAGAGCTGTCAATCAATTCTAGTTATACCAATGCCAGTAAAGGGACTCCTGTAATCTCCTTCTAATCAGTTGTAAGACACATTTACTATCTAGGGACTGAAAATTTTGGAAGTCACTACTGCTCTTGCCAGGTCTATTGCTATTAATGTTGCTGTGCTCTGAGCTAGTTCCCAAGCAGGGCTGGTTCAATATTAGGAAAACTATTAGCATAATTGACTATGTCAATAACCAAATTAACAAAAAACATATGATCATCTGAATATATGCAGAAAAAGCATTTGATAAAATCCAACATACATTCATAATAAAAACACTTGAGAGTATAGGAATAAATGGACTTTTCCTGAAAATAGTCAGAAGCAGCTATTTGAAACCGTCAGTAAGCATCGTATGCAATGAGGATAAACTGGACCCTTTCCCAGTAAGATCAGGAGTGAAACAAGGTTGCCCACAATCACCATTATTATTAAATATTGTATTAGAAATGCTAGCCTCAGCAATAAGAGTCGACAAAGAGATTAAAGGAATTAGAGTATGTAATGAGAAACTAAATTATCATTCTTTGCAGATGATATGATAGTATATTTAGAGAACCCCAGAGATTCTACTAAAAAGCTATGAGAAATAATTCCCAACTTTAGCAAAGTTGCAGGATACAAAATAAATCCACATAAATCCTCACAATTTTTATACATCACCAACAAAATCCAACAGCAAGAAATACAAAGAGAAATTACATTCAAAATAACTGTTAATAGGATAAAATATTTGGGAATCTATCTACCAAAGGAATGTCAGGAATTATATGAGCAAAATTACAAAAGATTTTCCACACAAATAAATTCAGATTTAAATAATTGGAAAAATAATAAGTGCTCTTGGATAGGCCAAGTGTATATAATAAAGATGACAATATTCCCTAAATTAATCTATTTATTTAATGCTATACCAATCAGACTCCCAAGAAACTATTTTACTGACCTAGAAAAATTAACAACAAAATTCATATGGAAAAACAAAAGGTGGAGAATTTCAAGGAAACTAATGAAAAAAAAATCAAATGAAGGTAGCCTAGACATACCAATATTAAAAGCAGCAGTCACCAAAACCATTTGGTATTGGCTAAGAAATAGATTAGTTGATCAGTGGAATAGATTAGGTTCACAGGACAAAATAGTCAGTAACTATAGCAATCTAGTGTTTGACAAACCCAAAGATCCCAACTTTGGAGATAAGAATTCATTGTTTAACAAAAACTTCTGGAAAAACTGGAAATTAGTATGGCAGAAATTAGGCATGGATCCACACTTAACATTGTACACCAAGATAAGATCAAAATGGGTCCATGATTTTGGCATAAAGAACAAGATTATAAATAAATTAGAGGAACATAGGATAATTTATGTCTCAGACTTGGGGAGGAGGAAGAAATTTATGACCAAAGAAGAACTAGAGATCATTATTGATCACAAAATAGAAAAAAATTGATTATATCAAATTGAAAAGGTTTTTACAAACAAAACTAATGCAGGGAAGCAATAAACTGGGAAAACATTTTAATTGCCATTTATTTATTTATAGCTTTTTATTTACAAGATATATGCATGGGTAATTTTTCAGCATTGGCAACTGCAAAACCTTTTGTTTCAACTTTTCCCCTCCTTTGCCCTACCCCTTACCCCAGATGGCAGGTTGACCAATGCATGTTAAATACATTAAAGTATAAATTAAATACAATATATGTATACATGTCTAAACAGTTATTTTGCTGTACAAAAAGTAAAAGATTTTGAAATATTGTACAATTAGCCTGTGAAGGAAATAAAAAATGTAGGTGGACAAAAATAGAGGGATTGGGAATTCTATGTAGTGATTCATAGTCATCTCCCAGAGCTGGTTCAATTCATTACCGCTTTATTGGTGGCCACATCCATCAGAATTGATCATCTTATAGTATTATTGTTTAAGTATATAATGATCTCACAGTTCTGCTCATTTTACTCAGCATCAGTTCATGTAAATCTCTCCAAGCCTCTCTGTATTCATCCTGCTGGTCATTTCTTACAGAACAATAATATTCCATAACATTCATATAACACAATTTGCCCAACCATTCTCCAATTAATGGGCATCCACTCAGTTTACAGTTTCTGGCCACTGCAAAGTGGGAAAACCTTTTTACAGATAAAGGTTCTGATAAAGGCCTCATTTCCAAAATACATAGAGAATTTACTCTTAACTTATGAGAAATCAAGCCATTCTCCTATTGATAAATGGTCAAAGGATATGAACAAACAATTTTCAGATGATGAAATTTAAACTATTTCCACTCATATGAAAGTGTTACAAATCACTATTTATCAGAGAAATGCAAATTAAGACAACTCTGAGATACCACTACATACCTGTCAGATTGGCTAAGATGGCAGGAAAAAATAATAATTAATGTTGGAAGGGATGTGGAAAAACTGGGTCAGTGATGCATTGTTGGTGGAGTTGTGAACAAATCCAACCATTATGGAGAGCAATCTGGAATTATACCCAAGATGTTATCACACTGTGCATACCCTTTGATCCATCAATGCTACTACTGGCTTATAGCCCAAAGAGATACTAAAGAAGGGAAAGGGACCTGCTATAATGTTTGTGGCAGCCCTTTTTATAGTGGCTAGAAACTGGAAAATGAATGGATGCCCATCAATTAGAGAATGGTTGGGTAAATTTTGATATATGAATGTTATGAAATATTATCGTTCTGTAAGAAATGACCAGCAGGATGAATACAGAGAAGCTTGGAGAGACTTACATGAGCAGAATCAGGAGATCATTATACATTTCAAAAACAATACTGTATGAGGATGTATTTTGATGCAAGTGGATATCTTTGAGAAAGAGAAGATATAATTCAGTTCCAATTGCTCAATGATGGACGGAATCAGTTACACTCAGAGAAGAAACACTGGGAAATGAGTGTAAACTGTTTGCATTTTTGTTTTTCTTCCCAGGTTATTTTTATCTTCTGAACCCAATTATTTCTGTACAACAAGAGAACTGTTCAGTTCTACACACACACACACACACACACATATATATATATACTGTAACATATTTAACATGTATAAGATTTCCCGCCATCTAGGGGTGGGGATGGAGGGAGGGAAGGGAAAAATCAGAATAGAAATGAGTGCAAGGGATAATGTTGTAAAAAATTACTTATGCATATGTACTGTCAATGAAAAAGTTATAATTTTAAAAAAGAGTTCAAAATAAATAAAATAAAATACTAGCAAAAAGATTACAGCAATATATTAGCAGGCTAATATATTATGACCAAATAGGATTTATTTTAGGAATGTAGGGCTGGTTCAATTTCAGGAAAACTATGATCATAATTGACCATATCAATAAGAAAATCAACAAAAATCATGCGATAATCTCAATAAATTCAGAAAAAGCTTTTGATAAAAAGCAATACCCATTCCTACTAAAATCACTAGAGCATAGCAATAAAGGTAGGTTTACTTAAAATAATAAGCAATATCTATCTAAATTCTTTAGCATACATTATTTATAATGGAGAGATGTTTGACAAATACCCAATAAGATCAGGGGTAAAACAAGGATGCCCATTATCATCATTATTATTTAACACTGTACTAGAAATGTTGGCTTTAGCAATAAGAAAAGAAAAAGGAAGAAAGGAATTGTAATAGGCAAGGAGGAAATAATACAATAATGCAATTACTCTTTGCAGATGATATGATGATATATTTAAAGAATCCTAGAAAATCAGTCAAAAGCCTCCTGAAAAGAATTCACAAGTTTAGGGAAATTGCAGGATAAAATGAACCCACACAAATCATCAGCATTTCTATAAATTACTGACAAAGTCCATCAGTAAGAGATAGAAAGGGAAATTTCAAACAAACAAAACTGGGAAAAATCTTTACAGATATTATTTCTCATAAAGGTCTCTAAAAACTGTCAAATTTATAACAATTCAAGTCATTCCCTACTTGATAAATGGTCAAAGGATAGGAACAATTTTCAGATTATGAAATTATAGCCATTTATAGTTATGTCACCCATCTCTGAGATACCACTACACACCTTTCAGATTAGTGAAGATGACAGGAAAAGATAATGATAAATGTTGAAGGGGGTGTGGGAAAACTGGGACATTAATGCATTCTTGGTGGAGTTGTGAAATGACCCAACCATTGTGGAGACCCATCTGGAACTATGTCCAAAGGTGTATAAAACTGTGTTTACCTTTTGTCACAGCAGTGCCATTATTGGGTCTGTATCTCAAGTAAATCATAAAGGAAAAGGATCCACATGTGCAAAAATGTTTGTAGCAGCATTTTTGTGGTAGCATAAAATGGGAAAAGAAGTGGAGGCCTTCAATTGGGGAATGGCTGAACAAGTTATGATACATGAAAGTAATGGAATATTATTATTCTATGCAAATGCTGAACAATCTGATTATAAAAAGGCCTTGAAATAATTACATGAATTAATGCTGAGCAAAACAAGCAGAACCAGGAATACATTGCAAACAATAAGAGCAAGAATATGCAATAATCAACTATGAAAGATTTGGATCTTCTCAGTGGTTCAGTGATCTGAAACAATCCCAATAGACTTTGTAAAGAAAATACCATCTGCATCCAGAAAAAGATTTAAGGAAACAATGTAAATCAACACATGCTATGCTCCCATCTTTTTTCTGTTTTTTTTGTTTTGTTTTGTTTTATCTCTTCCATGTTTTTTCCCTTTTGCTCTGATTTTTCTCTAACGTATCATAAAGCAATGTGTATTAATGATAACCTTACTACAAAAAAGATAATATCAAATTTGTATCAATTTCTAAATTCAGAAAAGAGCTAAGTTTATGGGGTTTTTTTTGACTGTGGGTCAATTTGATAATTTTCAACCTACCTGGTATGTCAAAATATAGTAACCAAATGTATTGAATCTTCAATTCTAATATAGCAATTGGATCTCATAATAAGTCTGAAAAATAACAATAGTTGAAGAAACAGAGTTTATTGAAATATTAGCTGCTTAGATTTGGCAGGCACCCTGTGGTCAGTGTATGAATAAGCAGGAACTCATCTCTAGTACCTTTCACACACTCTTTAATATGCTGAAGATGTCTTGAAGAAATATTTCAAGACTGAAGCATATACATTGACTGACATTTTTGTAGAATCCTAAGGGAAATACAAGAAGACATGGGAGATTATTATCTTTTTTTTAAAGCAAGTTTTTTTTCCCTAGCTTCCTTCAGGAGACAGCTCAAGTCATATCTTGAGGAGAAGATAGTTCTTCCACTATGGTTACCTATTTCACTACTTAGCATATATCTCTTATTTGTATATTTAATCATACATTATCTCCCCTAATAGAAAATGAATTCCTGGAAACCAGAGATTGATTTATTCCCTTTTTCTTTCTACCCTCAGCACTTAATATAGTACCTGGTACATATTAAATTCTTAATAAATTATTTTGACCACTTGTTGGCAGAAGGCAAAATCCACATTAACTTTAAGGTAAAAATATTTCTATCGATTTCTTTTTCTTCCCAATTCTTAGTATAACATTGTGTTCTTGGCATTAGGCAACTAACAAGAGATTTGCCAGTAATAAACACCAATTTATCTTGCTTGTGTAAAGATCTAATCTGATAGTAGCTAATTTAAAATAGATTTGGAGAAGAAAATAAAAAGCAAAAAATGAGTTTGAGATGTCCAGAGGTCCTGCATCTCCTAGAAGTATTTAAAATGAATTTCCTTTTGTTTGAAAACCCAAAAGCCTAATTCAATCAAGTCTCAGTTTCACAATGACTGAATATCCAATTTGATGACCATCCAGACTATTCGGTCAATTCTTCCTCTATATTTTTTCATAGGGAGCAGTAGCCAAGCTTCAATAAAATTAGTCTGGGTTAAAGATTTAATTTGAACCAATTAACTGTTAGTGAAGAAGCATTTCGTTAGGTATTAATTGTTTGAAATGTTTGATCCATCCTTGTCCCCTATTACCACCAAATCAAGATTTGAGTTTTTCTTTAAAGTAACAAGAATAAGGGGACAAAACCAAAAATTAATGTAAAATAATGGTGTTGAAACATAATCTTCTATATCTAGATGATATCTAAAATCCTAGAATGAGCTGAAACTTGTGAAAAATACTAAAAACAAGGTAAAAATACTTTAGAAATGTTGAGAGGAAGAAGAAGAAAGGGAAAAATGCATTAACCATTTTGGACAAATAGGCTAATTTGAAAAGACAACAGAGAAGGCCTGCTGTACTTCAATTTCTTTTCACGATCTTTGCAATGAAAAGGACATTTCAATTAGATAAGTTTTCTTTTTTAAATAGTATTTTATTTTTTTAAATACATGTAATGATAGTTTTCAACATTCATATTTTTAAGACTTTGTGTTATACATTTTTCTCCCTCTTTCCCTTAACTCCTCCCTCCCCAACATAGCAAGTAATCAGATATAGGTTAAATATGTGCAATTGTTTTAAACATATTTCCATATTTTCCAGAAAATTCTACAAGAAAATATTGTTCTTGAAGAAAAGTTAGACCAAAAGGAAAAGAAAAACAGGAAAAAGAATAACAAACAGCAAAGAAAGGTGAAAATACTTTCTTTCAATTCACTTCTTTCAATAATTGCATCAGGATTGATCATCATATAATCTTGTTATTTTATAACATGTCAAAGAAAATTTCTGAGGTAGAAAGAGTAAATATGTTTAACTTTCACCAAATTCAGTGGATGAGAAAATGTGGATTTGGAAGCATGTTTCCTTCTGCAGGAAAATGACAATGTATATACTTACATGCCCTTTATTCAACTTTTATTTAATAATACTCAAAAGACTAAATCTATTAAAATAGAGAAAGCTACTAGTAAGGGATATATAAGGCTGTCTTGAGGGGTCTGAAATATCCGACATCAGGAGACATATCTTTCAAGATTACATAACCACAAATCAAAATATAGACAGGGGTATCTCTGCTTAGACTGACTTGGTTTAATTAATCTTAACCCTGCCGCTTCTTTTTGTATGCAAGAGAACTAATAATCGTTTTTACATTTATAGTCATTGCTTTCTGAGTAACCAATTGATTAACTAATGTGTAGTGCTAGTTAGATGAGTGGACTCAGAAGTTTTTCTACCTAAATAAGCAAGAGTTATCCTAGTACAATATATTTAATAATGTAGAAACTTTCTTTTGCTTAAAGTATAGTTTAGGTACATATTTTTGTGGTTATTACTCACGATATCCTAGTAAATATTTAATAACCAATTCTCAGAAATGTATGCTTAACACACCTTTAAGTTTAGTCTATATTAACATTTTCTCTATCACTTTGTTTGGATTTAGAAACTTTGACTTTTTTATCTTCTATGTGTTTTGATTCTCCATGTCACCAATGTAATTTTATAGTGGAAGTTTTGCTGTTGTTTGCACATTTTCCCAGTATTTTATTTCTCTTTTAACTCTTTGTTAAAATTAAGACTCTGCTTTCAGGGTGTAGGAGGCATTGTCCCAAGTTTCAAGAGTTTTGTGCAATTCTTTTCAGAAATATTTCTAAGGACCTGTAAATTTTCAATTTTCTCCATCTCTTTCTTAACTTCTCCCTCTTCAAGATAGCAAGATGACAGGGTAAGTTAATATACCTCCTATATCAAATTCTAAGGTTGTTCTAGAGCCAGCTCATATGTCAATCAATGCATGACATAGACCTATACAGGGGGCATTGCAATAAATTGCATCAATGGGAAGACTGTGCTTAGATCTCATTATACTATTTCAAGAAGAATATTAACAAACAGAGATAAGGAAAGGATGGTTAAAAGTTTCATAACAAAGTCACATAAGCAGGTTTTTTTAAGTGATGATTTTAAACCTGAAGAATGAAAAATTTAGCAGCTGTGAAGGGGATAGAATGCCTGCTATTTATTAACCAAGTATTTCCAATATATACATGTTAAATACTGAACCTCTTGATTAAAATAGAAATATTTTAAATCTATAATGTAGACACACTGCTACCCACTAACAATGAAATTTCTGGATTCCTCTGGCCAGCCTGATATCTATTCTGTGGCCATTGTCTTCTATATGATAACACTTCTAGAAATTCCATTTTTTACCTATCCTGAAAGAATCTATATTTAGAAGAGGAGGAAATATTAGGGACTATATAAGGCAAATCCATCATTATACATATACAGAAAGTGTGGCCCAGAAATGGTGAACTTATTGGTCAAAAGTCACACAGGCTAAGCCTGGACTCAAAGCAGAATCTTCTAATTTCAAACTAGGTGCTTTTCCCATAGGAAAAATACCTCACTTCTCATCTTTTCAGCACTCCAATATGTCTCAGAATATTGTATTTAGCTCAATTGACTTGCCAGGTTCGTTACTTAGGAAAAATTCTATGAACACTGTATTGGACACAAATCATGTATAGCAAAATTCTTAAAATTATCTTTATTCAAGGAAATAAAATAATTTAATTTTTTATTCACAATAATGTCATCATAATGTCATCATTTAAATCAAGAAAAAAATTAATCATTAGAACTGTTCCAAAATAGGTGTGAAACAATAGATATATATGTTCTATGGACTTAGATGAGTACATTTTATCTCCATCTAAAATAGGGAAGTTCTCTGATGGTAAGAATTGAGTTTTTTAGTTCATATCCCCAGAATTTCTAGTACAGTGCCTTACATAGAGTACCTATTTAATAAAGATTTATCGATTATTTGATATATTGATTTTTAAAAATCTGTTTTTTCTGACTTACCATTTTAACACACATTTTACTTGTGAAGAAATTAGGAGAATACATCATCCAATTCACTTAGAAAATTATTCTCTAGAAAAAGTTGTTCCAAATTACTTCAGTTGCTTTACTTAATCTTGAAAATGTCCTGTAAACATTTAAGAGGATTAAAGTTTAAATCTGGATTTTATTTTTCCAAGTTGGTTTTAAAATAGCTGAACTTTCCATGTTAAATAGCTAGTGGATATTCTCAGAAGTAATAGTAGTATTTATCTAGACCTATGTATCTATATTTATAGGACACAGCTTCAGAAGAAAGGGATAGATATCTTTTTCTCATGTTGCTTTTTTCTTTTGGAACCTCGAATAGACATTTGAATTGTAAAAAGGGAGCTTATTAAAACTTAATTTCAATGTTAGGAGGCAGCTAAGCCATACATTGGTTAAATTGATCACTTCGAGTCAGGAAAACCTAAAATTAAATTAGAACTTCATTTGCTTACTAGATTCATGCTCCTGTGCAAATCATTTCATTTCTGTCTGCCTCAGTTTCTTCTTATGTAAAATAGAAATAATAACTTTTTTTAACCAGCGTTATGTGAGGATCAAAGAAGTTTAGCATGTAAGTGCTTTGCAAACCTTGAAGTCTATATAAATTGTAGCCATGATTTTGAAAGAGTCAGTGAAGTAACTTGATGGAAAGAATATAAGTCAGGAAGACCTGAATACCTCACACACACACACCTCTAGAGCAAATCATTTAAACCTGCTGGCCTTGGTTTCTTCATCTTAAAATAAACTGGAGAAGAAAGTAGTAAGCCACTCTAATATCTTTGCCAAGAAAACCCCAAATGGGGTCATAAAGAATCTGACATTATTGAAGAACGTAATTTTGAAGCTGAGAATTCAGCTCAATAAACATTTATATACTCCTAGAATGTTCAAGTCATTCATTGTGCTAGATTCCATGAATACAAGAAAAAATTAAAATTATCTTTAATTACTAACTCTCAATGTACTTCCTGTTTCACATTCCAGTATTAATCCAGCACTGGGATAGAATTAACTGTACCAGCTAATCTGGAATCAATTTTTTAAGCTTTACTGTGAGAATATATACCTTGAAAATCAGCAAACCACATTAATTAGGGATTGATTTGTTCTTTTGTTGATTGTCTAGATTTAAGAAAGTAATGGGGACATTTTAATAATGCAGAGTAAACTTAAAAGTGTCTTTGTATATCTATGCATCTTGCTTTATATTCAGAGAGCTGGGCTTTATTCATTTACATTTTTTTAATCTATAGATAAAATGAACATTTTCATAATAGTATTATAAAATCACTACAGATGATACAATACATCTATTATGCACAAACTTATTATTTTTAAAATATATAATAAAATTATCATGTACATTTCTTTTTCTGCATTAATAAACATTTACTGATAAACATATCCCTTATCTACACTTCTTACTCATATAACAGAATTGTGTAGTAGACCTGATAGACATGAAGCAACTTGGACATTGATTCAATACTATCTCAGAAACTTTGTAGCTATGTAACTATGCTTTTCACAAAATATTGTGTCTCACAGTCTTCATCTTTAAAACAATTTTATTCGCACTCTCTACCTCTTTGATTGTTGTAAATATATATACTTGTAAACATTGGTCTAGAATAGCCAATTCTTAATTGCTTATTAGGACCAATTGTAAAATTTTACCATAAGTATTTACACATTGAAACTGGGAAAAGTTATACAACTGGGATTCCTTTATTATTTTGTTGATTATATAGAATTAAGAAAGTGATGACAATATTAATAATAAATAAAAGTTTAAATGTATTATGCATTTTTGTTTTTTTTTTTTCATTTTTTTCTGGAGAAGCAGCTGTTAAACATTTATTAATATATCACCACTTGTAAACCTTGATACAAGAAAGAAATGAGTTGTTATTGAAATATGAAGGGTGAATTCTTGTTTTTATATGATATAAATGATGAGATCCTCTGTAACTGGGGGTGGTTGGCAGACAGACTGGAGCATTGATGAAATCATTACCTGAGGCAGAAAGGGAGAAAGTTCTAATAGAAATCAGTTTAGCCTCCTGGTTTCACCCTCTGGGTTCTTTCTCCTCATAGCTAACTAACTTTATAAAGATGCTTCCAGCTAAGGACATACTCCAATCTCATGGGGTTATTTCTTTTCCCATGCGTAATCGGGAGTTCCACTAGAAAACTTGTCTTTTCCGCCATTAATCATTAAAACCCCTTTCCTTGGTATGTGTTCTCCCAACCTTATTTCATATTTACCACTCCTGGTATCTATTGTATCTTTTCATTTTGTCTATAACCTCTTCTCCTAAATAAAACTACCTTTTGCCAAAATGAATGGCCACTATGGATTCTTCACATTCTTTGCTATACCAACCACATCATAAAGATCATAGATTGTTTTATGAATAGTCTCTGTAGGTACTTTTGGAGTCTCATGACCTATATTTGAATCCTGATTCTGTCATTTACTAACTATTCTACTTTGAGCAAATTATTTAACGGTAAGTTTAATCATCTGGAAAATAAAGTGATTAGACACATAAAACTATTGAAAAATGAATGTTGTGAAATTAAAAGAACAAACTTAGTCTAAAAAGAAAATTTATGAAAAGATACATTTCTTATCCCATATCTTTGCAAAATTAAATGGAGGGAAAGGGAACATATGGAAATATAGTATATTATAGTATCAGTTTTTTAATGTATTTCTATACTTTTCCTTTTTTTTTTTTTTTATAAATCATCACTTTGTTTATAGAATAGTTTTCCAAGGAAAAGGAATGATACACATGGGAATATAGCTAATGTAAACAAAAAAGAAGTCAATAATAAAAATCTACTTTTAAAGAATGAAAGAATCCACTATTTGCAGATAACATGATGGTATACTTAGAGAACCCCAAAGACTCTGCTAAAAAGCTATTAGAAATAATTCAGAATTTCAGCAAAGTGGCAGGATAAAAAATAAATCCACATAAATCCTCAGCATTTTTATATATCACCAACAAAATGCAACAGCAAGAGATACAAAGAGAAATTCCATTCCAAACAAATGTTGAGAGTATAAAGTATTGAGGAATCCATCTACCAAAGAATAGTCAGGAATTGTATGAGAAAAATTACAAAACACTTGCCACAAAAATAAAGTCAGATTTAAATAATTGGAAAGACATTCAGTGCTCTTGGATAGGCCTAGTAAATATAATAAAGATGACAATACTCCCCAAACTAATCTATTTATTTAGTGCTATACCAATCAGACTCCCAAGAAACTATTTTAATGACCTAGAAAAAATAACAACAAAATTCATATGGAAGAATAAAAGGTCGAGAATTGCAAGGGAACTAATGAAAAAAAAGTCAGAGGAAGGTGGTCTAAGTGTACCTGATCTAAAGCTATATTATATAACAGCAGTCACCAAAACCATTTGGTATTGGCTAAGAAATAGACCGGTAGATCAGTAGAACAGATTAGACACAAAGGACAAAAAAAGGTACATCTATGGCAATCTAATCTTTGACAAACCCAAAGATACCAACATTAGGGATAAAAATTCATTATTTGGAAAAAAACTGTTGGGAAAACTGGAAATTAATATGGCAGAAATTAGATATGGATCCACACTTAACACCATATACCAAGATAAGATCAAAATGGGTCCATGATTTATGCATAAAGAATGAGATCATAAATAGATTAGAGGAACAGAGAATAATCTACCTCTCAGAACTGTGGAGGAGGAAGGAATTTATGACCAGAGGAGAACTAGAGATCATTATTGATCACAAAATAGAAGATTTTGATTACATCAAACTAAAAAGTTTCTATACAAACAATACTAATGCAAACAAGATTAGAAGGGAAGTAACAAATTGGGAAAATATTTTTAAAAGTAAAGGTTCTGACAAAGGTCTCATTTCCAAAATATACAGAGAACTGACCCTAATTTATAAGAAACCAAACCATTCTCCAATTGACAAATGGTCAAAGGATATGAACAGATAATTCTCAGATGATGAAATTGAAACTATATCCACTCATATGAAAGAGTGTTCCAAATCACTACTGATCAGAGAAATGCAAATTAAGACAACTCTGAGATACCACTACACACCTGTCAAATTGGCTAATATGACAGGAATAAATAATGATGAATGTTGGAGGGGATGTGGGAAAACTGGGACACTAATACATTGCTGGTGGAGTTGTGAAAGAATCCAGCCATTCTGGAGAGCAATTTGGAACTATGCCCAAAAAGTTATCAAACTGTGCATACCCTTTGACCCAGCAGTGCTGCTATTGGGCTTATATCCCAAAGAAATACTAAAGAGCGGAAAGGGACCTGTATGTGCCAAAATGTTTGTGGCAGCTCTTTTTGTTGTAGCTAGAAACTGGAAGATGAATGGATGTCCATCAGTTGGAGAATGGTTGGGTAAATTATGGTATATGAAGGTTATGGAATATTATTGCTCTGTAAGAAATGACCAGCAGGAGGAATACAGAGAGGCTTGGAGAGACTTACATCAACTGATGCTGAGTGAAATGAGCAGAACCAGAAGATCACTATATACTTCAACAACAATACTGTATGAGGATGTATTCTGATGGAAGTGGATATCTTCAACATAAAGAAGATCCAACTCACTTCAAGTTGATCAATGATGGACAGAAATAACTACACCCAGAGAAGGGACACTGGGAAGTGAATGTAAATTGTTAGCACTACTGTCTGTCTGCCCAGGTTACTTGTACCTTCGGAATCTAATGCTTATTGTGCAACAAGAAAATGGTATTTACACACATGTATTGTATCTAGGTTATATTGTAACACATGTAAAATGTATGGGATTGCCTGTCATGGGGGGGAGGGAGTAGAGGGAGGGCGGGGATAATTTGGAAAAATGAATACAAGGGATAATATTATAAAAAACAAAATAAAGATCTGTGAGGATGGTGAAAAAAAAAGAATGAAAGAATCAAAATAAGTCATCTCTAAGGGCCTTTGCAGCTTTCAAATCCTTTTATTCAATGCACTGATTATAGGCAACTTTAAAGAATTATTAGTATATTTTCAACACAATAAGTTGATTTCAGCACAATAAGGTTTAGAAATAAAAAAAAAAGAAATGACATCTAATAATAGCTGATATTTATATACTTTAAACATTTTATTTCCTTCAATTATCATAACCTTCAAGATAATTCCAAGGGTTATATTACCACAGTTTTCCCAATGAGGGCATTAAGGTATGCCCTTGGTCCAATAGTTAATAGGTAGTAAAGAGTTAAAACCAATTCTTATTCCACCATATAACATGCTATCCCGTTCCCCCCTCTCCATGTGCCTACCTGACTGCCTGTCTATCTCTGTCTTTCTGTCTCTCTCTCTTTGTCTTTCTCTCTGTGTGTGTATATATCCATATCTATATTCATATATACATACATATACACACAGCCACACATGCTATCATCCACAGAGCATAGGCAGTTTATGATAGTTCTCCTACAAATACCCACTCATATTCTATGTATACTTCTAATTATAGCCCAAAAGAAAAATAAAGTCTTGAATGTAGGGACAATTTAATTAAATTAATTGTTTTTTGTGTGTTCTAAGTGGTGGAACTGGACTTGTGTGTTCATAAATATAAGGAAATCATGATATTGAAATTTTCTCCACCTATTCAGGTCAGTAATTCCTTTATAAGTTATAGTCTTAGAAAGTTACTTAGAGCTCTGAATGCTAAATAATTACCCATTTTCACATAGCTGTTGTTTAAATTATAATAAGTAGGACTTGAATCCTGATTACCAGATGCCAAGCTTGACCCTCTATCTATTTCTGCATTGCACTGCCCCTAAGGATTCATTAAAATTTGTTTATTTAAAATATTATTTGTATTCAGACTCTAAGCAATCCATCAAGCAACTAAGCAACCACCATTTATTAAATAGCTATTATTTCAGTGTTAATGATACACTGACTCCTCCTCCTCTTCCTCCACTACTATTATTACTACTATTTCTACTACCATCAACCAATAATACTATCTGACACTTGCATGATACACACTATGTTCTAGGTACTATGCTAAGTAATTGATAACTCTTATTTTATTTGTTCCTCACAACAAGCTTGGTAGGAAGGTACAATTATTATTTCCATTTTATTAATCAGGAGACAGAAGCAAACAGATATTGAGTGATTTGAGTTACCAAGCTAATATCTCAGATTGGATTAATTTTAGCACAGAAAAAACAAAAACAATATAGTTCCCTCTCTTCTATCACAGGAAACAACATGCAGACAAATGAAATATAATTTTATTTTTATTCATATACACACCTGAATATATTCATACATAGTGCATATGTTTCCTATTATCTATCTGGGAAAAAGAGAGGATCAAACATATAAGCAGGGATCAGAGTGGAGCTATAAAAAATTCAATGTCTACTTATTCTTATCCAAAGACCAAGAAGTTACTTTATGAATAAAGCTAGAACAAAAATTCTGCTCACTTGGAAAATTATCCAAGTTGGCTTTTTATATTATGTAAAATAATCAACAGACCTCCTATACTCCAGTGAGTGTCAGATTTATGCTATTGTTGATTAGGAAAACATTTTTAATAAAATAAACTTTATAAAGGTGTATATGTTCCAAATGAAAGAGAAAATGCTTAATGCCAATTACCGATATATCCAGCATCTTTTTGTTGTGAAATAATGAATGGGAAATTGTTTTCCACATGAAATTCACTAAAGGAACAGATTTCAAAAAAAAACTAGTGGTCTTAACAACCAAAGAGAATATCAGCAGGCTTCATATAGAGCCAAGACATTGAAGCAATGGAGAGTCACTCCACAAATAAACCCTCTGGGGGCTGGGAGGAAACACTGCAGATGGCAAATGTGCTTTCATTCAGCCTCTGATAAAACAAAGCTTTACTCTTTCAAGCCTGAGCATTGGCTTAACATTTGATGGGGGTACATTCTGCTCTACAGAGCAGTCTGACACTTGTCAAAGGCTGATTTGGAGTGTGCTTTTAGCTAATCAATGTGGACTCACCTGCAAAGCACCAGTTAATCCTCTGCTTAGTGAAGTTGTTAGGCTGAATTTGCTTAATCACCTTTAATGGAAGATACTGAATTTCTCTCATTCCAGAATTCAGTGCCTGAACATGAAAATAGGGTTCATTATCAACCTACATTTACAGATGGTTGGTAAATGGAATGCTGAGATTCTCACTGGTAGGTCAATGGAGCCCTAGGATTCTTAACTGGAGAAATTTTCACTTCAAATTCTCAAGATAAAAATCTCACCATCATCTGGCACCACAATACCTCCATGTAAAAAAGAATTCCAGAGGCCATCTGATTCAACTCATACTCAAACAACAATCCCACCTACAACATCCACAGTAAATATCTTTTGAACATCCACTTCAAGACTTCTAATTGCAACTTCTATGGGAAAGCAGCCAGGTGCTTTCATCAGAGGATGTGGGCTTTGAATTTTCATTTCATTCCTTATAGCCTGTATGAAATTGAGCAAGTCGTTTAAATTTTCTAGATCTTAATTCAGCAAGATGAAGATGTTGGACTAATTGATCACTAAAAATTTTCTCCAGCTCTAAATCTTTGTTCCCTTTATGCTGTGACTAAATAGATGAATAAATAAATAAATAAATAAAATAATTTATTAAGCACTTACTGTGTGTCAAGCATAGGAAACACAAATCTAAAAGAGAAGTTTTCTTTTCTCAAGGAAGAATTCAAGAGTGTCTCAAAGAATCCTGAAGTTACCTTGGCTTTTGGAAATGTAGTGTGTATACATATTGAGCAAGAAGTTTCGATACATTTTTCACATGAACAGAATATACTGAAACTACTCTTAAGAGGTTATACAGTGAGACTGAAAAGAAGATACATGCATACATATTCATTTAAGATATACTGTACTGTATTTGATATTTAAATTTCCTTATTCATTTCCCAATGCTTACCTCATACCAATGAACCATCATTTCAATAATGAATACAAAAGAAAAAGGGAGGTTAACAGTTCACCAAGTAGAATAGCATAAGAATAGATATTATATGCAACTTCCACACTAATGATCCCCCACTTCCTTAAAAGAAAGGAAGGAAATCTATTTTCTATATTCTCTTCTAGGGTCAAGTTCCTTAATCATCCCAGTTAAAGAGTTCAGTTTCATTTGTGCTTTGGTTTGTTTTGATTGGGAATATAATATTTAAAAAAACAAACTTTGCAATTAATTCATGTATAACTTGAAATATCCTTTATTGCCATTAGCAAATAGTTTTAATGTTCCATTTTTCATCTCATTGCTTTTTCCCTGGCTGTCTCCTATTCCTGAATGATCTTTCTATTCATCTCCATTCTTGGACTACCCCTCTTCCTTAAACAACTCAAGTGCTACCTTTAGAAGTTGCTTTTTTTGATCTGCCAAAAAGCTGAATGCATTTTTTTAAAGTTATCATCTACTCTTAGGAACCTCATTCAAACTTAATTTTCTCATCTATAATATAAGAATTACAGTAATACTTCATAAAGATAAAGAAATAAACTCATTTATGACACTTGTGTGTGTATAAATGATGAGAGTAAAACTCTTACTTGAGACAGCCCTGTAGAGTTATGTAAAATCACCAACAAAAAGATATACTGACCAAAATGGTCTTGCATCCTCTGGAGAAAGGATTCTCTTAGACTCATGCATAAAATGAATTTTCAGAAAATGTCTCCTTTCATACAAACCCAAATGGTCTTGCATATAGGATGCCAATTCTTAGACTCATGTATAAAACAGATCTTCAGAAAATGTCTTTTTGCAGATCACCTCTCTCTTGAGAATGATATCTCCTGTCAAGAAAGTTTTTTCTCTTTGTGTCTCTTTAACAATAAATATAATACATATATACATATATATATGAATATAATAATATTTACCATAGCCTTTGAGTTTAGCAAAATTCCTTTGCTGGGAACTCTGTCTTTGGAAAATAAGGAAACCTCCCTCATTCCTACCTAACCTCTTCTTCAGTACCCTTGCCCTAATCACAAACATATGCATATCCCTTTAAATTTTGTCAAGAAGTATGCATATTTATCCCATTTGATCATATTATTTTTATCAATCAGGCAATCAGATTTGATAATATAAAGTGTTCTGCAAAGCTTGAGTGCTATATAACCTCTACTTATTATTACTTACTCAAATATTGTCTTCCCCTTTAGCAGGCAAGCTCCTTGAGAGCAGCAACTATTTTTGCTTTTTCTTAGTAATCCCCATGCTTAATACCATGGCTAGCACATGGAAAGCTAATAAATACTTTTTTATTGATTGATTAATAGATTCTCAGAAGAAGGCATAAGACCTTTCTTAATAAAAGTGACTATATTGCATTGAGGCTAAATGGTGTATCTCAATCAGAAAACAAAATGATTTAAAGTCGAGAGAAATCATAGATATCAAATCTTATCCTCTCTTTTTATTACCTTTAAGAGAGACTAATTGAAAGTGATAAGTTTTAGAGAGTCTTCTGATTCTTAGTATAGAGTACAAAATATTTTGCTTAAATGAAGTAAAACAAGATAAAGGTCTTAATGCTTTTAGATATCTTTAAAAAAATATTGTTACAATATTCCCTCCAACAGTGCAAATGACAACATAACCACTTCTTGGCATTTTTCCCAATCCTCCGAAAATCCTCCAGTATTCAATTTGCTAGAAGTTTTCCTTTAGCTAAATTTTCTTTGCCTCCTTTTAACACTGTCTTCAGAAAAAAGCCCAATTTGTATGGGAAAACATACTATTCATAGTTCAATTCACTTTTTCTTGTATATATGCAGCTTTTTATTATAGTTACTCTACCATGTTTCTATTATCCTATGAGTCTTTTACAAAAGTGATCATTAAAGTGAATTGGGCTAGTTACAATAATGGATGATATTTAAAAGGGGGAAAGAGAGAGACAAAGAGAAGAAAGAAAAAGAAGAGGGTGAGAGGAGGAAGGGAAAGAACGATATCAGAAGGAAAGATAAAGAAAGGAGAGAGGGTAAGGGAAAAAGAGAAAAGGAGAATATAGGAAAAAAGTATCAAGGTAAAGAAGCTATCTTTACTTAGGAACAGAGCCATCTTTCAATAATGAAACAAAGATGGAACAAATGATAAAACTATGAAGAGACATTAGAGAAAGAAATAGGGAAGTTTAGCAAGAATCATCTCAAATTCTTAAGAAAATAATCAATCAAGTTAATTGCTAAGATTTTCATCATAGGAGTTTAAGAAGAAAGGTTAGCTCTAACTACCCTTGAAAAGCATCAATATGATAGTTTAAATTTGAGCACCATTTCATGATTTCTTCATCCATTACTAGAGAGCTTGCAAGCAGATTAGAAAGAGGTAGATGGTAAGAGTTAACTAGTACTTAAAGTTAGCAGGGAGAATTGAATATCTAGAGATCAACTAGTCCTAGAGCAGAAGGAAGAGCATGAGTGAAATGACTGACCACAATATGAAGATTAGATGGGGGGAGAGAATGAAACCATAATAAATCCAAGATATAGGTTAAATGAGGTATAACATGGAAGCGAAAATGGCAAACTGCACCAGCATCTTTTCCAAGAAAGCCTCATGGGCAGCATTAGCCTGCTATAGTCCATGGGTTCACAAAGATTCAGGCATGACTTAAGGACAGGAAAAACAACAGTGAAGTACAGAGAGTCCTATGAGGAAAAAGAATTGGGTTTTGAGGTGTGAGGGAATAAAGTGATTTTAATTAGCAAAAGGGAAAATTTCTTGAAATTTCTTGACATTGGAGACAGAAATATTTTAAGTGATGGTGAAGTCTGATGATATGTTACCACTTTAGCTGATGGCTGAAGTAAACTTGTCCCTTTCACATTGTCACTTTTCCCATTGTGCTTTTAATATATCATAGGCTTGTATAAAGAATTAAATGGCAATTTGGGGTAACTTTGCAGAAGTTACAGATGACATATGAAGGGCAGGAGATATCACAGAAAAACTTTAGAAACTCAAAAATGCAAAAAATATATTTATAGCATTGTATTTGATATTAATAAAAATGTTTTATCTTTTAATTCCATAGTAATTCAGATTCCTTCTCTTGTGTGAACAAAGGGCCAAAAATTTTATGTACAGTTTCTAGATTGTTGAGGTACTGTAATCCTAATCCCTGCTATGTGGAAGGGATAAATATACAGCAGAAAATTCAGAAGTTCATAGGATTTGAAGATCTCAAGAAATTGTGAGGATAGAATGTCATGCTAAGGACTCTAAGAATGGCTTCAGAAGAGGCAGAAAGATGATGAGTGAGGTACCAAAGTCATGGAGAAAGCATAAACTCAACCCCAACATAATTTTACTCTACATCATGAATTCAACCAGATTTATACCACTCCTCTTTATGTTCTCTATGCTCCAGCAGCACTGAATTACTCTACAACTCTATTTTATGTTCTACACTTACTCATCTTTGTACTTTTGCCCATTCTATTTTCTAAGTCTATATGATATTCTCCCAAATCTCCATCTCTACCTTTCTCCAAAGCATGATTCAGGTGTTATCTCCATAGAGTGGCAACATAGAAGGGTAGGGGTGTGTTGGAGTTAGCAGAACTGGCTCACAAGATCCAATTATTCAATTTTCAGTGTGAATATTTATAATTTGGGAATGGCCAAATGTTACAAATCAGAGCTTGTTTTACTACTTTGTTAATCTAAGATAACGATAGAAAAAATTAATAATGCATATTAAGTCTAAAAGTGTATGTACTTTTGGTTTTCAGAGACGCAGATAAATATTTATCAATATATTCCAGCATAGAAGGATTCTGAACACATAAGTACATTTGTCATTTCTGACATTATCTGTGTAAATTTGTGCAAGTTTCTTAATTTCTCCAAGTCTTTTTTTTTCTTATCTATAAAATGAAGAGGTTGCAGCCACATATTGGTCCATCAAACTTTTCCTGATTTCTCCTATTATTCTATTCCTTTCTCAAATTACACATAGCATTCAATCTGGACTTTTTTCTCATTCTTATCCCAGTCTCTCATATCCCAATTATTTTTGTTCTTTTTTCATCCTCACTAGTTGCAAGTTCTTTAAAAGTATGTTTGTTCTATCTATCTTTATAATTGCAGTACCAACTCAGCAAAATGTTTGCATGTACTTTGCTGAATTTAATTGAAATGGATAAGATTCTGAGAATTCCATTAAGTCTTTTTTATGGTTGTTGTTTGTTTGTTTCTTTGTTTTTAACAAATGAAATAATATTAAAGTAGTGCCAACATGATAATCTTTTGGAAATTTAAAATAAAATTCAAAATTATATCACCTTAAAATGAAAAATGAGGAAATTAAGAAAAATACTCTGGATCTAATTTCCATGAATGAGGGGGCTTTCTATGGGTACCTTGATGAAAAAAAAAGGCCATTGTGAATTAGAGTTTGGACTAGAATGAGGTAATCCAGGTAGAGTATCCTCAAGAATAAAATTTGAAAGACTTTTCATCAATTTTCTATAAAGGTCTGTACACAACCCTTACTAAGAATTGAACCAAGATGCATTTGTTAAAGTGTTATTATGTTCTTTTCTCTGTAAAATGTAACCTTTACACAATCTTAGTTTTTAAAAATCCATGCTACTATTTGAAGGTAAAAATGTAAGCTCTATCCTGACAGTATCATGGGGGAAACCATTATATCTGGAATCAGATGACCTGAGTTGAAGTCATTTAGCTTCTCTAAACTTCAATCCAATTAAAAATAGATATTATAACATCTGTCATTCCGATTTACAACATGTTGAATGTCTTATTGTAAAGAAAAGTAACTTGTAAGTAGCATAACAATATATAGATTGAGATATGATCATTGAGGAATCTAGGTGATTCAGTAGATAGAGAGCACTGGGCCTGCAGTCAGGAACACTTGAGTTCAAATTCAGTCTTGGATACTCACTAGCTGGGCAAGTCACTTAACCTCTGCTTGCCTTAACCCACTGGAAAAGAAAATAGCAAGCTACTATGGTATCTTTGCCAAGAAATCCTCAAGGATAGCATTGTCTATGATCTCATGAAAAGTAGGATCCAACTGAACAACAGCAACAAATGATTATAACTTTATGGAAAGAACCAGTAGCAAACTCTAAGGAGACCTGTTATTTGTGTGTTCATTTTAACAAACATTTGGGGAATTAAAAGTATGAAAGGAGGATGCTGCCTATCTTCTAGTGATTAAAACTAAAACTAAGTTCTTTTCTTAGAATTCATCAATATGTAAATTACCTTTGTCTCTGAAATTCAGGACCAAATTGGTCCTGCAGCTGCTCCTATAAAGGGAATACAATAGAAGCAAATGAAATAGAGTTAATCTACTTCATCATAAGGGATGCTAAAAGGAGTGTTAAATCCGATCACAGTACATAGAAATGTCCATCTTACTGAGAAATGAGTAACAGGGCCAATCAAAAGAGCTCATCAAAAGTGTAATAATAATTAGGGCTTGGTTAGCCATCCCTTATATTCTAATCTTATATATATCCAAAATTAGACACTGCTTTATATTTTCATCAAATTAGAAAATTTCTGATATTCTTTTCAAAATCCTGAGATCTTCTAGAATGAAATTTGCTACCAAAGCTAATTTAGGTCCTCACAATTTTTATTCCAACTCTTAATCATCTGAATGTGAACTAAATCTGGGGAACATGATGAAAGATAGTACTATTGGGCCGCAAGTTCAGAGTCTCAAAACACTTAGAGGCAGGAAATCAAACCACTTCTGACAATATAAAGTGTTTCTTTTAGTTGTAAGACCCCTATCATTAATCAGATCCATGAAGTCTCAGAATGAAAAAGTATATGGTGCTATATACAAAAGGTTTGGTGTCATATTATAATCACTTCCAATCTTAGTAGTATTTTGAAGAAAGACATCTGTACACTTATTTCCCATCATTTTCTTAGATCTGGCAGAATGTGACCAGACCAATGTTCCAACCTTCAAGAATTCACAAAACAGAATATTATATCTGGATTATATAATTTCATAATTTTTGATATTCATCCTTCATTTTCTTTTTTTATTGATTTTTATAATTATAACATTTTTGACAGTACATATGCATAGGTAATTTTTTTATAACATTATCCCTTGTATTCCCTTCTGTTCCAAATTTTTCCCCTCCTTCCCTCCACCCCCTCCCCTAGATGGCAGGCATTCCCATACATATTAAATATCTTATAGTATATCGTAGGTATAATGTATATGTGCAGAACCGAATTTTGCTGTTATTGTTGCAAAGGAAGAATTGTATTCGGAAGGTAAAAATAATCTGGGAAGAAAATGATAATAATAATAATAATATAATAATAAATAATAATAATAATAATATTAATAATAATAATGCTCACAGTTTACACTCATTTCCCAGTGTTCCTTTTCTGGATGTAGCTGATTCTGTCCATCATTGATCAATTGGAACTGGATTAGCTCTTCTCTCTGTTGAAGATATCCACTTCCATCAGAACACATCCTCATACAGTATCATTGTTGAATTGTATAATGATCCCCTAGTTCTGCTCATTTCACTCAGCATCAGTTGATGTAAGTCTCTCCAAGCCTCTCTGTATTCCTCCTGTTTGTCATTTCTTACAGAACAATAATATTCTGTAACATTCATATACCATAATTTACCCAACCATTCTCCAATTGATGGACATCCATTCATTTTCCAGTTTCTGGCCACTACAAAAAGGGCTGCCACAAACATTTTGGCACATACAGGACCCTTTCCCTTCTTTAGTAGTTCCTTGGGGTATAAGCCCAGTAGTAGTATGGCTGGGTCAAAGGGTATGCACATTTTGATAACTTTTTGGGCATAATTCCAGATTGCTCTCCAGAATGGTTGGATTCTTTCACAACTCCACCATATAATTTCATATTTAATTATTTTATAATGAAGTGGGCAATATGCCTCATTGATATATATTCATTGACTAAGATTTTCATAATTCTTTACTTTCTACAAATATATCCATGTTTCCCCCCATCCTCAAAAAAATCTTCCCTTGATCATTCTGTTCTTTGGGCTGTCATCCCATATCTCCCTTGTCTTTTGTGATTAACTTTCTTGGAAAGAATATCTACAATGGGTGACTCAGTTGTTTTGATTTTCTCTTTCTTCTTGACTCTACAGTTGATTTCTGATGTCATAAGTCAACCAAAATTGATCTCTCCAAACTTACTAATGACCTCTTTTTGCAAAATCTATTAATCTTTTAAAAAAATATTCATCCTTCCTGACCCCTCTGAAGCTTTTGGCATTACTGATCAACCTATTCTTAATATTTTCTCAGTCTCTAGATTTTTATGATCCTGGCCTCTTGTTTTCCTTTTACCTGACTACTTCTTGGTATTTTTCTCTTTGATCTTCATCTTGGTCATACTTGTAGATGCTGTCTACTGACAAATCTTTTTCTATAAATATTCATGATATACAACTTAGGGACTGTATAGTCTTTAACTCTGTTTTCTCATTCCTTATTCTTGTGTTATTTTACATCCTGCCTATTTCCACCAAGTATCAAAGCACATTGAGTTAATTTGGAATATCTTTTATATCTTTATAATATTTAAGAGGTCTTCATGCTATTCAAGAGATCTTGGCACATAATTAGAATTTTTGAAGATTCAAAGCATGAAAAAGATAACAAAATATCTCATGAAATGTGCCTTGGAGCTCAAGATAACACCAAATCTTCTAACAGCTTCATTTACTTATCCAAATGGAATCTATGAAACACCCTTTCATTTAGATATATCCTCCTTTTTATTTGTGTTTTGTTTTGTTGTACCTATGACAAGAATTTCAAAATTAATATAATAGTATTTCTATTTATGGGATATTGTACAAAGATCTTACACTTACCAGTACCACATTTTAATTCATATTTATAAGTTAAATAAACAATTAATATAGATATTTAGATAGATAGATAGATAAATCCATAGAGTTAAATAAAACATAAAACAGCAGGGTTCTTAGCACTTTCTTCTCTCTTTTCTACCTATTGCCTAAACAGTATGCACTATACAAGTACAAAGTAGTCAAAAAATATTAGAAGTTATTTTATGTTACCTTGTTTTATGAGTTTCATGGGCAAATATATCATCATTAAATGACCATTCTACTACTGATGAACCTTGCTATATTCACTTAATAGTGCCAGAAATATGAATTAGAACTTAGAGTATAAAGTATGATAGAATCAAACAGTCCTTGTATTGTTTTTATAATCTTCAAGAGCTCAGTGCCACCTCCACAGTATAATGATTCTCACACAGAAAATTAATCACTATATAAGTGTGTGATTAAACCATTCCTACTTTTCTGGACCACCATCAGCAACAGTGGCTTCCACATATATTTCAGGAGGTCAGCATAAATTCAACAGTTTTTATATACACAGCATAATCTCTGTAACTATGTTCCTATTTCTTACTTACATTGGCAGACTGGGTCCCTAGAGCATGATTGTTACATATGTCTGAGAATTCTATCTGAGGTACCATTGGTGATAGAATAGATATCTTTTTAATTGTTAACAACCCATGAAGCCCATTGATGTGTAGCCACCATAATTATCCATTGCTATCAATTAGACAAACAAATTTAATTAGCTCATATAAGGGGGCATTTACTAAAGTAATCTGTTTCCTGCAAAGTATTCCTTTCTGAGGATCTTAGCTGCAGGCTTCTACCACTAAACTGCGAGGGATCAAATTCCCAATTTCCAAAATAGTTTTCTGATTTTCTATAAGCTACACAGGACATAAGCAAATCCTTCAACCAATCTGTATATACTTCTTTTAAAATGTCACTCCATGCTAGTTGAAGGCTTTCACAGACTTCTAAATTGATCAAAAAAATCCCCCCCTAACTCTAAAGCCTTTGATTGATGGGTTTAATAGAAGTGTTTTCACTAGGTTAAAGTAACAGGACATGACATCTTCTTATTTAAATGAGTAAGTTCAGCAATTTGATTGATCTACTCCTACCCTTTCACTTATCTTCCTTCCTAAATTATCCATATTTTTAATCATTATCTTTGTTCCTGGCAAAGGTCTTTTTGTTCTGATTGATGGCTTAGCAAATGTACCCATAGTTTACTAAATACATTACTGCCTTGTTTACAGCAATCTACACAACCAAAGGTCAGAGATTTGATGAGTATAAATTAGAAACTTTAAGGAAAGCATACCTTGTTTTTATAGGGTTTTGCTTTATAATGTGTTTTCATTTTTTTCTTAACAAATTGAAGGCTTATAGAAAGGAAGAAACCCTACATTGGGCAAATCTGTTGTAGTTTTTCAACAGGTGCTTACATTGTGTCTCTGTATCACATTTTGATATTCCTCACAGTATTTCAAAAAAATTTCACAAACATTTATTAAGGTTATATGAAATCACTGATCTTTGATATTATGATTGAAATTGTTTTGGGATGTCACAAACTGTGTGTACATAAGATGGTAACTTAATAAATGGATTGTGTGTATGTGTGTGTGTGTGTGTGTGTGTGTGTGTGTGTGTGTGTGTTATGACTGCTCCACTGATTGGCCACTTCCTGAGACACAACAACACTGAATAATATACAAACTTAGTAAAACAGTAGCAGGATCTGAAAGGATTGCCTAAAATTGTTTTTTATAACTTTTTATTGCCAGAACATATACCTAGATTTTTTTTTTATTTTTAAAATTAATTAATTAATTATTTTTTAACAAAAAATTTATGCATAAATAATTTTCCATCTTTGACAATTGCAAAACCTTTTGTTTCAACTTTTCCCCTCCTTCCCCTCACCTATTCCCCCAGATGGCTGGTTGGCCAATACATGTTAAAGATGTTAAAGTATAAGTTAAATACAATATATGTATACATGTCCAAATAGTTATTTTGCTGTATAAAAAGAATTGGACTTTGAAACAGTGTACAATTAGCCTGTGAAGGAAATCAAAAATGTAGAGATTGGAAATTCTATGTAGTAGTTCGTAATCAACTCCCAGAGTTATTTTGCTGGGTGTAGCTAGTTAATTACTGCTCTATTGGAATTGATTTGGTTCATTTCATTGTTGAAGATGGCCACAACCATCAGAATTGATCATCACATAGTATTGTTGTTGAGGTATATAATGATTTCCTGGTCTTGCTCATTTCACTCAGCATCAGTTCATGTAAGTCTCTCCAGGTCTTTCTGAAATCATCCTGCTGGTCATTTCTTACCAAAAAATAATATTCCATAATATTCATATACCACAATTTACCCAACCATTCTCCAATTGATGGGCATCCACATAATTTCCAGTTTCTGGCCACTACAAAAAGAGCTGCCACAAACATTTTGGCACATACAGGTCCCTTTCCCTTCTTTAGTATTTCCTTGGGATATAAGGCCAGTAGCACCTCTGGGTCAAAGGGTATGCACAGTTTGATAACTTTTTGGGCATAATTCCAGATTGTTCTCCAGAATGGTTGGATTCTTTCACAACTCCACCAACAATGTATCAGTGTCCCAGTTTTCCCACATCCCCTCCAACATTCATCATTATTTGTTCCTGTCATCTTAGCCAATCTGACAGGTGTGTAGTGGTATCTCAGAGTTGTCTTAATTTGCATTTCTCTGATTAAAAATTACTTGGAGCATCTTTTCATATGGCTAGAAATAGTTTCAATTTCTTCATCTGAGAATTGCCTGTTCATCTGCTTTGACCATTTATCAATTGGAGAATGGCTTAATTTCTTATAAATTAGAGTCAATTCTCTATATATTTTGGAAATGAGGCCTTTGTCAGAACCTTTGATTGTAAAAATGTTTTCCCAGTTTATTGCTTACCTCAAATCTTATATGCATTAGTTTTCTTTGTACAAAACCCTTCAGTTTGATATAATCAAAATTTTCTATTTTGTGATCAATAATGATTTCTAGTTATTCTTTGGTCATAAATTCCTTCCTTTTCCACAGATCTGAGAGGTAAACTATCCTATATTTCTCTAATTTATTTATAAATCTCATTCTTTATGCCTAGGTCATGAACCCATTTTGATCTTATCTTGGTTTTGGTAACTATTGCTTTATAATATAATTTTAGATCTGGAATGGCTAGGCCACCTTCATTTGATTTTTTTTTTCATTAATTCCCTTGAAATTCTTGACCTTTTGTTTTTCCATATGAACTTTGTTGTTATTTTTTCTAGGTTATTAAAATATTTTTGGAAGTCTGATTGGTATAATACTAAATAAATAGATTAGTTTTGGTAGTATTGTCATCTTTATTATATTTGCTCACCCTATCCAAGAGCATTTAATATTTTTCCAATTGGTTAGATCTGACTTTATTTGTATGGAAAGTGTTCTGTAGTTTTGCTCATATAGTTTCTGATTTTCCCTTGGCAGATAGATTGCTAAATATTTTATATTATCGGTAGTTACTTTAAATGGAATTTCTCTTTGTAATTCTACCCATTGGATTTTTTTAGTGATATAAAAGAATGATGATGACTCATATGGGTTTACTTTGTATCCTGCAACTTTGCTAATGGTATGGATTATTTCTAATAGCTTTTTAGCAGAATCTTTGGGTTTCTCTAAGTATAGCATCCTATCATCAATAAAGAGCAACAATTAGGTTTCCTCATTATCTCTAGTTCCTTTAATCTCTTTCTCAACTCTTATTGCCAAAGCTAGCATTTATAATACAATATTGTATAGTAATGGTGATAGTAGGCAACCTTGTTTCACTCCTGATCTTATTGGGAATGATTCCAGTTTATTCCCATTACATATGATGCTTACTGATGGTTTTAAATAGATGCTACTGATTATTTTAAGGAAAATCCATTTATTCCTATGCTCTCAGGTGTTTTTAATAGGAATGGATGTTGGATTTTATCAAATGCTTTTTCTGCATCTATTGAGATGATCATATGGTTTTTGTTAATTTGGTTATTAATATGGTAAATTAATATTATCATGGTATATTATCCTGGGGATGATTTTCTGTACTCTTTTTGCTAATATCTTGTTTAAGATGTTTTCCTTTCTCTGTTTTCAACCTACCTAGTTTAGGTATCAGTACCATGGTACTGATGTCATCAAAGGAATTTGGTAGGACTCCTTCATTCCCTATTTTTTTCAAATACTTTATATAAGATTGGGGCTAATTGTTTTTTAAATGTTTGGTAGAATTCACATGTAAATCCATCTGGTCCTGGGGATTTCTTCTTAGGGAGTTGTTTAATAGTTTGTTCTATTTCTTTTTCTGAAATGGGACTATTTAAGCAATTTACTTCCTTCCTTGTTAATCTGGGAAGTCTATATTTTGGAGGTAGTCATACATTTCACTTAGGTTCTCAAATTCATTGGCATAAAGTTGGGCAAAGTAACTCTTTATTATTTCTCTAATTTCCTCTTCATTGGTGGAAAATTCTCCCTTTTCATTTTTAAGACTAATAATTTGATTTTCCTCTTTCCTTTTTCTAATCAGATTTTCTAAAGTTTTATCTGTTTTATTGGTTTTTTCATAAAACCAACTCTTACATTCACATTTGTGGCTGCTCCAGCCCATGCTGTAGAATACAGCTGTACAGCTGTTCTGTGGTCTGTGCTGAGTCACTTCCTGTTTTGTGTGGGTGTAGCCAGATCTTATAAGATTCTGGCATTCTTTTAGAGTACCCTCTCCCTTTGGCTATAATTTCTCTGCTTTTCTTCTGTCTTGCAAGCAAAGCAGAGCAGTCAGCCTATGGCAGAATTATCTCTGTAGATTTTCTAATCATAGAGGCCACCCCGGCCAAGGCTGCTAAATATGCTAGCCTCTAGTTCTATCCCTGCCTGTGCTGGTCTTTTTTCTGCCCCTCAGGACAAACCTTTTCTGAGGAACTTCCAGATTATCTTTGGCTGGTAAATTGTTGTACTTCTAATCTTCGTGAATTTTCCCAGTCAAGTGCTATTTTTGAGGCTGAATTTAATAATTGGTTGTGAAGATATGAGAGGAGCTTAGAAAGTCATGTGTGCCTTCTCTGCCATCTTGGCTCTGCCCCTCCTGAAAGTCCCAACTTCTTTTTTTTAAAACATCTGTTAAGTGTTTTATTTTTCCTCAGTTATGTATAAAATAATTTTAACATTGGTTTTTAAAACTTTGAGTCCCAAATTTTCTCTCTTCTTCTGTCCCCAACCCTCTTCATAAAGAATGCAAGCAACTTCATGTACCATAAACATTAATAGTTATGCAAAACATTTTCACAATAATCATGTACAGGAAAATATATCTCCCCCCCAAAAAAATCTTCAAGAAAAATAAAGTAAAAAATATGCCACAGTATGCATTCAAACACCTTTAGTTCTTTCTTTTGGGATGAATAGCACTTTCATCATAAACCTTTCAAAGTTGTCTCAGGTCATTGTATTGATGAGAAAAGCTAAATCTTTCACAGGTGATCATCTTAAAATATTGCTGTTACTCCAAGGGCTAAATGACTTGACAAGTAATTCTGCCAAATATTTAAAGAGCAATCAATTCCAATACTACAAACTATTTGAAAAACATAGTCAAAGAGGAAATCCTAACAAACTGTTTTTTGTTTTGTTTTGTTTTGTTTTTGTTTTTGTTTTGTTTTTGTTTGTTTGTTTTATGAAACAAATATGGTGCTGATACCTAACCCAGAAAGACCCAAAACATCAAGGATGGGAATTAAAGACCATTTTCCTTAATGAATATTATGCAAAAGTTTTAAATGAAATATTAACAAAAAGTATTGCAGCTATTCATCACTAGAATAACACTATGTTTAGATGGGATTTTTATAAGCAATGCAGGGATGGTTCAATATTAGGAAAATTACCAGCATAATAGACCATATAAATAACAAACCTAACAGAAATCAAGTGATAACCTCAAGTGATTCAGAAAAAGCTTTTGCAAAAATACAGCTCCTCTACAGAGCTTATGAATAAATGTTTTTTCTTAAAATGATGAGCAGTATCTATCTAATACCATCAGCAATTATTATATATAATGAGGGTAAGCTAGAAGCTTTCTGAATAAGATTAGGGTAGAATAAAAATATGTATTATCACCACTATTATTCTATACTGTACTAGAAATGTTACCTTTTGCAAAAAGAGGGGGAAAAAAGAAATTTAAATTATCCAAATAGGCAATAAAGAAATAAAATTATCACTAACTGAAGGGATATTATAGCATATTTAGAGAATTCTAAAGAATCAATTTTAATAGCACACAAAATTATTATCAACTTTAACAAAGTAGCAGGATATAAAATAAACCCACTCAAACTATTGGCAATTCCATATATTATTGACAAATACCAGTAGTAAGAAAAAAAGAGAAATTCCACTTAAAATAAATGTGATTGATGAAAGTAAAAAAAGCTATTAAGTGGAAAAAATAAAGAAAAAAGATATTGCCATAGCCATACCAACCTTCAATAATCAACACCCTCATCAGTCAGCAGCAATCAACTTAGAGGCAAGACTCTGCACTAGTAAAAGTACTCTACCTAAATAAAGACTCAGCTGATGGTTAGCATTTTTAACAATAAAGTATTTTAATTTGCATATGCCCCATATATGTGTGTTTTTTTACATAATATTATTATACACTTACTAAACTACAATGTAGTATAAACATAATTTTTATTTGTTTTGGGAAACCAAAAATTCATGTGCAACTTGTTTTATTAAAATATTTCATTTATTATGGTAGTCTTAAACTGATCTCACAATATATCTGAAGTATGCCTGTATTTCTTTTTCATCCTGAAAAGATACTGAGAAAAGCTATTTTTGCTCTCCCCTTAGTAAAATATGCAGGAAAGAAATTTCTATGGTCCTGTTAGGAAAATATCTGCTATATTTGTGACCAGTACAGAGAAGAGATAAGCCAACAACAGCATTGGGATAATGGCAGTTCTTCAAGCAAATGATGTACCTGAAATAAGCCAAGTTGGAACTTATATAGAGACATGACCAATGGACATATAGAAAGATATAGAATCCAAAAGGGTATATATAGAGAGAAAAAAAGGGAAGAAGGTAATCCTAGAAACTAATGTTCCCTTACCAATGTCTTAGTACCTATCTAAGAACATATTCCTTCCCCAGAAACAGGTTGAGCCCATTACTTCCTATGCCAGATACTACTGGTGTTAAGGGAAATCATAAACACAAAACTAGTTATTTTAGAAAAAAGAACAAAGGAACGATGTAAGGAGATAAGCATATACTAAGTACAGGAATTGCACTAAGTACTGAGAATACAAATATTAGCAAAAATAAAATCCTATCCTCAAAGAACTTCAATTCTAATAGGAGAAAACAATACCCAAAAGTAAGCTAAAAACTAGATAGGTGAGGATTGAAGTATGATTTTGAAATCTGCAAGACAGGAACAGGGATGGGAATTAAAGGTCAACCTTGATCCCTCCCAACACATAAAGATTCCAGGAGGATTTCACTAATAGAATAAGAGCACAGGCCTTACGGGGAGAGATGTTCCATGTTGAAAAAGGCTAGAGAGATTTGAGGCTTTTAGTGCCTCAAGCACTAATGGAAGTTAAAGGAAGAAACAGTATGGTTTGGATATTAGGGAGCCAACAACAGGTCTAAAAAGGAAAGAATAGAATCATTTGGGAATTGGCTGATCTTGTTTTCTGATGCTTTATTAATCCTTTATATCCTTAAATCTCTTCTTTTATATTCTTTTTATTCCTGTTTTATTCCTTCGTGTTTTGCCTTGTTTAGATATGCTAATATAATGCACATTAGAGCTTGTAAAATTTATTTATTTCAGATGTTCTCATTTTTAAATTGGTTTGAGTAAAGTAATCTAAATAGATAAAATATTATTAAAAGTTTCCACAATTTGAGAAGGTGACCTGATATAGCAGAAAGAAACCTACATTTGGAAACAGAGGATATGGCTTCTTTCTCATCTATAAAATGAAGGATTTGGAATCTTATAACCTAAAGAGTACATTCTGACTATAAAATTATTATATAACAATAGAATTTTTCCACAATTTGTAGAACAATATAGCACAAAAGAAGTAATAATATATTAATAATAAAACAATATATATTCAAATCTAGACTTTACCAAGTAATAACAATGTGATCTTAAGAAAATCACTTAAAAACTGTAAGTTCATCTTTAAAATGAGAGGATTGGATTAAATTACTTCTAGAGTTCCTTTCACTTTTAATCGTACAAATTAGGGCCAGAAGAAAGTAGAGAAACCAACAATTTGCAAAAAGAATGTTATTTAATTATTTAATTTTGTTCTTTCAAATAATAATGTCATTGTTCTGTTTACTCTTTATAGCTATTTAAAATATATATTTAATTCAAAGTGGAATTTTTATAGTCTGTAAGAAGATATTTTCAAGAAATAACAATGTTCCTTTTTAATAAAACCCATAGTATCAATAAACTTCTCTTAAGCTATGATGAATATTATTCAAAAGAAAGCTTAGCATAGTGTGAATATTTAAAGTAATGCAGATATGTAATTACTCACTCAGTGGAACAAGTGTAGCAGATGTTTTCAGGAGTGCCTAATTACACTATCTCCAAATTCATACCAATCTTCAAATATTTTTCTGGCACAGGAAAAAGAGAGTAAAGCAAAACTTCCTGGCCAGTTCCTTTTATTTGTTAAACTGATTCCTAATGGAATATCTTCTTTTCATTAAAAGCAATTTCAGAAATGCATGACATAATGCAGTTCCCATTTACTTTACAACCTCAATGGATATTAAGGGATCTGTAAAAAAATAAATGAATAAATAGATAATTTTTTAGAGACTTAAACTATTTGAGCATACCAGGAAAGGAAGAAATTGAAATTTGTAAGCAATTATAATCCCACAGATCACCTTGTCATAGTTTCAGACTCATATGTGTGTGTGTGTATTTTTTTTTTTTTTAGATTCAACAGGGGCAGCTAGGTGGTACAGTGGATAGAGCACCAGCCCTGAACTTGGGAATTTAGGAGTACCTGAGTTCAAATCTGTCCTCAGGCACATTAACACTTCCTGGCTCTGTGATCTTGAGCAAGTCACTTAACCCTAATTGCCTCAGCATACACATACACACACAAAAAAGATTCAACAAAATTTCCAAGATATCCTTGAAATACCAAGGATGTATGACATATTAACAATTAAAAAATCCTGGGGGCGGAGCCAAGATGGCGGAGAAGAAACACACTACTCAGTGAACGTCCTCACTCCCTCACAACCAATTAGATAAATTAAGTCTCAAAATTAGCTCAGGACTGATAGATACCACAAGGACTGGAAGCACGACTTACCAGCTGAAGAGAATCTGGAGTTTCAACAGGAAAGGTCAGTTCTCAGGGGAGGAATAAGAAAGACCAGCACAGACGGTGGGGTAGGGGCACACTGCGCCCATTGCGCTGGGAGGGGCTCTGGGATCAGAGAAGCCACTGAGGTAAAGGAATCTGGCACAGGCTGTTAGCTCTTCTCTGCTAATTATTTAGCAGTTCAGAAGAGAAAGCCAAAATATTTTAAAACTCAGATTAGATTTTCCCCGATCCTGGGGGGTGACTCAGCAGAGAATCTGCACCAGGGGGTGTGGCCTCAGCTACCTCCTGAGAATAGTTAAGAGACTGACAAGTGGGTGGATACGGCCCAAGGCAACACACACGGCCTAGCTTAGCTGGAGGGAGTGGAACTCAGCTCCAGGAAGTCCCAGAGAAGCGAAACCTTTGAACTAGGGACCGCGGTTTCTGGCAGGCACTTCCAGTTTGAGCGCAGGGGCTTCTCACGTCACCTGCTGCAGACATCCACTCCCCACCCGGACACATAGGCTGAGCTTCTTGCTGTCTTCACTATTCTACGCCCTCAAAGCACAGTAGTGCTAATCACCTCTGAGGCACATCCAGGGAGGGGGTGGGGAACTCTCTCCCAGAGCTCTCTCTTAGCGCGGGCGCAGGGGCCGCTGCATCCATCCGGTCTGGGAGGAAGCTGGTAAAGAAGTAAATAATTTCCTACCCCAGGGACAGACCCCAAAACATTTTTTAAGTATGAGCAAAAAAGCTAGAAAAACTATAGATTCCTTCTATACAGAGAAAGAGCGGGTATCCAACCCCGAGGAAGTTAACAGCAAAGATTCAGAAGATAACAACCTAAAGGGGAACGATTCCTGCCCCCCATCACATAACTCTCTCCTAGAAGAAGCTCTTAAAAAATTGAGGGAGATCGAAGAAAAATGGGGCAAGGAAAGGGAAGTTATGATAGAGAGTAACAACGTCCTGAAATTGGAGTTGGAAAAAATAAAGAATTCACAGGAGATGCAGGGAAACAAAATTAGTGAATTAGAAAAGGTTAAAAAAACACAGGAAAGTAGGATTTCTGAATTGGAAAAGATAAAAAAGTCTCAAGAAAATAGAATTTCTGAATTGGAAAAAGAAAATAATTCTCAAAAAAAAAAATTAGGGAAATGGAAAAAAATTCAATAGAGCAAAATAATTCATTTAAAAACGAAATTGGGCATTTACAAAAAGAACTAAAAACTGTGAAAGAAGAAAATAACTCCTTAAAAGTCAGGATGGAACAAATAGAAATGAATGATTCACAGAGAAACCAAGAATCAGTCAAACAAAACAAAAAAAATGAGAAGCTGGAGAACAACGTCAAATACTTACTGGGAAAATCTATAGACCTGGAAAATAGATCTAGGAGAGATAATCTGCGGATTATTGGACTTCCAGAAAACTATGACCAAAAAAAGAGCCTAGATTCTATTTTACAGGAAATTATCAAAGAGAACTGTCCAGAGATAATAGAAACAGAAGGGAAAGTAGATGTGGAAAGAATTCATCGAACTCCTTCTGAAATAGACCCTAAAAAAAGAACACCACGGAATATTGTGGCTAAGCTGCAGAATTACCACACAAAGGAGAAAATCCTGCAAGCAGCTAGAAAAAAACAATTTAAATACCAAGGTGCCACAATAAGGGTCACCCAAGATCTGGCTGCCTCCACATTAAAAGATAGAAGGGCCTGGAACCTGATATTACGTAAGGCAAAAGATCAAGGACTGCAACCAAGAATGAACTACCCAGCTAAGTTTAGCATCTTTTTCCACGGAAGAAGATGGTCATTCAATGAAACAGAGGAATTCTATATGTTTCTAAGAAAAAAACCAGACTTAAACAAAAAATTTGATCTACATCCACAAGACTGAAGAGAAACAGAAAAAGGTACACAGAACCCTTGAGAACTGTAACTCTGTTGTGGGTATATAAAAAATACTCAAGGATAATTTGATTTTACTGATATAAAAGAAAAAAAGGGGGGTGTAGTAAAGGGAAGGAGGTCGGTTCAGAAAAAGGGGAAGGAGTGATAAAAAGAGGGAAACTACATCCCAGGAAGAGACATAGAAAATACACCATATCTGAGGGAACTTAGTGAGGGGGAGAATCATTGTGTGAATCTTACTCTCATCAGAAGAGGCTCAAAGAGTAAATAATTAACATATTTGTTTTTCAGAGAATTTTCTCTCACCTCATTAAAAGGGGGGAAAGGAAAAGGGAAAAGGAAAAGGGGAATAAGTGAAGGGACTTGGAGGGAGGGGGGAGGGATCTTAAAAAAAAAAAAAAAAAAAAGAGGGAGGGTTGCGCGTCACAAGGGGGGTCTGTAAATTAAATATCGGGGAGGGGGATCAGGGGGGTCAAGGGAAAAAAGCATAATCTGGGGATAATACGATGGCAGGAAATACAGAATTAGTAATTTTAACTGTAAATGTAAATGGGATGAACGATCCCATCAAACGGAGCCGGATAGTAGATTGGATCAAAAAGCAGAACCCTACAATATGTTGCCTACAGGAAACACACTTAAAGCAGGGAGATACATACAGAGTAAAGGTAAAAGGTTGGAACAGAGCCTATTATGCTTCAGGTAAAGCCAAAAAAGCAGGGGTAGCTATCCTTATCTCAGATCAAGCAAAAGCAGAAGTAGATCTCGTTAAAAAAGATAAGGAAGGAAACTATATCCTGCTGAAAGGTAGCATAAATAATGAAGCCATATCAATACTAAACATATATGCACCAAGTGGTATAGCATCTAACTTTCTAAAGGAAAAGTTAAGAGAACTGCAAGAAGAAATAGACAGTAAAACTATAATAGTGGGAGATCTCAACCTTGCACTCTCAGATTTAGACAAATCAAACCACAAAACAAACAAGAAAGAAATTAAAAAAGTAAATAGAACATTAGAAAAACTAGGTATGATAGACCTTTGGAGAAAACTGAATGGCAATAGGAAGGAATATACTTTCTTCTCAGCAATTCATGGATCCTATACAAAAATTGACCATATACTAGGACATAAAGATCTCAAAATTAAATGTAGGAAGGCAGAAATAATAAATGCCTTCTTCTCAGATCACAATGCAATAAAAGCTACATTCAGTAAAAAGTTAGGGGTAAATAGACCAAAAAGTAATTGGAAACTGAATAATCTCATCTTAAAGAATGACTGGGTGAAAGAGCAAATTATAGAAACAATTAACAATTTCACCCAAGATAATGATAATGATGAGACATCATATCAAAATCTTTGGGATGCAGCTAAAGCGGTAATAAGGGGAAATTTTATATCTTTAGAGGCTTATTTGAAGAAAATTGAGAAAGAGAAGATTAACGAATTGGGCTTACAACTTAAAAGGCTAGAAAAAGACCAAATTATAAACCCCCAACCAA
Organism: Sminthopsis crassicaudata; assembly: GCF_048593235.1. NCBI lineage: Eukaryota > Metazoa > Chordata > Mammalia > Dasyuromorphia > Dasyuridae > Sminthopsis > Sminthopsis crassicaudata. Next base: position 191,482,390 of record NC_133620.1, read on the forward strand.
AAATTAAACTCGAAATACAAAAATTAAAAGGAGAAATCAATAAAATTGAAAGTAAAAAAACTATTGAATTAATAAATAAAACCAAGAGTTGGTTTTATGAAAAAGCCAATAAAATAGATAAACCTTTGGTAAATTTGATCAAAAAAAAGAAAGAGGAAAATCAAATTGATAGTCTTACAAATGAAAAGGGGGATCTTTCCACCAATGAAGAGGAAATTAGAGAAATAATAAGGAGTTACTTTGCCCAACTTTATGCCAATAAATTTGATAACTTAAGTGAAATGGATGACTTCCTCCAAAAATATAGGCTCCCTAGATTAACAGAGGAGGAGATAAATTGCTTAAATAGTCCCATTTCAGAAAAAGAAATAGAACAAGCTATTAATCAACTCCCCAGGAAAAAATCCCCAGGGCCAGATGGATTCACATGTGAATTCTACCAAACATTTAAAGAACAATTAGCCCCAATGTTATATAAATTATTTGAAAAAATAGGGGATGAAGGAGTCCTACCAAACTCCTTTTATGACACAGACATGGTACTGATACCTAAACCTGGTAGATCGAAAACTGAGAAAGAAAATTATAGACCAATCTCCTTAATGAATATTGATGCTAAAATCTTAAATAAGATATTAGCAAAAAGACTTCAGAAAATCATCTCCAAGATAATACACTATGATCAAGTAGGATTTATTCCAGGAATGCGGGGCTGGTTTAATATTAGGAAAACTATTAATATAATTGACCATATTAATAATCAAATTAATAAGAACCATATGATCATCTCAATAGATGCAGAAAAAGCATTTGACAAAATCCAACATCCATTCCTACTAAAAACTCTTGAGAGTATAGGAATAAATGGATTATTCCTTAGAATAATCAGGAGTATATATTTAAGACCGTCAGTAAGCATAATATGCAATAGAAATAAACTGCAACCTTTCCCAGTAAGATCAGGAGTGAAACAAGGTTGCCCACTATCACCATTACTATTCAATATAGTACTAGAAACGCTAGCCTCGGCAATAAGAGCCGAGAAAGAGATTCAAGGAATTAGAGTAGGAAATGAGGAAATTAAACTATCACTTTTTGCAGATGACATGATGGTATACTTAGAGAACCCCAAAGACTCTGCTAAAAAGCTACTAGAAATAATTCAAAATTTCAGCAAAGTGGCAGGATACAAAATAAATCCACATAAATCCTCGGCATTTTTATATATCACTAACAAAATGCAACAGCAAGAGATACAAAGAGAAATTCCATTCCAAACAAATGTTGATAGTATAAAATATTTGGGAATCCATCTACCAAAGAAAAGTCAGGAATTATATGAGAAAAATTACAAAACACTTGCCACAAAAATAAAATCAGATTTAAATAATTGGAAAGACATTCAGTGCTCTTGGATAGGCCGAGCGAATATAATAAAGATGACAATACTCCCCAAACTAATCTATTTATTTAGTGCTATACCAATCAGACTCCCAAGAAACTATTTTAATGACCTAGAAAAAATAACAACAAAATTCATATGGAAGAATAAAAGGTCGAGAATTGCAAGGGAACTAATGAAAAAAAACTCAGAGGAAGGTGGTCTAAGTGTACCTGATCTAAAGCTATATTATATAGCAGCAGTCACCAAAACCATTTGGTATTGGCTAAGAAATAGACCGGTAGATCAGTGGAACAGATTAGATACAAAGGACAAAAAAGGGTACATCTATAGCAATCTAATCTTTGACAAACCCAAAGATTCCAACATTAGGGATAAAAATTCATTATTCGGAAAAAACTGTTGGGAAAACTGGAAATTAGTATGGCAGAAATTAGATATGGATCCACACTTAACACCATATACCAAGATAAGATCAAAATGGGTCCATGATTTAGGCATAAAGAGGGAGATAATAAATAGATTAGAGGAACAGAGGATAATCTACCTCTCAGACTTGTGGAGGAGGAAGGAATTTATGACCAGAGGAGAACTAGAGATCATTATTGATCACAAAATAGAAGATTTTGATTACATCAAACTAAAAAGTTTCTGTACAAATAATACTAATGCAAACAAGATTAGAAGGGAAGTAACAAATTGGGAAAATATTTTTAAAAACAAAGGTTCTGACAAAGGTCTCATTTCCAAAATATATAGAGAACTGACCATAATTTATAAGAAACCAAACCATTCTCCAATTGATAAATGGTCAAAGGATATGAACAGACAATTCTCAGAGGAAGAAATTGAAACTATATCCACTCACATGAAAGAGTGTTCCAAATCACTACTGATCAGAGAAATGCAAATTAAGACCACTCTGAGATACCACTACACACCTGTCAGATTGGCTAAGATGACAGGAACAAATAATGACAAATGTTGGAGGGGATGTGGGGAAATTGGGACACTAATACATTGCTGGTGGAGTTGTGAAAGAATCCAGCCATTCTGGAGAGCAATCTGGAATTATGCCCAAAAAGTTATTAAACTGTGCATACCCTTTGACCCAGCAGCGCTACTACTGGGATTATATCCCAAAGAAATACTAAAGAGCGGAAAGAGACATATATGTGCCAAAATGTTTGTGGCAGCTCTTTTTGTTGTAGCTAGAAACTGGAAGATGAATGGATGTCCATCAGTTGGAGAATGGTTGGGTAAATTGTGGTATATGAAAGTTATGGAATATTATTGCTCAGTAAGAAATGACCAGCAGGAGGAATACAGAGAGGGTTGGAGAGACTTAAATCAACTGATGCTGAGTGAAATGAGCAGAACCAGAAGATCACTGTATACTTCAACAACGATACTGTATGAGGATGTATTCTGATGGAAGTGGAAATCTTCAACATAAAGAAGATCCAACTCACTTCCAGTTGATCAATGATGGACAGAGGTAGATACACCCAGAGAAGAAACACTGGGAGGGGAATGTAAATTGTTAGCACTAATATCTGTCTGCCCAGGTTGCATGTACCTTCGGATTCTAATGTTTATTGTGCAACAAGAAAATGATATTCACACACATGTATTGTACTTAGACTATATTGTAACACATGTAAAATGTATGGTATTGCCTGTCGTCCGGGGGAGGGAATAAGGGAGGGGGGATAATTTGGAAAAATGAATACAAGGGATAATATTATAAAATATATATATATATAATAAAAAAAAATTAAATAAAAAAAAAAAAAAAACAATTAAAAAATCCTTTACTAAAGTCTACTCTTTTACAGTATATTTCCTCTTTTCCTTTGGGATTTGCTTTCTATCATATGATTTTGTTTTATTGTACTTTTAAGGATTCTCTTATATATTTGATGCATTTAACTTTTTTGTGGCCTATGCTGAATATGCCATGTGCCTCTCATGTGCCATAGGTCCTACTGAATTGTAAACACTTATGGCACCCCATATAAAATATATTTTCTGAACAAAGTGAAAAGAGAGACTCATAAAATTGTAAAAGCAAAAAGACAGCATGAGATTCAATCTCCAATTCTGATCCTGCAATAGGGACAAGGAACATACTATCTTACGTAAGTCAACATATCCCATTTTGAAGCAATTCTGGTTAGAAAGTTCCTCTTTAAAGAAAGTCAAAATCCATCTCCCTACAATGGCAACCCTTGACTCCTATTTATGCTGTATGAAACTGTACAAATTAGTCCTAATACCTCTCTCAAATGTTAGCCCACAGTATATTTGAAGGCAGAAATCATAATTAGAGGTGAGTAAAAGTAATGTCTTCATGTCAAAAAAGGATTTTCAGCTAGTTATATTTATTAGGCAATTGTTACTCACTGTGCACTATCCCAAGCTTGACAGATACAAAGAGATCCTAGAATCTCCCTCAATCCTTCCTCATATACATTCACAAAGCAAAAACACAGACACACACACACACACAGACACACACACACACACACACACACACACACACACAAACTAATTTCTGCTCTCAAAGAGATCATAGTTAATTTTTTGTTTTGTTTTGTTTTGTTTGAAAGGTGATAACAATATAACCCTCCACATGTAGTTTGATGAGTATTTTCTATAATTGAAGAACTATGAAATAAAGTATGGAGTTCAGGTAAAAGAGGATATATAAATTAATATTCTCTGAAGTTTTAAGAATGGAGGACCATATTTACCAAATGATATTTCTAGCAGAATTATCTAAGAACTTCTAGATTTGAAATACGAAAAGCAAAGCCCATTTTAGAACTATCCTGATGTTGAGGTATCAAATATGTGTTGTTGTGCCCTCTCTGAAAGAATTCAGGTTCAGACAGTCTCCAATCCAAGCGAAAAAGGTATTTAATGAGATTTGTGCTCTCAGTGAGTGGGTCAAGCTGCCTGCAGGAGTTAGCAGGCAATCAAAGCAAGACACGATTTTTTAAATAAAGTAAGCAGTACTGGTTGCATCACAAGATATATAAATTTTGAGGTTTTAGGAGGAGCATGCTAAAGTGGGGAGTACTAAAGCCTTAGTGGAACTGAACATGTGGTTTCCCAGAATGCACACAGAAAAAGCCTACTTAGGAGGGTATTAATTTATGATAATGATATTATATCTAGTATAGGTTCATGCAAGGACAGAAAAGAAGGGTGATCATGCAGGCACTGGTCAGGCAAAAGATTTATTGGGATTTGCAGTCCAATGTCCTATTCTGCATCCTGTTGGAGCTACTTTCTTATTGGCTGATTTCTATGTTATATTTTATTGTAATTACCATATGTGGATGTGGTTACAGAATGAGTTTGCTCATTGCTCCAGTGAGACCTATGATTAATAATTTCTGTGAGGCTGAGGATGTGAGCAGGTTTGGGCTGTGGTGGGGGCAACAATCAGAAACTCATCACTGAGAATAAACATATAGCCCAAGAAAAGATATCTAGAAATCAGCTAACTATATGAGACATCTGGGATTCAAAATGTGCTAGTTAAATGAACTTTGAAAATGTGTTATTAGGGTACAAAGAGATTTGATGTAAGTTTATATTTGTGCTTATCATTATATTGTTTTATTATTTTATTTTATGATGTTTATGTTTTAAGTTTTCATGATTATCTGGATGAAATTTAAATCTACCTTCCCAAAACCAGTCCATTATGAGCCCTCTAAGTAGTTTAATCAGTAATTATGCAATTATGGGAATCATGAGAAAAAAAAATTATTGCATTGCTTGAACCTAGCCCTATGTAGTTGAGAAATTGGATTATCTCTATGTGAGACAGTTAAGAGTCTCTAAACTCTTAACTAAGGACCTATGTTACATAAACCAGAAACTCAGATTCAAAGATTGATAAAAAGAGTTGTCCACCCATTAGTTTTCTAATGGCTCCCACCAGGTCCTTTTACTATTCCTAAAACTGCCAAACTTGTAGATGTATACTGGATTATCTGAAGAATGTCCCTGATCATGAATAAATGGCAAACCTTCCCGGAATTTCACGATTCATTTAATACAGATTCAGAAGCAGCCAATATCCAGATGAGTTAGCTGTCCCAACATTCCAGGCAAAGGCTAAGTATATTGCCCTAGAATTTGTTGATGTTGTTCCCTTCCCCTTCTCCTTAGTTATGCACCCAACCACCAAGAGATTCAAGTCTATGTTGATGTTTTTGTGTGTGTGTGTGTGTTTTTTTCCCTCTATATTCTTGCCTCACTCTTTTTCTACTTATAAGTAAACAATACTTAGCAACAATTCCTGGGACATACTTCCCCAATAGGTCATCTCAAGGAACTAATTACTTGGGCAATATCTCATTCTGGCACCCTCTCTTGGCATCGTGGTTTATACCTGCCTCTCCTTTATTGGCTAGAAGAGTAGGGGCTCTTTCAGACCTTTCATTTTGCCCAACAAGGGGAAATATTAAGATATTAGGACATACTTTATTTTTCAGACCTAAGACATAGCAAACAGGCTGCAACCTGAATTCGTCATGACAAAAATCAGCATAAGCAAAAATCTCAGAATTCTTTCTAGTCTATAAATAAAATTGAGTGTTGATATTACCCCTCATTGTCAGGGCTACAGCTCACTGCAGAGCCATTGGTGTAAGTATTAAGATTCCTCACACTACCTGGGTCACCTATTAGTGGGATGGTGCTCTGGTACATGCTTGCAAGCCATTCCCTCACTTTGAAATTAAACTTCTGATTTTCCTATCTCTAGCATGTTTTGTTCAACTCATATCTTTGCAGGTTAGATGACTTTTCTAGTCAAGATGACAGAATTAATAGCTAGATATATATATATAATTCTTAAGGTAATGCTAAAGCATGGTTGAAGAAAAATAAGAAAAAAAACTTTATAAGACAGAACATTAAATAATGGTGCAAATAATTTTCACACAAACGTATCTACATGTATGTATTATTATATATACAAAGAGGCATATATATACAATCATCTTACCTTTCTGAGTTTTAAAGTCTTTTGTATTAAAAAAAAAAAAAAAGGATATTTAGTTTTAAAGAGGAAGAGTTTTTTTTTTGTTTTTTGTTTTTTGTTTTTTAATTTGTATACTACTTGTTAGTTCTTGAATGGATTCCTTGAGGTACTTGAACTTGGGAACAAAAACATTATCTTTATTTCAATAAAATTTGGTGCCTCTGTAATTTTATGGATTTTGTCATAAGCAATTAAATACATTATTCTGAAAAGTATCCCAAGGCTTCAGTAGCCTGCCAAATAGGTCTATAATACAGAAAGTGTTAATCAACAAAGAATTTGGCAGGGTAAGGATAAGAATTCCTAGAAATTGAATTAAAACTTATATCTGAAACATTTTCTGAATCTAAGTTAATATTGTAATGAATGTCCAATCTTCAAAATACACTAAGATAATATATTGGATCACTTAAATAATTCCTAGTGATCAACAATACAAGTTGATTTAACATACTGTCTCCTAGAAGTCAGACTACATCATCCTGAGAAGAACATTAATCTGAAATAAATCATGCTATAAACTTCTTCTCTTTGTCACTCCCTTGCATACACAGTTTGAGACAGGTATTAATAAGACACAGTAATGCTCAGAATGAGGTTCAAATATGAAAGGAAATCCATTATTCATTCAACAAACATGAATGAAATATATACTCAATATTATACCCTAAGCTAGAGACTTGGAGAGATACAATAAATCATACTCACAGAATTCCAAACCTATTAGAAGAAAGAAGTTTTTTCTGCCCTCCATCAAAATAAGTTTTAGAATCCCACCTTTGAAGTCTTTCATGACCACTTCTCCTTTAATTCTAGTGTTTTACTTCTTTAGATTATGCATGAATAATATATATAATATATTTTGTTGTATATTTATAATCTAATAATAATGCAAATATAATATATATAGTATATTTGTGTGTATACATACACATACAAAGTATATATACATAGAGTCTATATATATATATATATTCACATAGAAAGAGAGAGAGAATAATTGTACATGCTTGTCTATATAAATTGTCTGCATGTTATCTCCTACTTTAAGATGTGAATTTATTGGGAACAGAAACTGTCTTTTGGTTTTCTTTGTATGCCCAATGCTTGGGTCATAGTTGCTTCCATGTAATGGGCAATTAAATGTTTGTTGACTGTTTAATGAAGTTAAAAATAATTCTATAGTATAGATATATTCGAAAAATACAGTGTGCTATGCAATCTGAAAACTAACTCATTTCCACTTTGGATAATTAAGGAAGACATTATGGAGAATGAAACATGAAAAAATAGATAAGATGTCAATAGGTAAGATAGGAAGACAATTATTGCAAAAGAAAAAGGAACAAATATGAAAAAAAGACAAAAAGACTAGAAAGTATTAGATATGTTTGGGTGAAGGAAAGTGATCCACTTTTGGTAGCAATGAGAATACTATTAGATAAAACTAAGGAATTAGAGGATAATTGGAGTTAGAATCTGCAGACACACAATTGTCACAGTAAGGAGATTGACCCTTACTTGATCAACAATAAGTAGCCACTAAAATTGTTTAATTGGTTTAGTAATATGATTGTATTTTGCAACAGAAAGAGAAATCTAGCAGCAATGGAGAGAGAATATTCGGAGAAGAAAGAGAGACATTTACTAAGATATCAGACAGACCACAATTTAGGGATCTGTTTAATAGTCCCATCATCTTATTTTTAGTAAACAATTTCAAAATGACACTAAATGCAATTAAAGAGAATTTGTGTTGATAATTATAGGAAGTGAGAAACTCCGGTGTCCTAATTAGTTGTACAGGTATACAGTTCTGAGAAAGGAGAGACCAATGTGGACTGAAGTAATTAGGGAAGTTTTATGAAGGCCATAAAATTCATCCTGTACACCAGAGTAAGATTCAAATAGTAGGAAGGAATGATCATTTATGTTGAGTGAAAAGAATGAGGGACTATTAACAGCTGAGGACAGTCATAATACTTTCAGGGAAGAGTAAAGTGATTGACCAGCTGTAAAAAGGAATTCATGTTGGTGAGTAGTGGAACAAAAGATTAGGTGGAGAGGACATCACTATGTAAAAGGTGAACTTGATTCCAAAAGATCCAAGTTGAACTCCTGAGTGTGATATAAAGAAAGAACTATAAAAAGCAACTTGGTTGTCAGAATGAAAAGCTTAGAAGTCCATCTGCTTAGTCATAAGAATTTTATTTTCCTTTTGTTTAAAATAAAAGAATAGAAAGAAGGGAATTCAAATACCTGTAGTCATAGAATTCTTTTTCAACTACCTTAAAATCCCACATTGCCAGAAATTAGATTAGGGAAATATTAAATAAGGCTGAGATAGAGCAGGCAATATCTTCTCTAGATCTCTCCCCACTCCATTCCTTTCTTTTCTATCTGCTCAGACCATCAACAAAAGTGCTAGTCTCTCTTTAAAGTACTTTAAAGTTTCAACACAATATAGTTTCATTCATTTGATCATGATAGGCACCCTGTGAGTTACATACCTCAAATAGTTTTATTTCCATTTTGCAGGTGCTTAAACTGAGACTCAAATAAATAAATAAATAAAATGGTGGTACTACATCTCATAAAGAGGCAAAGGTAACCTTTTATATCTGAGAGAAAAAAGGAGGGGGATGAACACAGTGCGTATCAATAGACAAAGTCAATTTATGGTGAAACATCTTCCACCTCATTGAAAAGTGGGAGGGAAGGAATAAGCTAAGGGGAAGGGAATACAGAAATTGTGAGGAAAAGGGGTAAAATAAGGAGAAGAACTTTAAGATGGGGGAGGGATACTAAAAAGGGAGGGCTGTGAAAAACAAGTGGTGCTCACAAGTTTAATACTGGGTAGGTGGTAAGAGGGAAGGAAAGGAAAAAAGCATAAGCAAGGGTTAACAGAATGGCAAGCAATATAGAATTAGTCATTCTAAACATAAATGTGAATGGGGTAAACTCCCCCATAAAGAGGAAGCAGTTAGCAGACTGGATTAAAAGTCAGAATCTTACTAATTGTTGTTTACAGGAAACACATCTGAAACAGGGTGATACATTCAAACTAAAAGTAAAAGGGTGGAGCAGAATCTAGCCATCCTCATCTCAGATCAAGCAAAAACAAAAATTGGTCTAATTAAAAGATATAAGGAAGGGCATTATATCTTGCTAAAGGGTAGCATAGATAATGAAGCAGTATCAATATTAAACATATATGCACCAAGGGGTGCAGCATGTAAATTCTTAAAAGAGAATTTAAGAGAGCTGCAAAAAGAAATAGATAGCAAAACTATAATACTGGGAGATCTCAACCTGGTTGTTCACTTGCTTAGAACTGACTATTTGTGTGAAAAGTGTTTTGTAATTGTGTTACAATAGCTCCTGGGTTTGGCTGAGCAAGTAGATTCTCAATTTTGTATTATCTACTGTCTTTTTAAATGTAATTTTATCTCTATCTCTTCCTGGCAGATTTTGTTAGTAATACATAGAAATGCTGATGATATACATGTGTTTATTTTCTATCCTAAATGTTTACTATAGCTGTTATATCAACTTTTAGTTAATTCTCTAGCACTCATTATTTTGGAAAAATGTTTTCTCACTGCCTATTATATTACTTTCAATTATTTGTTCTTATTTGAATTATTTCATTGAACATTTATAGTACAATATTTAATAATAGAGGTGATAATGCCTCATCTGTGATCTTATTAGTAAGGCTTTAGTGTATCCTTGTGACAGGTAAAATTTGTTGATGATTTTAGATATACTACTAATCATTTTAAGGAACACTCCATGTTGCATTCTGCCAAAGCCTTTTTTTCACTAGTGAGATGGTCATATGATTTTGGGTTTTTTTATTGTTATGATCAATTATGCTGATTGTTTTCCTAATACTGAAACATCCCTGTACTTCTGGTATAAATCTCACCTATTTGTAGTTTATGATTTTGTGACATATTGCTGTAATCTTCTTGTTAATATTTTATTTAAAATGTTTGCATCAGTATCCATTAGGAAAATTGATTTATAGTTTTCTTTCTCTGTTTTAATTCTTTCTGGTTTAGGTATAAGCACTATATTTAGTCATAAAAAGAATTGGTACCAGGAGGCAAAAATGGTATATTAGGAATTCTGTAACTCTTCCATATTCACCTCTAAACATCCATTAAAAGTACCTTCCCAAATCCTACAACCAGCAAAAAATATGAGATGAAGCAATCTTTTAGCCCAAGAAACTTGGAAGAATGGCAAGAAAGATCGATCTCACTCTGGTAAAATGGGAGGGCAGTCCTAGACAAGAATTGCCCCAATAAACAAGCATCAAATACCACCTCAGCAAACTGAAATACTGAGCTCCAGTGTGGTGGAGCAGGCAGACATCAACAGCAGGGACTCCCCACACACATACCTTATTATAAACAATACAATTGGCAAACTCCAATCTGAGAACCACCATGGCCTATTGTACAACCCTGAGCAAATAGATAGATACCAACCCTATAGGTACCAGCCATACAATCTCACCATATTTCAGCATAATCCTGGCAAACAGGGAGCTTGTAATCATATGAATATAGAAATCCTTCTTACTGGCAGGAAAGTTGGAAGGGGGAAATTTAGTAAAGGGGATGGCAAGTCTGACAGAAGACAAGTCAGACCAGGCAAAGTATATCAGTCAGACTGTAGTTCAATCACTCCAGAGGCATAGACCTGTTCAGCTAACCTTTTAAGTTGTCTTAGGAAGAAGAAATTATTTCAACCCATTCTTTTGTTGGTTCTGTTGCTCCAGAGTTAGTTCAAAGTTGGTCTTTTAAATGACAATAGAATATAAAATGGATGATTTGACTGTATTAATCAGTTATCTTTTTTTTTTGTTTGTTTCTTTTCCTAAAAACAAACTGTTATGAAAAGTCTTTGATTACTCATATAGCTGACTTAGTTTATTTAACATAGTGGTCCAATAAGTCTCTGTAAGAAGAACTTAAGCTGCAAAGTTTAAGACAGTTTTTAGTGTAGTTGAAAGAGCACTTGATATGGAATCCAAAAAAAAAAAAAAAAAAAAAAAATTGGACTTAAGCCCTGTTCCTGCTTCTTTCTATCTGCCCAGTTTTTTTGTTTGTTTGTTTTTTTGTTTGTTTGTTTGTTTTGTGTGTGTGTGTGTGTTTGTTTGTTTTTGTGTTTTTTGAGGGGGGAGGTCACTTCTCTTCCCTGGAATTCAATCAGAATTATGGCCATGGATTTGGATTGTGTTTCTAACATGTTAAGTTCCGTGAAATGTTCGTCTCAATAATTTTCTCTAATAACATGTGTTTAAAAACTTTTTAGCATTTTATGCAACAATTTTAGTGGGCTACCTGTCTCCCTTCAAAAAATAATTCTGAATTCTACTGCTTAGAAAGGTTGATTGCATAGTACATTTATGTTCCTGCCTTCAATCCACCATCTTGGCTCCATTTCTTGCATGGTACGACAGAATGAACTCTAACTCTGGAATCAGAAGGCCTTGAATCAAAGTTCACCATTAAAGCTTACTAACTACTTTCCTTCTCATTACAAATCAATTTTTTTTTAAAATTAGATGTAGCATGTATTAAGCATTTTATGTGTTAGGTTGCGTGCTAACCACTAAATATACAATTATATTTTATTTTATTGCAAATAGAAAAAAAAAATGTGGTCTCTATTCAAAAAGAGTATACATCTTAACTGGGAATGGCAACATATAAAAATGGCTTAAAAACTGCAGGTACAAGAGCAAGAGGCAAGGGATAGAATTCTAGAGATTCAGGAACAGAACCATGAGAGGAAGGAGTTTAGCTGACCTAGGTCAGCCAAGGAGGTTTAGAAAGCAAGCCACAAAACAGAGCTGGTAGTGAAAATACAGAAAATACAGGCATTTTCAGAATGAAAAGCCTGCTGGGGAAGAGATGGAAAAGTCTACAGAATCAGGACTGAAAGAGAAAAACTGGCCAGGACACCTCCTCAAATAGAAATTCTGGGCAAAAAGCCACTAACTGGGGAGGAGACTATGTGGGCAAAGGCCCTCTCATCCTGTATTACACTTAAGTACTCTGATTTTCTCTGTTTTTAAAGTTCTAATATGTTTAAATATAACACCAGGTGTATGTAGAGTAGGGAAAATTTTAGCAGTCTAGGAGTCAAAAGCCCTGGGCTCTATAACTGGTTCTGCTACTTATAATGTTAATTATGGGCCATCTCATCTCTCTGGGGATAAATTTTCTTAATAAAAGGAGAAAACTCAATCATCTCTAAGGTTAGTTCCTTATACAGGATTTTATATTTTGTGTTTCATTTTTTCTTCCATCTCACATATTTATCTTCTCTCTGTGTTATTCTCACAAAGCTGGTATGAGTGCAGAATTTCCACAAAGCAATAGAGAACTATATTTAAAATGGCAATAACTAACGGATGCCACAAAAATCCAAAGGATAATAGGAAATTGCATACCCAAGTGGAAGAATTAAGGGTAATTCCTCTGTTTTGGGGATACTAATATAGGAATAACTCATCAACTTAAGAGCTTCAGAATCCAAATTTCTAGTATTTTATGTGGTTTCATATGTATCATTAAAACCAAACCTTTAAAAGAATGAAATGAAGTCTCTAGGAAAGATTATTGGAAGTACACATAGTTCAATTTATGTTTACCAAAGGAAGTAGCATCAGAACATTTCTCCCTGCCTGATATGACTTCTCTTCTGTCAGACTACCATCCCTTTTACTAAATTTCCCCCATCAGAACATCTGAACTCTGTTACTATCTAGTTGTATGATCCCTAAATACCTTTAACCCTCAGGCTTCTCCCCTGCAAAATAAGAATAATACTTAAATAATACTTATGTGCCCTGCTTGCTTTCAGGATTGTCTTATTGTAGAAGTCCATCAATCAAAAGTCATTTATTATTATAGGTGAGAGGAAAAAAAGAAGAGGATGTATAGTATAATAGGAAAAGTTGTGATTTAGGAGTCAGAAGACTTGAATTTGAATCCTGTCATTGTCACCTGTATGGCCATAGTAAATGACTTAATTTCTCTGGACATCCATTTTCTCATCTGTAAAATGAAAGGGTGGAGTGACAAAGGTTGACTTTGAAGAGCCTTTCCCATCTCTTCATCGATAGCCTTATAATTTTCTGGGTTTTGCAAACCTATCACATAGCTAGTATACAGAGATAACATGGCAACATAAATAGAAGCTTCCCTAGGAGCCAGGAAGAATGGGTTCTAATCGTACATATAACAAACCTTGGTTGTGTGATACTGGGCAAGTCACTTACCTTCTCAATGCACGTGATATCCCTCTATATAACTTAAAAGTACAGACCTGCATTTATCCAGTAGTTCCACACATCAACAAAATCACTATCTCATCACACCCTCCATCACTCCTATGTCTGATACTGGAAGTACTAGCTTTATATGTCAGTACTCCAGAAGGTTTTAATTACATTCAGTACAGGGTTGTTTGATATTTCTGTCTTTGGTGTTCAAATGGTATTGCACTGAATCTGAATCATAGTAAGTACTTGTAACATTAGGATTCCATATCCTTCATGATAGGCTTTTGTATTCTATTAGTCCATCATACAAATCATAGCTTTTCATATCTAACTTGCATTTCCCCATGTGTCTAATCAAAGCTTTCTGTCTCCCCAATAGTCAATATAGTGGGTACTCAAATACCTAATGAATGAATGAGTAGAACTACATATCCAAGCTGGACTTGCAACACAGAGACACACCAGCAATTATAATTTCTGTAGTAATTAAAGACATAGAAATGTTTCTTCGGAATGAACATATCATCCTAGACCGAGTACTTGACCAATGGATGGAAAAGACACTCCACAGGGTAAAACCCTCCTGGGTTAGGCTGAAGTCAAGTCAAATCTCTTTCATAAAAATTTCCCCTTCACATTACATTTTGCAAAACACTCTAATTAAGCCCAAATCTCTCTACTTCCACCCAAGAAAGACAAAGAGGGAAGATTCTGCTCCAAAAGAAATTTCCAAGATGTGAAGGAATATGCATCCAGGACTAGCCTCAGTTTTCTTGTATTTAACTGAGATGAAGGGACTATGTAAAAGTAAAGCAGAGCATGGTGACTTGACTTGACTTTGTCCATTGACTTTTGATCCCATTCCCAGAATGTAAATAAAGAAGTTACTGCTGCCATAAAGTGGTGATCTAGGTTTCTACACAATATGGAGAAACAGCAAGAAGGCTCTCCTGAGTTCTTCAGCATAATCTTAACATTCTTACAATAGAAATATCCTTGAAGATCCAAGAGTATGAAAGCCTTCTGTTTCTTTGAATACAAATGTATACTCCATTTACTAGAAACAAGAAGTTTAAAAATGAAATTGAATTTTCACATGAATATGGTGGCTAAACAAAATTACACAATATAACATCTTTCATGTATCTTTAAGAAATAACTCATTCAGGGATTGCAAATCAATGCAACTGTTCTGCTCTGCCTCAGTCTGTACTATGCTCTTGAGATCCCCCCAAAATAAAGACCCAGGATATAGAATAAATAATTCAACATCTATAAAGGACAGAAGATGCCAAGGAAGACCTAAGTGTTACTATGGTTTTAGAAGGAGAAAGCAAGAAGATAGATTCCTGATTGAAGGTGTGATTCAAGATGAAAGATTTAGTTTTTATGAAATGTAACAAATTCTGTAGGGGCACAGATTCATATAATATATGCAAACACCTGAAAAAAAGCACATTAAAGGTTTGGAGAAATACCATTTTCCTGTGACAGCAATGACTATAGATGGAATAATAATAGTAATTTGCATTTGTTGAAAAGAGTTTGGGGTCTTTTGTTGTTTTGTTTTGTGTGTGTGTGTGTGTGTGTGTGTGTGTGTGTGTGTTTCATTCCAAAAAGCACACTGCACTTGTTAAAATTCATTTATTTAAGGAGATAGACCCAAGATAGCAAACTAAAGACAGGAATTTGCCCCACCTCTCCCCCAAACTACGCCAAATTCCTTTAAATAATGACTCTAAACAAATTTTACAGCATCAGATAACCCCAAAAGACAGAATACAACATTTTCAATTGAAGAAAACCTAGAAAGTCAGAAGAAAAGGACTGTGGAACCAGGTGGTAGCCTAGCATGCAATTTTCTCAGTACAGGTCGTCTCATTGCAGCCCAGGCCCCTGCCCCATGTGGTCCCAACCCCAGCTTCAGCAAAGTAAGACCCATGAATCAGCAGCAGTACTGATGGCTTCCAGACCTCTGAAGCTACAGAGAGGTCAGCAGAAAAAATCTGTGGTAGCAGGATGGGAGTCCAGCATGCAATCCCAGCCACAGGTGCAGCCCCAGTCCCAGCCCCAAGCCTGGCCCAGGCCCAACTGCAGTGACAGCTTAGCAGGACTCTTCATTCATTGCTAAAATGCATTGACTTAAATCCAGTAATTATTTCAGCAAAATAATGTAATGGGATAAAATCAAATGATATTAAAGTCACAGAATTGAAAACTAGAAGGCAAAAAGCAGAGACAATAGTAACCTACAATGATGGCTCAGTATTTCTTCAAGCTAGTTTGCAACCAACTACCATGCCATTGCCCTCACAACATAAAGCATATGAAGTGATGGCGAACATATCTGGACTTATTTTAACACTGTCCCATAAGTTCTAAAATTGAATCACATGTTTGCCTTGTTTTTAAGGAACTAAAAATGGTTTTGTAATGTTATTTTTATTTTTTCCTGAACTTATGAATGCTAAGTAATTTTTGAACGAATCTTTGTTGTCATCATATGAATAGCAAAGAGCATAAATTAATGGCATAGTAGGGTAAAAAATAAACCATAATCTTAATGGGTTAACCTACAAGTCAAACAGGTGATTTTCATTTTTAAAAATCCAGAATGTAAAATTCTTCCGTTTTTCAAATTATATTTCCAACATAATTGTACATTACTCCCCTTTCCAATACTACAAACCAGCCACATTGGCATTTACTCTGTTCATCCCATACAGTATTCAATCTCTCATCAATAAGTTTTTGCACTAGGTGTACCCTTTATCTAAAAGGATTTTCTTTTTAAGCTCTGTCTCCTAGAATCCTTAGTTCCTTTAAGCTGTATCTCATGCGCAATCTTCAATGTGAAGGTTTTTTTTTTTTTTTTTTTTTGAAAAGCCCAATTTTTATTTCCTTCCTTTACTTTCTCATTTTTCATTTGTTTCAATCATGACTTTATTTGTTTTTGTTTGTTTGTTTGTTTTTGGCAAAGACACTTTAATGATTTATCATTTCCTTCTCCAATTCATTTTACAAATGAAGCAAATAAATAAACATGGCTAAGTGACTTGCCCCTGAAAATACAGCAAATTTTGAGGCCAGATCTAAATTTAGGAAGGTAAGTCTTCCTGACTGCAAGCCCAGTATTCTCTCCACTACTCTTTTCTATTCCCATTCAATTTTCTTCAAAAGTCTATGGGGCCTAACTTTTCTGAAATTCTATTCATCTTCTTAACTTCTTTTTAATTTAGTTAATGATTACATTTATCTAGCTCTAAGAAACGAAAGTTGAGGTCCCCTACTAGTATAATTTTATTATTTATTTCCTCCAATAACTCAATTTTTCCTTTAATAATTTGAACGCTATAGTGTTGGTGAATACATAATTTAATATTGCTAGAACTGCATTGTCCATGGTCTCTTTAGGCAATATGTAGTTTTTCTGCTTATCTTTTTAATTAGGTCATTTTTTCTTTTGCTTTGTCTAAGATCATGACTGCCCTCCCTATCTTTTTTACTTCAGTTGAAGCATACAGATCCTGCTTCAGTCCCTTATTTGAACTCTTTGTATGTCATTCCCTTTCAAGTATATTTCTTGTAAATATATTTTTGGAGTTTGGTTTCTAATCAATTTGGGTTATCTGTGATTAACAAAATCATGGAAGTGTTTATAGTTGGAAGAGAATTAAATATCCATATATCACTGTCCAATATCTCCAAAGAATCCCTATTACAATAAACTTGACAGGCACGCAATATACTGTTCTCCATTTTGTTTCTCAAATAAAATTTATTGCCAACATTTGTGCAAAACCTTGAATTTTTCACATCTATCTTATCATTTTTACTTCATTCTTATTAATTCAATACTAACTTTCTTTTCTACTTCATTCCTACTAATCTAATGCTAACTGTACTATCCCAGAAATCTTTTAACAAGTCTTTATTTAGTCTCTCCACTCTCTAACATGTCTATTTAAAATATGAACAAGGAGGAAGGCAGCTAGGTGGCACAGTGGATAGAGCACCAGCCTTGAATTCAGGAGGACCCGAGTTTAAATCTAATCTCAGACACTTAACACTTCCTAGCTGTGTGACCCTGGGCAAGTCACTTAACCCCAACCTCAGAAAAAATAAATAAATAAAATAAAATATGAACAAGGAGACAGAGCCAAGATGGTAAAGTCAATATTTTGTTCTTCCCTGTACCATAGGAGCTTTCTGTTTCTTTTCTGTTTCTTCCTCATTTTCTTTTCATTTCTTCTTGTATTTCCTCTTTTTTATGCTTATGGTAAGGGAGTAATTTACCTGCTCTTTCCAGGAAACAGTCTGTTTTCCCAGAATTTGCCTTTTGAGCTGGGACTGGAGGCTGCCCCACTATTCTGTCTCTCTACTGAGCCAGGACCGTGGGTCTCAGGTGCTGATCTGCTGTGTTGAAGACACTCTCATTGGCTTTCTAAGAGTCTACCTCAGCTGGGCTGAACACCCCTTTCTTCCCTTTAAGACTGACCTTTTTTGAAGTCCTTACAATCTATCTTGAGCTGAAGAGTGGTTTCATTCAGTCAGACTTATTTTAGAGTATTGGTTTCATGTGCTTTTTTAAGGGAAACAGAGCTCAAGCACCTTCCTGACTTCATTCTGTCATCTTGGCTCCACTTCCAACAGAACTCTACTTTAACAAAGAGTTACAAGTCAAGTATTTGGTTGGGAAAATGAGAAAACGATAGAAAAAGTTTCTGTTTAATCAAAGGTATCATGGTAATAAAAATGATTAAAATACACACTCAGAAAAAGATAACAAAGTCAAAGGTCCTATATTCAAAGCCTTCAAGAAACATAAGAATGGGTCTCAGACCATGGAAGAGCTCAAAAGGGATTTTAAAAATCAACTAAGAGAGGTAGAAGCAAATTTGGGAAGAGAAATGAGAGTGATGTAAAAGGAAGTACAAAAAGCTATGGAGAAGATGCCTTGAAAAGCAAAGTTGGTCAAATGGGAAAGAGGTATAAGAACAATTCCTTAAAAATTAGAATTGAGCAAATATAAAATAATTGCTTACAGATTAGAATTGAGCATAAAGGATTTCATGAGAAATCAAGAATCAATAAAACAAATCAAAAGGAATGAAAAAAATTGAAAATAATATGAACTATCTATTAGCAAAACAACTGACCTCAAAAAAATAGATTCAGGAAAGATAATTTAAAAATTATTTGTAAAGGGCTGAAAATCTGAGCTGCACTGAGTCCAGCCAAGCACTTGAGGCTAATTACCAATTGGACAATGATCTATTAACATAAGCTTGGAGGATGACCCTGCCCAATTATTCTGTGCTGGCTCCATCTGTGGGTAGACAGAGAAGTGAAGGAGAGTAGAGAGGGTGGAGTAGGACAAGAGGGATCATTTTTTGGAGGTGGAGAGAGAGAAAGGAGGTGTAGAAATTCCTATATTTAATCTTTTGGTGACCCCAAAAGACCAAGAATAAAGACTTTTGCTTATCCTGACTCTGGCTCATTCTAAGATATCCAGGCTACTAATGCGGTCATTACAATTATTGATCTATCTGAAAGCCATGATCACAAAAAAAAAAAAAAAAAAAAAAAAGATCCTAGACATCATCTTTCAAGAAATTATTGATAGGTGTAGAGCCAAGATGACAGAGTGAATCCTGGAATTTGCTCAAACTCTCCCAGTTTCCCTTGAAAACCACATAAAACCAAGCCACTCACCAGTTCAAGATAAATTGGAAAAACTTCAAAAAAGGTAAGTTTCACTGGGATGGAAAGAGTGGTTAGCCCAGCTCAAACAGAGTCTGGGCAAGCCAGTAAGAGGGTCTTAATCATAGCAGATCAGCAATTGAGACCATCAGTTCTGACTCAGTAGAGAAGCACACCAACAGCCTCCAGCTGTAACTCAGATGGCAAACTCTGGGAAATTAAGTTGTTAAAAGCAGGCAAATATACCCCCTGCAAGCACAAGGTGCCCCTGTGCTCAAAGCCACGTCTCAGAGCTGCATAGGAACATTGTGACAATACCATCATTACCCCAAGAACAAAGCATTCATTTTTTTATTTATTTAATTTTTATTTTATTTTATAATTATAACTTTTTTTTTTTGACAGTACATATGCATGGGTAATTTTTTACAACATTTTCCCTTGCACTTACTTCTCTTCAGATTTTTTCCCTTCCTCCCCCTCCAACATTCATCGTTATTTGTTCCTGTCATCTTAGCCAATCTGACAGGTGTGTAATGATATCTCAGAGTTGTCTTAATTTGCATTTCTCTGATAAAAAGTGATTTGGAACACTCTTTCATATGAGTGGAAATAGTTTTAACTTCATCATCTGAAAATTGTCTGTTCATATCCTTTAACCATTTATCAATTGGAGAATGGCTTGATTTCTTATAAATTAAAGTCAATTTTCTGTATATTTTGGAGATGAGGCCTTTATCAGAACCTTTAACTGTAAAAAATTTTTCCCAATTTGTTACTTCCCTTCTAATCTTGTTTGCATTAGTTTTGTTTGTGCAGAAACTTTTTAATTTGGTGTAATCAAAATGTTCTATTTTGTGATCAATAATGGTCTCTAGTTCTCCCTTGGACACAAACTCCTTCCTCCTCCACAAGTCTGAGAGGTAAACCATCCCATGTTCCTCCAATTTATTTATGATTTCAATCTTTATGCCTAAATCTTGGACCCATTTTGATGTAATCTTAGTATATGGTGTTAAATGTGGGTCCATGCCTAGTTTCTGCCATACTAATTTACAGTTTTCCCAGAAGTTTTTGTCAAATAATGAATTCTTATCCCAAAATTTGGGATCTTTGGGTTTGTCAAACACTAGATTGCTATTTTTATTCACTATCTTGCCCTGTGAACCTAACCTGTGTCACTGATCAACTAGTCTATTTCTTTCTTTTTTTTTTTTTAATTCATTTTTCCAAATTATCCCCTCCCTCCCTCCACTCCCTCCCCCCGATGACAGGTAATCCCATATATTTTACATGTGTTACAATATAACCTAGATACAATATATGTGTGTAAATACCATTTTCTTGTTGCACATTAATTATTAGCTTCCGAAGGTATAACTAACCTGGGTAGATAGACAGTAATGCTAACAATTTACATTCACTTCCCAGTGTTCCTTCTCTGGGTGTAGTTATTTCTGTCCATCATTGATCAACTGGAAGTGAGTTGGATCTTCTTTATGTTGAAGATTTCCACTTCCATCAGAATACATCCTCATACAGTATCGTTGTTGAAGTGTATAGTGATCTTCTGGTTCTGCTCATTTCACTCAGCAACATCAACTAGTCTATTTCTTAGCCAATACCAAATGGTTTTGGTGACTGTTGCTTTATAATATAGTTCTAGATCAGGTACAGCTAGACCACCTTCACTTAATTTTTTTTTTTCATTACTTCCCTTGAAATTCTCGACCTTTTGTTGTTCCATATGAATTCTGTTGTTATTTTTTCCAGGTTACTTAAATAGTTTCTTGGAAGTCTGATTGGTATAGCACTAAATAAATAGATTAGTTTAAGGAGTATTGTCATCTTAATTATATTCGCACTGCCTATCCAAGAGCACTGAATGTCTTTCCAATTATTTAAATCTGACTTTATTTTTTGTGGCAAGTGTTTTGTAATTTTTCTCATATAATTCATGATTCTCCTTTAGTAGATATATTCCCAAATATTTTATACTATCGACCGTTATTTTGAATGGAATTTCTCTTTGTATCTCTTGCTGTTGCATTTTGTTGGTGATATATAAGAATGCTGAGGATTTATGTGGATTTGTTTTGTATCCTGCAACTTTGCTAAAATTCTGAATTATTTCTAATAGCTTTTTAGCAGAGTCTTTGGGGTTCTCTAAGTATACCATCATGTCATCTGCAAAAAGTGATAATTTGATTTCCTCATTTCCTACTCTAATTCCTTGAATCTCTTTCTCGGCTCTTATTGCCGAGGCTAGAGTTTCTAGTACTATATTGAAAAGTAATGGTGATAGTGGGCAACCTTTTTTCACTCCTGATCTTATAGGGAAAGGTTCTAGTTTATCTCCATTACATATGACGCTTACTGAAGGTTATAAATATATGTTCCTTATTATTTTAAGAAATAGTCCATTTATTCCTATACTCTCAAGCGTTTTTTAGTAGGAATGGATGTTGGATTTTATCAAATGCCTTTTCTGCATCTATTGAGATGATCATATGGTTTTTATTAATTTGATTATTAATATGGTCAATTATACTATTAGTTTTCCTAATATTAAACCAGCCCTGCATTCCTGGTATAAATCCCACTTGGTCATAGTGTATTATCCTGGGGATGATTTTCTGAAGTCTATTTGCTAATAACTTATTTAAGATTTTAGCATCAATATTCATTAAGGAAATTGGTCTATAGTTTTCTTTCTCAGTTTTTGATCTACCTGGTTTAGGTATCAGTACCATGTCTGTGTAATAGAAGGAATTTGGTAGGACTCCTTCAATCCCTATTTTTTCAAATAGTTTACATAGCATTGGAGTTAGTTGTTCTTTAAATGTTTGGTAGAATTCACATGTAAATCCATCTGGTCCTGGGGATTTTTTCCTGGGGAGTTGATTAATAGTTTGTTCTATTTCTTTTTCTGACATGGGACTATTTAGACTACTTACTTCTTCCTCTGTTAATCTGGCCAAGCTATATTTTTGAAGGTATTCTTCCATTTCATTTAAGTTATCGAATTTATTGGCATAAAGTTGAGCAAAGTAGCTCCTAACTATTGTTCTAATTTCCTCTTCATTAGTGGTGAGTTCACCCTTTTCATTTTCAAGACTAACCATTTGCTTTTTCTCTTTCCTTTTTTTAATCAGGTTTACTAAGGGTTTGTCTATTTTGTTGGTTTTTAATAGAACCAACTCTTTGTTTTATTAATTAATTCAATAGTTTTTTTTTTTTTTTTTTACTTTCAATTTTATTAATCTCACCTTTTATTTTTTGAATTTCAAGTTTTGTGTTTGTCTGGCGGTTTTTAATTTGTTCCTTTTCTAGCAATTTTATTTGTAAGCCCAATTCGTTGGCCCTCTCTATCTCTATTTTATGCAAGTAGGCCTGTAGAGATATAAAACTTCCCCTTATTACTGCTTTGGCTGTATCCCACACATTTTGGTATGATGTCTCATTATTGTCATTTTCTTGGGTGAAGTTATTAATTATGTCTATGATTTGCTGTTTTACCCAATCATTCTTTAGTATAAGATTATTTAGTTTCCAATTATTTTTGGTCTATTTTCCCCTGGCTTTTTATTAAATGCAATTTTGATTGCATTATGGTCTGAAAAGGATGCATTTACTATTTCTGCCTTACTGCATTTGATTTTGAGGTTTTTATGCCCTAGTATATGATCAATTTTTGTATAGGTTCCATGAACTCCTGAGGAGAAAGTATATTCCTTTCTTTCTCCATTCAGCTTTCGCCAAAGATCTATCATATCAAACTTTTCTAGTATTCTATTTACCTCTTTGACTTCTTTCTTATTTATTTTGTGGTTTGATTTATCTAATTCTGAGAGTGCAAGGTTGAGATCTCCCACTATTATAGTTTTGCTATCTATTTCCTCTTGCAGCTCTCTTAATTTCTCTTTTAAGAATTTAGATGCTGCACCACTTGGTGCATATATGTTTAATATTGATACTGCTTCATTATTGATGCTGCCCTTTAGCAGGATATAATGCCCTTCCTTATCTCTCTTAATTAGATCAATTTTTGTTTTTGCTTGATCTGAAATGAGGATGGCTACTCCTGCTTTTTTGGTTTTGCCTGAAACATAATAGATTCTGCTCCACCCTTTTACTTTTAGTTTGAATGTCTAATCCTGTTTCAGGTGTGTTTCCTGTAAACAACATAGAGTAGGATTCTGACTTTTAATCCAGTCTGCTAACTGCTTCCTCTTTATGAGGCAGTTTGCCCCATTCACATTTATGGTTAGAAGGACTAATTCTATATTGCTTGCCATCCTACTAACCCCTGCTTATGCTTTTCCCCTTTCCTTCCCTCTTACCCCCCTACCCAGTATTAAACTGGTGAACCCCACTTGCTTTTCACAGCCCTCCCTTTTTAGGATCCCTCCTCCGGCTTAAAGATCCTCCCCTTATTTTACCCCGTTTCCTCAAAATTTCTGTATTCCCTTCCCCTTAGCTTACTCCTTCCCTTTCACTTTTCAATGAAGTGGAAGAAGTTTCACCATAAATTGAATATGTCTATTGATACACACTATGTTCATCTCCTTCCTTTCTTTCTCTCAGATATAATAGGTTACCTTTGCCTCTTCATGAGATGTAGTACCACCACTTTACACTTTTTTATGATATAATTTCTTTTCCACCTCTAGTTTCTAAGACAAATTGTACATATGTTCTTTACATATTTTTTTTTGGCAGAAGTATAGTTCTCAAGATTTCTTTTTACCTTTTTAGAAATCTCTTGAGTTCTGTATTTGAAGATCAAACCTTTTATGTAGGTCTGGTTTTTTCATCAAAAATAGATGGAATTCATTTATTTCGTTAAGTGTCCATCTTCTTCCCTGGAAAACGATGCTCATTCTTGCTGGGTAAGTTATTCTTGGCTGCATACCAAGTTCCTTAGCCTTTCGGAATATCATGTTCCAGGCCCTGCGTTCTTTTAATGTGGATGCTGCTAGATCCTGGGTTATCCTTATGCATTCATTTTTTAAAATATCCATTTCATTATTTTTTCATGATTTTCTTTGACCTCAATCATCTTTTGTTCCTCCAGATGAACTTCATTATTGCCTTTGTACTATTATAAAATAATATTTGATTGTTTGATTAATATAGTATTATACATACATACATACATACATATATATATATATATATATATATATATATATATATATATATATATATATATAAAATATCTCAGGTAATCTTTTTCCCCCATTTATTACATTAGCTTTTCCTGTCTGTGAACAACTGATATTTCTCCATTTTTAGGTCTATTTTTAATTCTGTAAGCAATGTTTTATAGTTGAAATTATAGCCAAACTTATTTAAGTTCTGTCTCTTTAATATAAAAAGTACTATTCTACCTACATGGTTTTTGTTTTGTTTTGCTTTGTTTTATCTCAGACTCCTCACTATATCATTTGTGTTCTTCCTTCTTACATTTTAAAAAATTCCTATCCATCCATATGAACTCAGTTCAAACCCCACTTTCTCCTGGAGGCTCTTCCTGATTTCCCATCATTCAACCATGGTAATGCCTTTTCCATTCCTCATTGCACCTTACCCAGTGCTTGGCTTTCTGACTCTGTAATTTGCTCATTTGCAAATGTTGTCTATTAATTCCCTCTATTTTTTTGTTTTTGTTTTTGTTTTTAATCTTTCACTCCAATTGTACAAGTTCCATGAATATACAGACCATTTTAGTTAAAATATTATTTACCTGAACTTATAATATGGCATAAGTTTTTAATAAAAGTTAGTTGAAGAGAAAAAAAAAAAAGCACTTGGGTTTCCTTTCTTTCTAGAAATGAGGTAAAGTAATGCAACAGGGATTCCACCTTTGAATATAAGCATTTTGGGTTTAACTGAGGACTACAGGAACTGAGCTAAAGTAAATCTAAAGATATCTACCAAGAACTGAGGTATTATAATTTGTAGATTATTATTTGCCTGTTGTTTTTTCCATTAAAATGGGATTTCTCAGAATGCAAGAGCTATCTTATTTTTCTTTATAAAGTAGTACCTAGCTCAATGTTTAGCACATAGTAGATAGTTAAAAGTAAGATTTTTATTGATTGAATTTACTAACTCAGGGGGATTATGCTACTGAGATAATGGGGAGAAAATTATTAAAGATATTTCTGCAAATTAAACATACCTAATTGAAAAAAAAACTAAATGCTTTTTAATTGTAGTTTTCAAGTTTGCATGCAAAGAGATTTGAATTAACTCTTTTCTTCCTTATGAAGGTTAGAGACTATGAGTTCAGAAGTACTGAAGTCAAAATAAGGAAACTATTCCCTATGCTTCCACTATCTATGTGAACTTACTTTTTTTGTATTCTTTGGATATACTATTCTCTTATTTATTACAGTTTGATTTTTATCGACCATTCAATTCTTTCCAAGATTCTATGATTTATAATATCCACAACTATCTTACTGCATGATAATGTTTTCTTTTTTATTATTAATATTTTTATTTTATAATTATAACTTTTTTTGACAGTACATATGCATGGGTAATTTTTTTACAACATTATCCCTTGCTCTCACTTCTGTTCCTAATTTTCCCTTCCTTCCTTCCGCTCCCTCCCTTAGATGGCAGACAGCCTTATACATGTTAGATATGTTATAATATATCCTAGATACAATATATGTTTAATTTGCAGAAATATATTTTTGGCCATCTTTTATATGTATAATTCCTATAGAGTTATAATATAGCAAGCCCAAAGGGCAACCTGAGAGACAAACAATAATGGTGATGCCATTCAAAGCCCACAATGTGCATTCTAAGCAGGTAAGGATATAAGGCTTTAGAAGACTTCCCTAATATGATTTTTCTAATATTCAACCAGATCTTCATTTCTGATACAAATCAACAACATGCATAATGTAAAATATTTTTGATGGATGTTTATGACATATTTGCTAAATTTTATGCTATTTCTTTCCTTTTTTAACTATGCATTGAGTATATTAGTTGATAGCTATCTCTCTTTGCTTTGACTCAGTATAAAGTATCAAAGCCATGTTTTATGATAGAAAGATTTTTAAGAGTCGTTTTTATATTTTTACATCTTCTAATTAAGCATTTTTAGACCAAATAGGGTTGGCTTTGTCTTTGTTTTAATCAGTTACTATGGTAATCAAATAAGTACCTTCAGGCAATAAGACCTTCATTGTCATTCAGATTACAATTTTCTGAGCACTATTTTATGTTGATGGCTAGATTATATTTCATTGCAAGTTAATAAAAGATTCAAAAGCCATTAATTTCCTAAGTATTTTTATTTGATGATAATGAGTCCATGTTATAATGTAAGAAGCTAGGATCTTATCACCACCAAACCCTTTTTTGGGCATCATCCTAATAGCTGCAGAGCAACTCATAATTACACTTCTTAGCTGCAATGTTTAGAACCATTAACCTTAGAGCAAGGACCCTCTGAGATCAACATGTAGTGAATCAACAGCCAACCCAGTTACTTCAATTAAGTCTAAAAGGAGAAAGAATATCAGTAGCTTTCTAGGCATGGATTTGTTATAAAATCAAACAGTTAATTCCTGGCTTTCTGGTCAGCTTTTTGTTCTAATTTTGAAATGAAATTCTTAAACTCTAATCAACATTACAACACTCAACACAGCTACTCCAGCAAATTCTGTTTCCATGGTAACTGCTAGAGACTTATTCACAAGTCCTTAGGTAGCACACATAACCTACTTAATTGCAACACACGTCCATTAAACTATTATTTCCCAGATATCAGCCTTAATCTTGCAAGAAACTAATTGCAAACCTAATTATTTTAATAGCATTTTAAATATATATAATGTGTGTATAAACTATCATCAGCACTAATCCATTCTGATCCTTACTACTTCCCCAAAAATACTAATGAAAAATTATTATAAAGACAGTCTCATATATATTATGTCTCACCAGCAAGACAGAATCAAGGGATCATAGATCTGGAGTTGGAAAGAATCTTAAGAGACCATGTAGTTCAAACCCCTATAAAAGGAATTAGGAGTATGAACTATAATTTTATATTTTTGTATCTCTCCCCTCCCATAAATATGCCTTCGGGGAGATATGACAAATGTTTCTATAACGATAGCTGATTTGAGAAGTTCTTCGATAAAAGTATTTGACCTTTTGCTCTCTTTTCAATTACCTTGATTTTAAAGATGAAATATTTTACTGTATCTGACTAGCCTATGAAAGGCCTTTAGTTCTCCTCTTTCTGAGATATAGGAGGTTACTTATATTTATAAATATGTTATCCTTTTTTATTTTTAATTTTACAGGCTTTTTTGTGTTTTTTTTAAATTTATTATAGCTTTTTCTTTACAAGTTATATGCATGGGTAATTTTATAGCATTGACAATTACAAAACCTTTTGTTCCAATTTTTCCCCTCCTTCTTCCACCCCCTCCCCAGATGGCAGATTGACCAATACATATTAAATGTGTTAAAGTATAAATTAAATACAATATTAGTATACATGTCCAAACAGTTATTTTGCTGTTCAAAAAGAATCGGACTTTTAAATAGTGTACCATTAGGCTGTGAAGGAAATAAAAAATTCAGGCAGTCAAAGATAGAAGGATTGGGAATTCTATGTAGTGGTTCATAGTCATCTCCCAGAGTTCTTTTTCTGGGTGCAACTGGTTCAGTTCATTACTTACTGCTCTATTGGAGCTGATTTGGTTCATCTCATTGTTGGAGAGAGCCACATCCATCAGAATTGATCATCATATAGTATTGTTGTTGAAGTATATAATGATCTCCTGGTTCTGCTCATTTCACTCAGCATCAATTCAGGTAAGTCTCTCCAGGCCTTTCTGAAATCATCTTGTTGGTCATTTCTTACACAAAAATAATATTCCATAATATTCATATACCACAATTTATTCAGCCATTCTCCAATGATTCAGTTTCTGGCCACTACAAAGGGCTGCCACAAACATTCTTGCACATACAGGTCCTTTTCCCTTCTTTTAAATCTCTTTAGGATATAAGCCCAGTAGTAGTACTGCTGGATCAAAAGGTATGCACAGTTTGATAACTTTTTGAGCATAGTTCCGAATTGCTCCCCAGAATTGCTGGATCCATTCACAATTCCACCAACAATGTATCAGTGTCCCTGTTTTCCCACATCCCCTCCAACATTGCGCATTATTATCATTCTAGCCAATCTCACAGGTGTGTAATGGTATCTCAGAGTTGTCTTAATTTGCATTTCTCTGATTAATAATGACTTTAAGCATCTTTTCTTATGGCTAGAAATAGTTTCAATTTCTTTGCCTGAGAATTGTCTGTTCATATCATTTGATCATTTATCAATTGGAAAATGGCTTGAATATCTGTTATTCTTGACGCCATCCAGGAAAAGGCTGATAGGTCAAAGTCACATGGATAAGCCTATGCTAACCATTGTCATCAGTATTTGTTTATTATATACATTAGTGAAATTAGGAAAAATATATGTCAAAATAATGTATAAGCCAATGAATACTGATTTATTCACTTTTTAGTAAGTAAGTTTAAATAAGCTTCAAAGTTCATTGGACTAGGAAATACCTGGTGGGGAAATTAATTCACTCTAACAATTCAGATGAACAGCTATTTTAAAAATTATATCGTGGGAGAAATATCTTGGGCCTTGAAAGATAAAGTGACTTGCCAGTGTTATTTGAACACTTACTTTGTCAGATTTGGGACTTGAACCCACATCTTCATGATTGTGGGAAGGATGTGTGTTCACTATAACATGATTCTTCCACAAATATTTTGAATGCTGAATGACTTTTGAATGCATTATTTTTCTGTAAATTTATCTCACATGGATTGTCATTACAAACCTAACTCAATATCAGAAAAGCCATATTCAAATTTGTGGGTGGATTTGGTGGAGGATCTATGTTCAAAATTCTAACTATGGAACATAATATTTTTGTAAGTTTCTCTCCACATCAGTTTACTCAACTTCAAAACAAGGGATTCCACTCAATGACAACTAAATTCCCTTCCAGTTATACCTATTACTTTTCTTCCAAATGAAGCATAATATCCCTACACAATAATCATTAACTATTCTCCCCAACCAAATGAAGCTATAAACCTAATGCTTTGGAACTGGAATATACACCAGGACAACTTTGATCAAATTATCAAAGACCCTTAAACCACTGTTAGAATCATTGCAAACCCCAACCCTATGGGAAGAAAGGCACGTATTGGTTGATGGTGAATTCTAGTAGTTTGTTCCAAGATTACCTTTTGGATTGCAGTGAGTTGATTGATGGCTTGAAGAACAGCATGTGTTCCAATGCTCAAAGAAAAAATGCTCTTTGAAGTTTAAAGTACAGTGTAAAGGTAAGCTATTATTACTAATATAAGGACCCTAAACATATAGTTAACACAAAGACCTATAAATTAGAACTCCAGGTAATATTAGCTGCCTTTTCATGTATCATTTTACATGCTTCAGGAGAGTACTTCATTACATTTAATTTATGTGTGTAATTGAGAGTTAATTTGATGAATTATTATCATTACTGGTTTTCCCCCAAAAAAAAAATCAATATTCAGGTAGAAAAAGTCTGTAAATTGAGTGTGTGTTGATGAATGTTTCATAATTTTTCATTTTCTGATTACATTGTTTATAGCAGTGGCATTCAGACTTTAACAGCCAGAGAGAGCTGCAAAAAGCTACAAACAATCATATCTTAGTTTTGCTCCAATGAAGTGAGAAGCCACTAGATCTTAGAAAATCACAGGATTCCAAAACTCACAGGAATATCAGATATTCTCTCATCCAGTTTCTACCTAGAAAACACTTGGCCTTTCCTCATAAATGGCATCAACCTCTTTCTAAAGACCACCAATAATGGATTTAGAGTCAAAAGGTATCACAGAGATCATGAAATGGAAATACCACCATCCAATTTTATAGAGAAAGCAACTCAGAATAGGAGTGGTTAGGTATCTTGTTTAAAGAATTATAAATTGTTAGGGAATATAGTTGATTAGAAAGAAGAAGATGAAGAACACACAATAACAAGAAAAACAAAACTGAATATAAGGTTATTGCAACGATCAATCTTGAGCCCATAGAACAGCTGAGAAAAAAAAAAAACTTTGTTAATAGAGGTGGACATTATAAATATAAAATATTTGACATGTTGAATTTTTTTCCCTTTCTTCTTTAAAATTATGTGTCATAAGGGATAATTGATGGAGAAGGGAAAGGGACATATTTAGAAATGAAGGTGATATAGGGACTGGAATATCTCCCCATAAATTTTAAAAGAAAACTGATAAAGAAGCAGAAATAAATGAACTTGTTACCAAGGCAACTAATTCCATTTTTTGGACAAAACTGATTGTTAGTTAACTTCTTTTAACAATCCTAACTACAGGTGTGACCGTATTAGCTCTCTATTCAAAAAGCTGTAATGAGTTATTTTAAGCTCTAGGAATAAATGCATATATTTCTACAATTTATGTTTCTAGGATTAGAATATATTACTCTATTCTATGATACAAATTGATCTTCTTGCTGTCTCTCAACATGATACTTGATATCCTATCTCTTCCTAAAATGTATTTCTTCTTTACCTTACTCCCCCCACACACACACATACACAGACACACATATTCTTTTTTCTAGTAGAACATAATTTCCTTGAGAATAGGAATTATTTCATTTTTTGCCTTTGTGTTCCCAGAATTTGACACAGTGTGCTACATATAGTGGGTAATTAATAGTCAATAAATGATAGATAAATAAAGGATGGAAGACAGATAACACAGAGATACTAGAACATCCTTCCTTGACCATATTACTTGAATAACACAAAGTTCTTTTAACTTAGCCAACATATTTATAACATTTCTCATCATTACATAAGAATTATTGTTCTTAAGTCAGCTAAGACAAATCATACACTCACAGCATAGGAGGAGCAGGGCTACATACATTCCCATTTCCATTTTCTTAATTTCACTATATTGAATCATAACTTCCACTTAACTTTTAGGGGGGAAGTATGTGCCACTGAAATTCTCATCATATCTTTAGGAATAAGAATAGTGGTTTGTGTAGATTATGGAGGTTGTAAAAGCTATGCTTTGTTAACAAAAGAACAATTATACTTAAAGTCAGCAGTGCACTTAAAATAAAAGCAAAGCCAATGAATTAGTATAATTATAGAAGTCACTAAGATAATAACTGAAGACTATAAACACCCCAGTACAGACTGAAAAAAGAAAGCTAAAAAAGAAAAAAAATGTTTGTTGCCTATATCAGAGGTCCATATATATCTTTCATAATGTATTCAGTTTGTGATGAGGAAAGAACTCAATTTCAGAGTTGGATACATGCTACAGGATATCAGTGCTCATAAAGTTTAACCCTCAACCAAATTATGAAATATATTTAGCATTTATTTACATATCATTAGTAAAGAGAAAGTGATTACTTCCCAAGGAATGGAAGAATCATGGAATCTTAAAAGACAGGAGAGATGTAAGAGATCATCAAATCAACTCATATCTGAAAAGGGAAGTCCCCACTAAAACAAACACAGCAAGTGATCATCAACTTTTTCTTTTTTTCTTTTTGTCTTTATTTCTGGCTTACTAAAGCTTTTTATGTTTCAAAACAATTCAGCATTAGCCCTTGCAAAACCCTGTTTTTCAGTTTTCCCCCATTGCTCCCTGCCCTCCCCTAGATGGCAAGTAGTCCAATATAGGTTAAATATGATAGAAATATACATTAAATCCAATATTTTATACAATTATGTCACATAAGAAAAAAGAGAAGCAAAATAAATTGCAAGCAAATAACAACAAAAAGAGTGAAAATGTTATGTGGTGAACCACACTTGGTCCCCATCGTCCTCTCTCAGAGTGTAGCTGCCTGTCTTCATCACTGAACAACTAGTCTATTTTGTAATGAATTTTCTTCAGATAATTTCTGTGTTTCCTTTTCCAAACCTTCTTGTAAAGTTCTCCTTTCCTTTCCCCACTTTTCTTCCAGCTCTCTTGTAAAATCTGTTATGGGCCAGAACTCTGAAACAAGGATTCTTACAAGGTGTTAAATCAATGGAATTGACTTAATAGTTCTCTAGTTTAGTACATGTACTTAGTACTTAATATAGTTCCACAAGATTCACACCTAGGATAATGGAATATATAACAGCCAGCAAAGGCTGAGACAGATTCATTCCATCTTCCACCTTTGTGGTGGCTGGAGACTGAAGCGCAAACTTTTTGACTCAGAGAGATTCATTCACTTCATTTCACACCGCCTTGGTGGCAGGCTCTCTCCTCCTTTCTTTCTCCACTGAAACCAAGATCCAGAAGGCCTCCGAAAATTAGCAGAGCCCCAAGTGAAGGAGATAAGATTTTGAAGGAGACAATAATGGATTTGGACTTTAACACCTGGCTGTCCTTGTGGTGATTACTCTGACTGAAAGGAAGGCTGCCCCAGAGACCGCAAAAAAACCAAAACAGAGAACATTACAAAGATCTTTTATAATTTCTTCTAGGAGAGCCTTGTGTGATGGGGATGGATTTGTATCCCTCCGTTGGGGCTTCATCTGGAGACGATCTGCTGTGCTGACTCACTCCAGATGCTGAGTGGGCATGGTCAGTTTCTGTGAGATTCTGGCATTTTTTGGATTCACTATTTACCTTTTGTGTTTGTGTCGGGTGTTTTATACCTTCTCTACTGCTCTACTTGTTTGCAACCAGGTCAGAGTAGCCAACATTGCTGTAGATTCCTTCTCATAGAGTCTCTGGCACATAGAGCCCACATGGCCCTGGGATTGTGTACTGCTTGCACTTGGCATCTGTAATTGGCCATTTGCACTTGGCCCACCTCCCTCCATTCCAGATGGAAACAGGCCTTTTCTGGAGAGCTTCAAAATTATCTTCTACTGGTAATTTGTTACACTCCCAATATTTGTGGTTTCTGCCAGTCCAGAACTAATTCCCAGACTAGATTTGCTAATTAGTCTGAGGGTCATGGGAGAAGGTCAGAAGGAAACATGTGTCCTCTCTGCCATCTTGGCTCAACCCCCCCTTCCCCGCATCCAACTTTTTCTTGAACATTTTCTATAAGGTGAAATCCACTGTTTCTTAGATCAAGTCAATGCCACTTTGGGTATACATAGTATGCAGTTTTTACTGACATCAAGCTTACATTTGCCTTTTAGCAATTTCTTTCCATTGTCCAAAGTTTTAGCTTCTAGAAAAATAAAGCAGATTTATCTCCACTTGCATAGGACAGTTCCTCAGAACAACTTTCAATAAAGCTATACTATTCTAAGGCTCCTCTTAATACAGATAACCATTTCCAATTCCTTAAAATGATTCTCTCATGATATTACCTCAAGTATGCCACCATTCTGGTTACTTCTCCTTTGGATTTTTTTCCATTTTATTGATACTCATTCTAAAATGTGATGAAGTCCCAAACTAGATACACAGATTCTAGTGGATACTCTGGTCCTAGTCTTAATGGTGTCTAACATTTCTTCCTTGGTTGCTGTATCACCATTAAGAATAAAATTAAACTTGGCTCTTATCTACTATCATCTGTTTACATACTGATTCTCATACCCAATGTATTAGCTTTTGCTCCAAATTTTGTTATCTCTGAATCTGATATGAACAAAATTCATTCCATTTTCATAATAATTTCACTGATTTGAAGTATACCTACCTGTAAATTCTTCCAACACACTTTCCTTATGTCCTTTTGTGACAAGATCAAATGAAATCTATCTTCCATACAAAAGTTTTTCAAATATCTTCTAAAGACTATCACTACTGTTCTCCCATCCCCAGTGTTTTTCTTACCCAACTTAAATATATCTGATGTCTTCAAAAACTAGTTTTACATGAAAAAAAATTCAGTTTATTTTACCATCTTAGTTGTCACCTCTTGATAAGGTTTTTAAAAATATATTTTCTAAAATGTAGTACCCAGAATTGGATATGGTATTCTACTTATGGTCTGAGAAGAGGCATATCCCACCACCTGGGAAAAGCCCCACATGTCATCATTTAGGAAGAATGGGCCCACTTGGACCTAGTAATCTAAACTACTAGTATACTTTATAGAATACAGTGTCTGCCTCACCTCTAATCAATCTCTGTCTCTGTCTCTCTGTCTCTGTCTCTGTTTCTCTCTCTTTCTCTTTCTCAACACACATACACACACACACACACACACACACACATACACACACACACACACACTCACATTGCCTTAATAACTAACAAATATTTTACAATTAGAAAAACACATGGAGGGTTCAAAGTAACACAAAATAGAGTCCAACCACATGTATCATTGTGTCAATGTGCTCCTACAGTGTCCAATCCATACCAGAAATTCATCATGGAAATGGAACACTGGGGTGGCCTGGAACCTTGGAGTGACCACATGGAGATAATTATACTATAAAGCCATTGACAGAAGATAAAGAGGTGAAATGCAAGAAATATGTGGCAATAGAGTAAAAGAAACTTCAAGTCTACTATGTGCCAGGAACCATATATGCTCACATTAACCCTGAAAATTAGGTGCTATTGCTATCCCCATTTTAAAGTTACTGAGACAAATGAAAGTTGTGATTTATACATGATCACATAGGGAAATCTCAGTTATGGCCGAACTCAGTCAAATATGACCTTGTTTTTCTAACTCCGGGTCTAACAGTCTATTCACCATGAAACCTAATTACTTTTCAAGCTAATGTTGAGGAAGCATGGGTATCAGGCACTGACGTCCAATAGCAAGGTGGTCTTCTTTATTCATAGTTCCAATATTGCCTTTGAATCTATTTTCTGTGTCCTCTAGAGATGACAGATAACAAATATTTTCCTTCTGCTACAGCTACATGCTAGGAATGATATAATGATTTGAAAGCAATCTTTCTCAAAGAGGCATGCGTGTGAGGGGGGACATTATATATTTTCCTCTCCCTTAGATAGCTCTATATTTCCAAGTTTTCAACTGACTCACATACAACCCCTCTCTTCCCCACATACTCAATTTTTATAGTCTGTATGTTAGAATAAATAAGGAAGTATATATAATTATAGTGCTTGTTAAATTATTGTTTCCCAGGATCATAAACCTAGAGGTGGAAGAAACTCTACTCTTTTTAACAGAAACAAAAAAACTGAAGGACAAAAAGGTTAGATAGCTTGCCCAAGGTCATGCAGGCAGTAAACATCAGAGTCATGATTCAAACCCAATCCCCTAACAACAGAGATAATATTCTTTCTGTTTCAGTTTACTCAGAAGCATCTAAGGAAGAGACCTTTACATGGCTCTTTTTGCGTGGCTCTTTCTGCAGACTCAAGAGGGACATAAATAGCCTCTAAAAATGAAGCTTTTTCTGTGATATATCAGGGTTTTCTTCTCAAGCACTATACTTGGTTCAACCATATTGTATTTGTCTGCTTTATTTCTGAATCTCATTCCAGTGTGAGTCCTTGTGGACCACCTACACAATTATCAATTATTAATTACTAGAGACAATAAGTGGCAACATCTCCCAAGTCTTCTTGCAGGTAATGCCCAAAGGCAAATATGCCCATGCACATGTGCCTTTTACAAATATTTTGTCAAAATCCTATATTCATGAGTCATTGAATAATAGAGAATCAAATGTTAATATGCTTCTACATTTGCTGATTGTTTCATTAACATAAAATCAATTTTAGTTCATGATTAAAATTATCTTCAACCTATAGTCACAATGATTAATCAGCTGCCAGCTCTCAGTACTCTGTGAAGGTAGAAATGAGATTGTCAGGTAGGAGATATACAATCTTTCTAGAACATATATCAGGGGCATAAGAGAGAATGACAGGTGAACATATATGTATATGTATATGTATAAGTCTGCTGACCACACTTGGAGTTTAGTTAAAATATTGGAAAAGAATAGAGAAAACAGAAAGTGAATAGCAGATTTTCTGAGGTTGATCATGAAACAACCGTTTCTCATTCATCAATTTTACAGTAGCAGCAATAATATTCATGCTGGAACTCAGAACCATGGAAAGACTTTTGTGAATTGATATGGAATGAAATAAGCAGAACTTAAAGAGAATGGGCAAGATGAAAGGCATTTAAGTTCCCACTATGTATTGAGAACCATGCTGACCACTTTTATAAATGTTTTCTCATTTCATACAATATCCTGGTCCCTGTGAACAAGATTAACAATAGCCTTGATAAAGTAAATGGCAATACTACTAAAAGAAAGAAGAACTAAGATAAACCACAGTGATTATTTTGATCCCGAAGGATAGATACTGAGACATATTTCTCTTTTCCCAAGTAAAGTCCTATCCTCTATGCCTTTTAATAAAATTTATTTTCTAATACTAAGAAAAGATGTGCTCATGCATAAAATCAATTAGGATGTTTCAGCAAGGCAATATCTGCTCCACACAAGGGTTTTCCTTTCCTACCTACAGTTATGATTAAATAATTATGTTTAAAGACTTATTATGTTCTAGTTACTGATCTAAGACCTAGGAACAAAGACATTCCTTTCCCCAAAAGAACATACATTCTACTGAGTAAAACAATATGTACATATAAATAAAAATAGATATGAAATACTGGATGGGCAAAGGGCTAAACCTTTTTTGAACATTAAGAGAATTCATTGATTTCTAAAGAAACATCTGATTTATATTTTTATATACTGAGAGTATCCTGAGAAACTAAGAAACTGAGATTTAGTCATAAGTGATACATCTCAGAGCAGAAATGTAGCCTATGTCTTCATGACTCCAATATTTGCTCCATAGCTACCATGTCCATATTGCCTTTCATATATATATCCTTGTAAAATGTGATATCAAGTGATAGTTATGGCTTTCTGAAGGATCAGAGAAGGTTTCATGTGAGAATTGGTGTTTAGATAAAAATTAGAAATTGTAGGATGTTGTGGTAAAGTATATTACACAAATTTAAGAAAGTTTATGAAAAGGCAAGAAATAGAACATATAATGTTGTGTGTGTGTGAGAAAAAGAAACAAGGACTGTTTGGTTTGTGTTAAGGTACCTAATGGAAGTAATATAGAATAACAATGGGAAAATTGGGTAGAATCAAATTCTCAAGAGTTTTAAATGCCCAAATCAGAAATTTTCATCTAATACTAAATGCAACAGGGAGCTACTTACTACAGCTTAATGAGCAGGAGAATGAAAATATTGAGAACACTATTTTAGGAATATTACTTTGGCAGCTGTAATTGGAGAGAGGAGAAACTTGAAATGGAAAGGTCAACTGGCTATTGAAACAGTTTGATTAAGATATAGTGAGGGGTTGAAAGAAGTTGTTAATCATATGATTGGAGAGAATGGAATAAATAGGAGATATACTGAAGAGGGAAGAATCTATAAGATTTGACAACTAGTTGGATTTAGGGGTGAGGACAAATGAATAGTCAAGGAAATCTGACAGTGCAAATCTGGGTTATTGGAAGGTTGGTCATAATGTCTACAGAAAAAGTGAAATTAGGGTAACATTTATTCAAATGTACATTCAGCTGTGTTCTCATTGATTTCTATATTCATCCAATGGTATAACTTAAAACTGATCCAGATCAATCCATTTCTTGTTTGTCACATATGATCCATCCCAAATGCTAAGGACTTTAATTATGTTCCAAAATATTTTGAGGATGTCATTAGCACTTCAATTTCCATGAGTTTTGCTTTGCTCTCACACATGACAAAACATACGTTAAATGTAATATATGCATAGATATTTATACAATTATCTTGATGCCCAAGAAAAAATAAATCAAAAAGAAAATAAATGAAAAAGAAAATAAAATGCAAACAAATAACAACAAAAAAAAAATGAAAATGCTATGTTATGATCCATATTGAGTTCCCACAGTCTTCTCTTTGGGTATAGATGGCTCATCACAAGATCATGGGAACTTGTCTAAATCATCTCATTGTTGAAAAGACCCATGTCCATTAGAATCTATCATTATAAAAATATGTTGTTGCTATGTATAATGATCTCCTAGTTCTGTTTATTTCCCTTAGCATCAGTTCATGTATGTCTCTCCAAGCCTCTCTGAAATCATCCTACTGATCGTTTCTTGTAGAATAGTAATATTCTATAATATTGATATACCATAACTTATTCAGCTATTCTCCAACTGATGGGCATCCACTCTATTTCCAATTTCTTGCTACTAGAAAAAAGCTGCAACAAACATGTGCACATGTGGATCCCTTCCCCTCCTTCAAGATTTCTTTGGATTATTAACCAAGCAGAAACTCTGCAAGATCAAAGGGAATGCACAGTTTGATAGCCCTTTGGGGCTCTCTAGAATGGTTGGATCATGTCACAACTCCATCAACAATTTATTAGTATCTCAGTTTTCTCACATCTCCTCCAACATTCATCATTATCTTTTCCTGTCATCTTAGCCAATCTGAGAGGTGGGTAATGGGACCTCAGAGTCCAACCCATTTTTATATCATGTTATACACTTATTTAATGATATCCATTGCTGCTTCTTTTTTTAATTATTTCTCTATCACATATTTCAGTTTATTCAAATCCATCATAATCTTATCTCTGTCTCTCTTCCTCTCTCCCCTCTCGCTCTTTCTCTTCCTCTCTCCCCTCTCTCTCTTTCTCTTCCTCTCTCTCTCTCTCTCTCTCTCTCTTTCTCTATCTCTCTGTCTCTCATACTTCTTTTTTAATTCTTCAGAGACCAGAATCTTTCATGATTCACAACCATTCAACATCACTAGAAGAATATTAGTACTCAAAAGTTGGGTCTTTGTATCTAATCGAAATATGAGGTTCTTAAAAGGCTTTAACTTGCCCTAATGATGTCAACTCAGCCTGGCTTCCTCTTCCTGCTTCCATGCTGGATCTAATTAGCTGTTCATTTACATTGTCTATCAGACAAATATCTAGAAAACTAGCAAGGAGACAAAGACAGAGAGAAAAGAGAGAGAGAGAGAGAGAGAGAGAGAGAGAGAGAGAGAGAGAGAGAGAGAGAGAGAGAGAGAGAACTATACATAAATAGACAATGTGTCTAAATATATTGAATATATTTTTGTGTATGTATTTCATAATCTGGACAATAGGCATTTTAATCTACTTGATGAATTGATTAACATCTTTGCAGATTCATTCGTACATTGAAATTATTCCTCAAAAGATATAACAAAGGTAATCCTGTCTGATGATCTTAACATTAAGAGTAGATAAAATAAAAACAAAGAACCACATGCTAAGCAAAGGGATTTGCCACTGCCATGAAAGAGATTAAGTACTGGATTCAAATTGGAGAGGAATTTCTTGTAAATAAGAAATCATCCCAATTCTTCTATTTCTTTATGATATCATACTAATTACATCAACTGCTGAAACTTTACAAAGTCTCCTAGAAAAGATCTGCAACTGCTAAAAAATTAATATTTAATATAATATAATATTTAATTATATATATTATTTTAATGTAATTTAATATTTGAAAGTAACATTTTTGATATATATATTTTTTACTTTTACATGACAAATGTAATTTTTAAACCAGTTTCCCAATTATATGACATGATAATTATGGACAGACAAAAGTATATATGAAAAAGATTTCAGGGTTTTACCAAAATGATAGTTCAAAGTAATTCATTCCTTTGGTGTCATACCTTTTACAGTAGCAGCAACAATATTCATGCTGGATCTCAGAACCATGGGAAGACTTTTGTGAACTGATATGGAATGAAATAAGCAGAACCTTTTACACCTTTTACAATGCATAAGACACTTAAAAGCTCTACTTCCAAATATTTTAGAGATGATAGTTTCAATACATGTTTCCCTGGCTTCTAAGATCAATTAAGAAATTTGTTATAATTTTATTCTATTTAAGAGTTTAAAAAAACTCTTAGTCTATAAAAGAGTAGTCTATAAGATTCTTCTAAATGGCTTTTAATTTTTTTCAGTTTTATTTATGTTGGTCACTTTTACATGGCATGCGCTTCCCAATGTATAACCAGGCATGTCATTCTCAGCATGGACATGCACACACAAACTTACAAATATACCTTTTATTATAAAGAAAAAAAAAAACAGTTAAGTGAACCAAAGCAAATACAATCATATCTGCTAGAACATGCAATGTTAGGATTGTGTTTTATCATATGTTCTCTGGAAACAATATTAATCAATGTTTTTAATCCAGCTGCTTTTTAATTGTCCATTAAAATATTGAAATCATTCTTTATATTATGCTTTTACTAGTATTTATAGTAGCTATTTCAAAGATCAAAGATTTACAAAGATGCAATTTTTTTAATTTTGCAATTTTTCTTCTTCCTGGTTCTAGATGCATAAAATTAACAATTTTTTACTTTTTTTACTTTTTTTTTTACTTTTGACTTCTAAATAACTGAACTATGATCATATATGTCTGTGGGTTCATTTAATTTGAGGGCATATCATGAATAAAAATATCAGATTCATACATTTGCCATAAAATTGATTTCCTTCCAGTCATGTTAGTCACAAGTCTTGACTTCCACAATAAAGAGGAAGTCAATCCTTTCATAAATATCCTATATCTTTCTCATAAATCATCTTTTTCCCACCATGATTTTCAATGTACTTTAGAAGCCTAGATGATTTAAAATGCCTCCAATGTGTGATAAAATTTATTTTGACACCAAGATGATTTAAAATACCTCAGAAAAGTAATCAACATAATTAGAATTCACTAATAAGAATAGATTTAGACTATCTTAAATCATTGCTTTAACGATAGGTCAAGAAAATTAATCTTTATATAATTATTAGATATAATTGAATAATTATTTTAGGCCATTTAAAGTTAGTTAATTTTTGAAATAGAGAAGTCTCAAAAAACCTCTATTTTTAATGGTGTGTTGATTCCCTGAGACAATTAATAATCTGGATAGGTTTTCCTTTTGTGATAGTAGTGGTTGTGTGTGTATGTGCATGTGTGCATGCATATAGGCACACATGTATGCACGCTCTTCAGCAGACATTAGACTGACTTAGAAAAAGTGACGTTGAAGATCTGAAAAAGGCCTCATTTCTAAAATTTATAGAGAATTGGCTGAAATGTATAAGAATACAAGCAATTTTCCAATTAGTACAT
Source organism: Sminthopsis crassicaudata (assembly GCF_048593235.1). NCBI lineage: Eukaryota > Metazoa > Chordata > Mammalia > Dasyuromorphia > Dasyuridae > Sminthopsis > Sminthopsis crassicaudata. Next base: position 191,524,105 of record NC_133620.1, read on the forward strand.
GGTCAAGGACCAGAGAAATGCAAATTAAGACAATTCTGAGGGACCACTACACACATCTCAGAATGGCTAAGATGACAGGAAAATATAATGATTAATGATGGAGGCAATGTGAGGGAAATGGGACACTAATACATTGTTTATGGAGTTGTGAACTGATCCAACCATTCTGGAGAGCACTATGGAACAATGCCCAAAGGGCTATCAAACTGTGCATAATCTTTGATCCAGCAGTGTCTCTACTGAGTTTGTATCCCAAACAGATCATAAAAAAGGAAAAGGACCCCTATGTACAAAAATGTTTGTAATAGCCCTTTTTTTGTGGTGGCCCATTAGTTGGAGAATGACTAAATAAGTTATGGTATGTTAATGTGAAATGAGTAGAACCAGAAGAACACTATACACAGCAACAGCAAGATTATATGATGATCAACTCTGATGGATATATCTCTTTTCAACAGTGAAGTGATTCAGGGCAGTTCCAGTGATCCTGTGTTGAAAAGAGACATTTGCAACCAGAGAGAGGGCTGGGGAGGAGGGAGGAGGAGGGTTCATTATGTATTGCAACATAGTATTTTCATTTTTTTGTTGTTGCTTGCTTGCATTTTGTTTTTTCTCATTGTTTTTCCTTTTTGATCTGATTTTCTTGTATAGCATGATAATTGTGGAAATATATACAGAAGAATTGAGCATATATTGAATTACTGTCTAGAGGGAGGAAAGGAAGGAGAAAATTGGAAAGCAAAGTTTTGCAAGGTAAATGTTAAAAAATTATCTATGCCTATATTTTTAAAAATATAAAAAAGAAAAAAAAACTGACCTTGAGCAGAGGAATTTGGATTGAACTAGTAAATTATCTTCCATGTTAGCAATGCATTTCACATCAAATAAGCATGTTTCTTTGCTCTTTTGTTTTATTTTTAATTCTGTGGGTTTTTTATTTTATTGCAAGGAAAAGAGCAAAAGAAAATAATATCTCCTAAAGAGCACACTTCAGTGATTGTTAGAGATATTGAAGTCAGACATAATACTGATGTAGTTTCAAAAATCAAACTTTCAAAGAAATAAGATTAGTCTTCTGGTGGTATAAAAGAAAGTGAGGGTAAAATAAAAACAATGTCAAGAACTGAAAAAGAAAAGTATTACTCTGAAACAGTGTAAATACAATTCAGAAAACAGGCAAAGAACTTCAAAGGAATTTCGCAGTTAGATATGGTTTATTAAGATTTTTTGTAGCAGGTCACTGATTTTTTTGAAGTTAGAACAACCAGTAATGAAAATAGCTGCTATTTTTTTCAGTGGAAAAAAAAAGTTTCATTTTGGCAAGATCATACAAAACTGGAATATTTAAGATTAGAAAAAAATTTAACTAAAATTTTTCTTTGAAATTAAAAATAAAATGCTCCCTTTTCCATTCAAAGCCATATATCAAAGCCAGATTAGATTAATTCCAGAAAAGCCTATATATTAACTACTCACCTTAATCAAACTGTTAAGATATCCTTCCAAAATTAATTTGCGAATTTTAAATTCCTGACAAATGTTCAGGAATAATTTAATAATTTAAATAATTTAATTTGAAACAAAATTTAAAAATTAAAAGACTCTCTTTTACCTTCCTTTGTACTCCCAATGTTTATCAGAGTAACTGGAGCAGAGTTGGTAGGTTGTTGTCCTTCACTCTCAAAGAGGAGCACATTGACATGTCCAGGTTCAGAATTTGGATGATTAAACCAATACAAGCTCCCACAGGTCATACACAATTAGTTCATATGAACATTGAGAGTGTCAAAAAATGTGTCAAAATTTGCTCATCTCACATTTCTTTTGAGCTACTCTAATTCTTCTTTACTCAGTGTACAGAACCTTCTTTTGATTCAGGCAAACCATGATAGACAATCTGGTGCCAGTGTCTCCCATGTCTTACAATCAGTTCCAGAGTTCTTCAGAGAGACTTTGAAAATATCTTTGTATTACTTCTTCAGACTCTTGTGTGAGCATTTACTTTGTATTAGTTCTTCATAAAAGAATGTTTAGGCAAAAATATACATTAGCCTTTCAGACAATGTGGCTAGCCCATCAGCATAGCATAGATACTTAATGAATGTTTGTTCATTGAATGAAAACTTATGAAATATAATCAAAACAACACCTATAAAATTAAGCTTTATAAAAAGGACTCAACATCTAATGGTAGGGGGTAGTTTTGAGAAGAGTACAGAAACATAGAAAAGGGAGTAGATTGGACATTTGATGAACTTTATTTATATGAAACAGATAAAGGAATACTGAAATGTTAGTGAAGTAATTTTAGATGAATTTTGGAACTCTGAAAAACTCTGATAAAGACAATGACCAACCATGATTCCAGAATACCAATGATACTGACCTGACAAGTAGAAAGAAGAGGAAGGAGAGCAGAAAGAAGAGAAAAATTTGAGGCAGATGATCTTAGTTCCATAATTTTTGAATGACTGAAGGAGAAGAAAACCTGCTAGTAAATGTGAAATAATGAGTGAAAGAAAAAAAGTGAATATTGTAGGAGGGTTTTTGTTTCTTTTTCTTTTCAAATCTTTAAATAAGAGATTATCTTACTTTTAAATGGTAGTAAAAAATGAAATATTGGCTCTAGATAGCAGTGGTGGTAATCATCTTCACTGCCTGCCTTTCTCTTTCTCCCTCTCTTCTCACACTCTTTTATCTATGTTTTTATTTATTTTCCTCAGCCTCTATTTCTAACTCTATTTCTTTGCCTCTCTGTGTGTTTTTATCTGTGTCTCTTTTGGTCTCTTTTTCTTTCTGCATCTGTATAACTGTTCCCCACTTTATGTGGCAAAACTAAAACACTTTTCAGATGTTCATATCTATATCTATCTACCTCCTTACCTAAATCTCTCTATATATATGCCTGATCTTCCTATTTATGAGAAAACCTTATAATGTAGAAAAAGCAGAGTCTCAAAAAGTAGATAAAATGTTTTTGTATTTAAAATATTGTCAAAACTACCATACCATTCTCCACAAGTCTAGGTATAATTTGTACAAAACCAGGCACTATCTTTAATCATAAATCCAGCAGCCCAGGGCTATAATTCAATCTACTTTTGATTCACTCCAACTAACTTCACTTAATTAGCTAGCCCAATTGGAGATGACTCTCATGGAGATCTGGTTTTCCTGAAGAGAAAAAGATTGCTTTGCCAAGACTTGGATAAAGTTTTGCTCTGTAGACTCCCATGCCAAGAGAACTTGCCAGGTCAGCCAACAAATACTGTATTTACTGACTGCCCACACAGTGTAGAACTTTGTGTTAGCTGCCAAAACTCCCTCAAGACATGGCACTTTACATTTCCTTTGTGTCTTTCCATCAATAGATTCCAATACTATAAAAAATGTTTCCAATTCCATTTTGGCTCTTTCTTTTATTAATATTTTGTTGATGCATATTGTCTTTTATTCCATAATCACTTCCTAAAAATTTATAGAAAACAAAACAACAATCAAGCAATCATGACTGACAGTAAATAATATAATATTCTTGTAAGACACCAGTACTATTGAATAAATTATATTTCAACATCAGTCTGCTAAAACCAATATTGGTGCATGTGCCTGTGTATATGTGTATATTTGTGTGTATATGTACATGTATATATATACATAACTATATAACATATGTAGTTATATAAATACATATGCACATACATATGTTGTACATACTGTTTTGCTTATCTTTTAAATGTCTTTTAAAATTTTTCTTCTTCTTTAACATTCATTGTTTTATTTTGAGTTCCAAATTTTCTCCCTCCCTTCAATTCCCCATTTACTTATCCAATGAAAAGACAGGTAATATGATATACATGCGCAAAATATATTTCTATTTTAACCATGTTACAAAAAATAAAGTAAAAAATGAGCTTCCATTTGCAATCAAAGTTCATCAGTTCTCTCTTTTTTGAGATGTATATTTGCTTACCTTTTAAAAGCAACCCTTTCCAGACTTCTGAAAGCCACAAGGATGGAGTAAGCTATAAATTGCTCTTAACTTTCTTATATTTGCCTACAATTACAAAATAGATGCCCAAAAACAAACCTGAAATAGCAGCATCAGCAAAATGAAGGAGTGAAACAATCTTTCAACTCAAGAAACTTGGAAGACTATCAAGAAAGTACTGTTGCACTATGGCAAAAAGGGAACATAGTGCAGGCTAGGAAACATCTCAGAAAGTTAACAGCAAACCCTATCCCAGCAAAACAATGGTAGATCTTTAGTACCAGTGTGATGAAGTAGACAAACACCAACACTACAACCTCCCATATGCCTCAGCATAGTCAGGGGTATAGGTAGAATCCATCTCCAAGAACTGCCACAAACTTCAGCATAGCCCCAGGCAAACAAGCAGCCTCTAATAGCCAGACCACCACATAGGGCAGAGTAGCCATGGGGAAATGCAGACATATCCCACTGTCCTCAGTATTATCTTCAAATGAACAACCAGAATTATCAGGTAAACTGCCAGACCCCTAATGTCTCCAACAGCACCAGCCATATCCCACTTGCCCTCCTCAGATAGCAACAAACACAAGAGTCCCCCATGATCCTCAAGACATAATTATTTTAGCACCAGATAAATAGCCAGGGCCTGCAGCCCCTGGCATAAGAAGCCTGGAATAATGCTCCTTCCACCCCAGGAGCAGAGGTCAAATGTAAAAGATAGGAAAAGGCCCAAAAAGATGAGCATTAAAACAACAAAAAAGAAGAAAGCAACAGCCTAAAAATTAGAATCGGCCAAACAAAAAACAGGGTTATAAAAAACCAATGAAATAACTCCTGAAAAAAATGCAATAGGTCAAATGAAAAGGTAAATACAAAAGCCAATTGAGGAAAACAACTCTTTAAATTTAGAATTAGGCATATGGAAGCTAATAACTCTATGAAATATTAAGAATCAATCAAACATGGGGAATTGTAGCGAGCTGTCGTATCCAGAAGCTGCCGGATCGCTCTCTGGGAAGAGATCTGCTCTGTCTACTCAAATCTCTCAGACAGATTCTTCTTCCTGTAACGAACCGTTGTCTCCAGGCAGTTGCTGTTAACTCTTGTTCAGAGAAGTGACTTCTCTTCCTGCAGAGAGCCCCGTCAGGCCTGATGTAATGCAGAGACTTCTCCTCTTTAACTCTTGTCCTTCTCCAGTCCAATCTGCTCTCCAGGCCCAATGTTGTCTCTTTTATCCTCCCAGAGAATGGGCGTGGGATAATGCAAGGGCTTCTGGGAAGAACCACTTCAGCCAATGAGCTTGCTCCTTCTATCAAGTCAACCTGAGTTCTCACCTTGTAATTGTCCAGAAAACCTGAATTCTCACCTTGTCACTGTCCAGACAACCTGAGTTCTCACCTAGTAATCCTAACAGGGAATAGCTAAACAAACTAATATATGTTTGTAATGGAATATTATTCTCCTATAAGAAATTATAATCAGGTTGATTTTAGAAAAACCTGGAAAGATTTACGTGAATTGATACACTAAAATGAACAAAGTCATAGGAATACTGTTTGATGAAGGATTGTAACTGAATTAACTATTCTTAATGATACAATGCTTCAAGAGAATTCCAAAACACTAACAGTGAAATATACTGTGTGCTTCTATCAAAATATAGACTAAAAGATGCTATTTTTCACTTTCTTTTTTCACACATGTTTTCTTATATACAATAACTAATATAGGCATGTTTGACAGGATTGCACATGTAAAATCTATATGTGATTTCTTATCATCTCAGGAAAAGTGGAGGAGAAGGGAGAGAGACAAGGATAGAATTTAGAAATCAAAACTTTGAATAGAAACATAAAAAAAATTTTTAAAAATTAATCAAATTCAAAAGAATAAAACAATTAGAAGAAAATATAAAATAGCTCATTGGAAAAACAACTGACCTGATTAATAGATCCTGGGAAGACATTTCCAGAATCATTGGACTACTTGAAAACCATAATCAAAAAGAGGACATGCACAGCAACTTTCAAGAAATTATTCAAAGAAAACTTCCCTGATGTATTGGAACCAGAGGGCAAAGTAGACATTAAAAGAATCCACTGATCACCTCAGGAAAGAGATTCCAAAATAAAAAACTCCAGGGAAAATTATATTCAAGTTAGAGGACTATTAGGTCAAGGAAAAATAGTAGAAGGAGCCAGATAGAATTAAAATATTGAGGAGCCACAATGAGGATTACATAGGACCTACGAGCCACAACATTAAAAGACAGGGCGTCATGGATTATGATATTCCAAAAGGCAAAGGTTCTAGGGTTACAATTAAGAATTGCCTATCTACTTAAGCATACTATATCAAGGCAGGAAATGATCTTTCAATGAAATAGAAGGATTTCAAGATTTCATTAGAAGATCAGAACTGAACAAAAAAATTGATTTCAACATCAAGACTCAAGAGAAGTCTGCAAAGGGAAAAGAAAACAGTCAATCAAGTTGGTCTTTTTGCATCTATATGCAGAAGATAAAATCCCATTATCTTACATGGGAAGATAATACTTATAATTTTTAATCATTGTATCCCTAATAGTATCGCTAAAAGTAATATACATACAGAGAGGAAGGATATAAGGTGAATTTGAGGAAGTGACATAAAAATAATTAAGGGAAGAGAAAAGAGTAGTGCACTGGATGCAAAAGGAATGAAGAGTTAGAATGGGATAAATTACTTTGCATGAAGAACTTATTTCAGTGGAGAAAAAGAAAGAGGGTGTGCAATGGATATAACTTAAACTTATTCTCATTAGCATTGGCTCAAAGACAGAATAATATAAATATATAAATAATCAGTCGAATATAGAAATCTATCTTACATGACAGGAAATTAGGAGATCAAGTAAAAAAGGGAGAAAGAAGATTGACAGAAGAGAGGGCATATTAGGGAGGAAAAAGGAGCAAAACACTGTTGAGATGTTAAAGGGTAAAAAGAGAGGGGACAAAAAGAAGGAAAAATAGGAATTAGTAATCATGATTTTGAATGTGATTGGAATACACTCTCCCACAAAAATAAAGCAGATAGCAGAGTGAATCAATTTAGGAATAGCATCCTAAAATATATAAGAAATAAACTTGAAGCAGAGACTCACAGAGGATAAAAACAAGAAGTTGGAGGAGAATTTATTATGTGTTAGCTGAAGTAAAACTAAAAATAACAGAGGTAATAATCCTGATCTCAGGCAAATAAAAAGAAAAAATAGACTTAATTAAACTGGATAAGCAAGAAAATTACATCTGGCTAAACAGGTACCATTGACAATGAAGTAATATCAATACTAATTAAATAAGTACCAAGTGGCACAGTATCCAAATTATTTTTTTTTCAGATTGGGAATGTTTAATTTAAATCTCCTCAAAGAAATGTGTACACTACTAGTTTTATTTTTTTATAGTATTGGTACATTCAGATGGTGAATATGCCCTTACTTATTTTCAGGCAAATCATGATAATAAGATTAACACCACCACCAAAAAACAAACAGATCCTTCCCCTTGAATGGCAGAAGCAATCCCAGTAGACCACAAAATAAATAATGGTTGTCCTTTCAATGTTACTAACCTTCATCAATTCAGTTAGGATAGTATTATAACTTTTTTTTTTTACTAGACAATGACCTGTTTTTTGTTTGTTTTTTTTTTATTTAATATTTTACCCCAGTTATTTTCAAAGAAACACTTTTTTACATTTATTTTTAAAAATTTTGAGTTTTATATTCATTCCTTTATCCCTATCCACGATTAAGAAACCACTTGTGAAAGCATGCAAAACCTTTCTATAAAAATCAAGTTGTGAAGGAAAACATATATGTCCTACTCTAATAAAAATAAAAGCCCTGAAAAAAGTAAGTTTAACAGAGAAAGAGAGAGACAGAGAGAAAAAAGAGAGACAGAGAGAAGCAGAGAAAGAGAGAGAGACACACATACACACAGAGAATACTTCATTCAGTATTTAGACACAATTATTTCCTTCTCTGAATATAGACAGGATTTTTCATCATAAATCTTTCATAGTCATCATTGATGATGGCATTGCTGAGAACAGCAAAGTCATTTACAACTGGTCATCCCAGAACATTGCTATTATTTTATATACAATACATTTCACTTGTTTGAATTCAATAAGAACTTTCCAGATTATTTTTTTCCTTAGAGCATCCTGCTCATCATTTCTCATAGAATAATAATATCTTTCTCTGTGTGTCTCTATGTGGTCTCTCTGTCTCTGTCTCTGTCTCTGTCTCTCTGTCTCTCTCCTTTCTCTCTCTCTCTCTTTCTCTCTCTCTCTCTCTCTCTCTCTCTCTCTCTCTCTCTCTCTCTCTCTCTCTCTCTCCTCTCTCTCTTGCTCTCTCTCTCGCTCTCTCTCTCCTTCCTTATTTAACTACCCTACTTAGGAAAAATCCAAAATAGAAGTTTTATTAGGGATCTGCTAAACTAAAAATAGTTAGAAATAATATTTTTCAATTGGTTTAAGTAAAAGAATGCTGTATTTGCATGCTGCCTTATAATCGATGACCTGAAAGGTCAATAAGGCAAAAAAGTAAATTAGGGAAAATCTAATAGAAATAGCAATCTATTTAGGGAGATCGTTTATATCCTCCCTGATACACAATCTCTGTCTTTCCATGAGTTTAAAGAAAGAAAGAAAAGTGGCCATAGAATATCTACTCTATTTTTTTTTTTAGTTTTTTATTTTTCTTTTTTTTTAATTTAATTTTTATTTTATTTTAGAATTATAACTTTTTTGACAGTACATATGCATGAGTAATTTTTTACAACATTATCCCTTGCACTTACTTCTATTCAGATTTTTCCCTTCCTCCCCCAACCCCCTCCCCAAGATGGCAGGCAGTCTTATACATGTTAAATATATTACAGTATATTCTAGATACAATATATGTGTGTAGAACCGAATTTCTTGTTGCACAAGAAGAATTGGATTCAGAAGGTACAAATAACAGTTTACACTCATTTCCCAGTGTTCCTTTTCTGGATGTAGCTGATTTTGTCCATCATTAATCAATTGGAATTGGATTAGCTCCTATCTATGTTGAAGATATCCACTTCCATCAGCATACATCCTCGTACAGTATCATTGTTGAAGTGTATAATAATCTTCTGGTTCTGCTTGTTTCACTTAGCATCAGTTGATGTAAGTCTCTCCAAGCCTCTCTGTATTTCTCCTGTTTGTCATTTCTTACAGAAAATAATATTCCATAACCTTCATATACCATAATTTACCCAACCATTCTCCAATTGATGGCCATCCATTCATTTTCCAGTTTCTAGCCACTACAAAAAGGGCTGCCACAAACATTTTGGCACATACAGGTCCCTTTCCCTTCTTTAGTATTTCCTTGGGATATAAGCCCAGTAGTAGTATGGCTGGGTCAAAGGGTATGCACATTTTGATAACTTTTTGGACATAATACCGAATTGCTCTCCAGAATGGTTGGATTCTTTCACAACTCCACCAGCAATGCATCAGTGTCCCAGTTTTCCCACATGCCCTCCAACATTCATCGTTATTTGTTCCTGTCATCTTAGCCAATCTGACAGGTGTGTGTAATGATATCTCAGAGTTGTCTTAATTTGCATTTCTGTGATCAATAGTGATTTGGAACACTCTTTCATATGAGCGGAAATAGTTTTAATGTCATCATCTGAAAATTGTCTGTTCATATCCTTTGACCATTTATCAATTGGAGAATGGCTTGATTTCTTATAAATTAAAGTCAATTCTCTGTATGTTTTGGAGATGAGGCCTTTATCAGAACCTTTATATCTACTCTATTTTTAATGAGAAAAGAAAATTCATTGCATGACTGAAGAGATACATTTGACTTTTTCTCCTATGTTAGTATCCTTCTTGAATTGAATTTCTCACATTTCCTTAGTTTCTAAATTTGAATCTGAGACCAGAAATCCAGTGAAAGAGCCCTGAAGACAAGATACCTGAAATGACTGAATCCCACTAACACTTTCACATTGATCAGTGATTCTTTGTAACGTGAATTATCTCAGTAATGGCTCTAGAAATCTCAATTTGTCATAATTATTTCTAAAATAAAGTCAATGATTGGTTTTTTTAGTATTTAAAATCAACCCGGGACCATGGGTTTAGCACTGAATGATAGGTTTATATTTTAAGAGTCACTGAACAGTGACCATAGGCCTAAATTTCTTCTGTAGAATAATGGGGTTACACGATTTGACCTTTGATAGATATTTCATATTCTATGGTCCAGTCCATCCTTTTCATTTTGTAGGTGAGAAATATTGACTTCAAAAGAGCTGAGTGCTTCAAAAACTTAAGATTTATAACTAAATGATCATGCTAGATTTGAACCAAGACCCTCTAACTCCAAGTGACTTTCTGCTCTGCTTTGCCCCCAGGAGATTCTGAGCTTCTTACATTAGCAATTTTCAATTCAATATATTAAGCTACTTAGCCTTAGTAGGATCTGTCCTAGTAATAGAATGGAAATAATTCATTCAAATTCTTCCTTCAACTCAAATGCAACAAGGCAAAGTGACTCTTCCACAAATTGTTCATGAAATGTTTGCCCATGTTCAATAAGGCTGAACCCTTTTTCATTACAAGAAAACATTGACATTATAAACTGGAATGGGGTCAATAACTGCATAGAATTTTAGAAAACTTTTCATTGCCAACCTTTGGTATTCGGGCTACCTTTTTAACTTTGTATATACTCTTCTGAAATTAGAAATACCAAGAACCACCTCTCTAAGGAAGCTACCCTTTCTTATTAAAACCTGGGATTCTATCTGGGCTAACTCCAGCCCTCATGGGTTCAACAATATTGTATTATTAACTCAGACACAAATAATACAGCTTGGTGATATCCTTGCTCCTTATGAGAAACTTTTTTTTAAAGTCAAAAAAAAAAAATCAAACAACCAAAAAAGAAAACTGGGAAGACTGGTTCTTCACATTTGTCAACTCTTCCCTCCAAATATCAGATTAGGACACCTTCCACTTAAAAAACTGCAAGAAACATCTATAAATGTATTGTGGTACCTTCTTAGCTATAAGAACTAGAGAATACCTGTTTAGTTATTTTTAAGATATCTTTTATTATTAAGGTTTTGGGAAATGCTATAATTTGTTTAAATATATTCAGTCTATATTGGTTGGAATTCAAAGTTACATTGCTGTTTAAAAAGCTAAAGAGGCAATCTATTTTCCTCAGGCACAGTTGACTCTGTAGGTGTGTCTGTGAAAAAGTGAGTATGTGTATGTGTGCAGGTGCACAAAAATTAGGAATTAATGTCATTGATTTATTCTTATATAAATCTCTTTAATATATGATTTAATAGAACACAGCTAGATTCTCATATTTATTTCTAAATTCCATCTGCAATAAAGCATTTTAATAGATCATTAGGTATTTATAGATACTCTTCTTTTATGAAAACTTGACAAGTGGTAATTTATTAAAGGTTGGTTACAATGTAGAATATGAAAAAAATATTGATGGACTTTTATACTTTGCTACCTTAAAAGTTCATTCATTAATCCTGAGCTTTGGATGGATCATTTATCCATCCATGATTTTGTGACTTCAACCACTAATCTTTTGAAAAATATCTGTTCATTTAGTTATTTAGATTTTGATAATCTTCCTAATATTGAGATGTTTAATTATACAATCAAATTTATCACTACTCTGATCAGAAAAATAGTCTTTAAGTACTTAGAAGTTGGCAAAATCACAGTAGCAGATAATTTTTTTTCCAAAATTCTAATTTTAACTTAAAGCCTACATATTATCATCAACAACAAATGCTGTTGGTTCTTTTCCAAGAAATGATAGGTTCATTTCTTTCATTTATGAGAAAATGGCTGCCAAATAGCCAACTCTAAAGTACCAGTTTGTCTGTCAATCATTTTTTCAAGTCAAAATAATGTTCCATTGACAAAAAAGAACACTTAATTCAGATCATATTCTAATAAACAAAAAAAAATATTTTTCCTTCAAATGAACATCAGCAGAAAGAATTTACAGTGCCACTTCATCTTGCAAAATAATAAAAAGATATTTACTCAATAGTAGAGACTTCATCAAATTAATGATTTTTATTGTTTCATCAAGGACATTCTTAAGTGAGTCTTTTTTTCTGCTAGTGTATAGTGGTAAAGAATTCAATAGCAATAGCACAGTTTGGTGTTAATTAATTAATGCTATGGAAGCTGTAATTTCACCCATTATTGTTTTTTGGAACTTTTTTTTTTTGAGGGTTAAGTGACTTGCCCAGGGTCACACAAATAGGAAGTGTTAAGTGTCTGAGACCAGATTTGTACTCGGGTCCTCCTGAATTTAGAGCTGGTGCTCTATCCATTGTGCCACCTAGCTGCCCCCTTTTTGGAACATTAATATAAATGTCTACACAATCTTTCTTATATAAATCATCTATATATAAAAGAATGTAGAAATATATAAATTGGATCTTGTCAAGGTCCAATATTCTCTCAATATAAGCACTTGTTCCACATCTTCCCTTGCACACTATATTATAAAACATCTGTTCTCTCAAATCTTCAATCTATTAGTTTCCTCATTCAAATATTCCTAACATCACATCTTTTTAAAAAATCTTCACTGAAATCCTCTTTGTGGTATGATCCTGTATCTCTGGTCAACTTCTCCTCTCACTCATTACTCAACCCTTGGAAATTTTCTACTAAATTCATAATTTGACTGAAATCATCTCTTCAGAATAACCAGTAGTGCATTAATAGGCAAAGTTTATTTGTTTTCCTCAATCCTTAGACTTTTTGGTGTACCCACTGCATTTGAGGTCCTTGATTATCCTGTTCTTTTGGCTATTCTTCACTCTCTGGGTTTTTATGACATGATTCTTTCCTGGTTCTCCTCTCTGTCTGACCATCTCATTCATTTTCTTTGCTGATTTATTATACATTTCATGCCCCCTCATTCTAGGTGTTCCCAAGAATTTTCTCCTAAGTCCTCTTTTTCTCTTTTCCCCTTTATCTATAGTCTCTTATTAACCTCATCAACTTCTGGGGATTAAATTTTACATCTCTAAGATTTCTCTGGACAAAAGTTCCTATATATATATATATATATGCATATGTATATATATATATATATATGTGTGTGTGTGTGTGTGTATTTTAACACTGAAATATCTGTGATAAGCACAGACACATATGCATATACATATATATATATATATATACTTACATGTACATGTGTTTATACAACATATGTATGTTTATGTTTATATATTTGCACATTTATGTTTTGTATACGTAAAGCATCACTCAATTGAATCATTCACTGAAAACTAGCAGTCTATATTCCAAAAAATAGCCTGGATTTTACACATGGTGATATTCAAAACTGTCTAAGAGTCCTACGGTCCTATAGTCTAAGACTCCATAAGGTACCATCAATGTGCTCAATATTGTTCATTAAGAGGGATCAAAAATTAATAGGAGTCTGGTGGGGAGACACATGAGTTATAATAACTCACCAACTCTGTACTTCAGACTTTGGTATTACTCTTTGTCAATCCTTACTACTCTCTTCTCTACTCAAATATTTTCTTTATAAACTCTTTTAATTAACATCATTTTTAAAAGGTCATGTAGAAAATGTAGCCTTTTAAAAATGAATAGTAATTTATTTTCTTTTGGCTGAGTAACTGCAAAGCTCATTAAACTGATCATTTCTGTGTTATATATACTAGACTAACAAGTTTTTTTCTTCACCTGGATGCTGTACTGTATAATTACAATAGAATTCAAACTTCCTGCTGACTCTTTAAGCCAAGCTAAATAAGCCTATGTGGCTCATCAGGCTATCCAAGCATTTAGCAAGCTCCTTCTGAATTTATTCATTTTCTTTAGCCATAGGTATCAGCAGAGAACAACATGCCTTTATGAGTAGGTTCATGTTTCTCTAACTCCAGATGGTATTGAAGAACAACAGCTGTCAATGAAAATCTTGGGCCAAAGAAGTTAATTCTATTTCCCACCAATCAAAAGTCACTTAGCTATAGCCTTCTTTAGGCTGATTGCTTCTAAATGTCATAGACAGAGTAGCCTTTTAGACCCTCCTCATGTATTTTTAATTATCAGGTTCCTGCTTCCATTGAATTTGAAAGACAAATTATCTATCCAGCTCTGATCTTTTCATCAGAATACTTGAAAGCCTTCTATTTCATTGAATATCCAATTTTCCCCAGAAAGATTGTGCTCAGTTTTTCTGAGTAGATAATTCTTGGTTGTAAGCCTAGCTCCTTTTTTATCAGAAATAACATATTCCAAATCTTCAAGTCATTTAATATAGAAACTGCTAAATCTTGTGTTTTTCTCACTATAGTTCCACAATATTTGAATTGTTTCTGGCTTCTTGAAATATTTTTTCTTTGACCTGGAAGATCTTGAATTTGACTATAATATTTCTATTTCTATTATCTTTGTTGTTTAGGTGTTTTTTTTTTTTTCTCTTTATGACCCCATTTGTGTTTTGTTTTGTTTTTGGTTTTTGTTATTTTTGTTTTTTGTTTTTGGCGAAGATACTAGAGTGGTTTGCCATGTCCTTTTCAAATTCATGTTACAGATGAGACAACTGAGGCAAACAGTGAAATGCTTGTAGATAAATGTTTTTTGAATTAGGAGTATAGGAGCATTATTAGGAGTATTGATGGTTCAGTAAATCCTTAAGTTTAATATATAAGAAATGATTTAGGAGTAACTCTTTAAGTCAAACTGAGTATGAGGTGGGATTATAAAGTAATGTGAGATTTTTTTTTTAACAAACATCCAAATAATTGTTTGAAATGCTACGCATTTACTTCAGCAGTCCTGTCATTGCTCAGAAACTTTTATGGAATTGCTCTTTCAGAATTGCTTTCTAAATCCATAATTCTGTTCTAAGGTAAGTGTCTGAGGCCAGATTAGAATTCAGGAAGATGAGTCTACCTGATTCCTGGCCTAGCATTCTTTTCACAGCACCATCTAGCTGCATTCACTTCCTAGGCTCTTTGGTGGCTTAAATGAGAATATCTTGATTATTGGTGATTTGCTCTTACATTAAAAAAGAGACACAACTCCTCCAGATTTTCCCTATCAAAGAAAAAGTCCTTTCTAAATCATATCACAATCTCCAAAATTTCATATGATTTTTCACATTTTTTTAGTTTTATCCTTTTCAATTATAAATTATCTGCAGATAAGCTAAGATATCATAATCTTCTTCAGTTCTAGAATTATTAACATGATAAAATATCACTTTTCAGTGATATTTTACACTTAGACTTTTAGAGATTTTAAGAAATAAAGGCTATTTATCTTTCTCTTTATAAAATAAAATTGTTAGCAAAATATAAGCAATCATTAATATATCATTCATAGCAGGATTACTTTTATGTTTATAAAAGTTTCTTTATTGTCTCAGCTGTTCAAATTCTAATTGTTTCTTCACATACTTTTGTAAATCAGTCATGTTTAAAAAACACACTCCTGCCTATTTGCTTAAGATAATAACTTTAAAATAGAAGACTGAGAAAGTATGGGCATGCATAGTTTCAGCAAAGTTGAGGTATACTTGGAGAATCTTTGGAGTATGGCCAGATTGTCTATCATATAGGCTTCTGCATCCCTTATCATTGAGGAGAAGATAGACTCCTTTGATTGGCTGCCGGTGTTTTTAAAACTGATGAGACTAAGCCTTTTGTGAACAAATTTTCATGCCTAGTTAGTTATTGTTTACTTATGAAATATGAACCAATCATTACTGTTGTTTTTTTTGGGGGGTATATGATTTAGCTTTAGATACTTGAAGAAATTAGAAGACAAGTCTTCTAGGTTAAGGAAATCAAGGGAAGGATCCCAAATAAGGGCACAATTGAAGTATGAACATCATAATATAAAGTGGAGCATTGTGTCAAAAGGGAAATCCATTGTATCAAAGAGCTCTCCAAGTTGGAAGGAGGAGAAAGAGAGGAAACAACTTCTTAATTGAAAAATTATAAGTGTAAAATTATTTAAAAATTATATCAGGGGTATATTACTACTAGTTATTCTTTCTCCTACCCCTTTTACCAGACCTGTGATTTTTATTGGCATAAGGAATTCCTATTTAGGAATCTGTCTCTTTCAATATAGAGCAAAACCTTGTCTTCAGTGTAACATGTTAATTAGTTGCCTGGGGCATGGGGAAGTTAAGTAACTTCCCAGTATAAAACTATGTTGCATTTGAACTCAATTCCTGCCTGTGAGGTAAATTCTCTATTCACCATACTATGCTGATTCAAGCTATTATCAAAGAAAGACATTTTTGTTAGATATGTGGTATCTTATGACGAATATTGGAGGTGAAAAGAGGGAAAACAGTGTCACTGATATACATTGTTGTTGGAACATATAACATTTCTCCAAAATTAATTAAATTATTAGTTAATAAGCACAACTACTCTCTCTCTCTCTCTCTCTCTCTCTCTCTCTCTCTCTCTCTCTCTCTGTGTGTGTGTGTGTGTGTGTGTGTGTGCGTGTGTGTACACACACACACACACATATGTATATATATATATACATTATATATATATATGTATATATATATATATATATATACACACATATATAAAATCACTGCTCTGTGCTGGAACATTTACACTTACTTGAGCATAGGCTGAATATGGAAATAGTCTTTCTATTTGGTAAAGAAATAAACTAATAAGAGAAGCAGCCAGAATCTCAGAATCAAGGATAACTGGTAATTTTAAATGATGATTCAAGTTCATTGAATCTGAACAGGGTCTGGCAAGAAGGGATGAGAGACAAATCAAGATTTTAATATAATGTTCATCTGTGTGATGCACATAGCCCATTTTTAATGAATATTTTTGAACAAATAGTTGATGAATATATACAGAAGATAAATATTGCCTAGTATTTCTCTGAATACACACACACAATGCTAAATACAGTTTCTATGCTATTCTGGGTTCAGAAAAGTAATAAAGAAAACATTTCAAATCTATTTTTGCTCCCTGCTCTTGGCAGCTACAATCCCATGGTAGAAAAACTTTTATGGAGAAAGTCACCCTAAATTTTTGTCACAAAAAAATTAGACAAAGGAAAAGGAAGGCATGGAGAAGGAAGAAGGAAACATAAGAGAAGTACAGTAACTATGAAGTGTAGTTAGTGTTTTGTGGTTCTCTTTAGAATGTCTTCATAAAGGCATTATATAAAGCTCCTTATAGGACCCAATAGTTTATTTAAATTTCCCTACTTGAATAGTGAAGATTATGAAGTCTTCCTTTGTCAGAAGAATGGATATAATTGTTAAATTAACTTTCACTTAATATGAAGTTCAGGCAAATGGAAATTCTTAGTATTATTTCATTCATTCCTAGCTTGGTTCCCAGATCATAAGAATTAATCAATAGAAGGCAATTTTTGCCTTCTATTTCATTTTGAAGTGCACTTCCCCATTCGCAAAAAATGAGGGGGAGATAAGTAGCTGAAAGAAACAGAGAAAGAAAGCTTAAGCTGCTTTTCTGGTTTCCATGAGCCTGAGGTCAAAATAGCAGCAAGATGAGCTTTGTCTCTGTTAGCTTTTCACAGCTTCCCACTGTTTCCCTTGCCATTTATGTACATAATAAAAAAAAAAAAAAAAAAAAAAAGAAACTCCTTAAGACAGAAGATTCTACTTCATACCATTTGTTTCTTTTACTAGAATATTTTAGGCATAATTTTACTTAATTGGTAACATTGTCCAGATTAAAAAGAGAAGAGATAACACACTATCTCAAAAGTTATTTATGGAAATCAGAGGTAAGAAAAGAATAATGTTTAAATCTGCAAGTGAATCCAATGGATCCAGAATCATACACTGTTCTGAGCCTTTCACCAAAAGAATTATGAGAAAGAAAAAAGTAAAAATGATCTATTCCTCACCTTCTGGTACAAATCTTCCTTTCCTTTGTTCCCATCCAAATCTTACAAGTCTTTCAACGGTCAACTTTGTCATTCCTATATAAAGCGTTTCCCAACCATCCTAATACACACTGATATTTCTATCCTTTGGATTCATACTGCACTGAATGTCATTATCAAATTGTCATTTGATAATTTCTGTCTTTCATTCTTAAGTGTTTCATGTTTGTGTCCTATTTCTTCATTAAAACTACACGTGTGTGTATGTATGTATATTCCTCATGGAACCTAGCATAGCATAATGAACAAAGGAGGTGCTTTGGGCTAAAATTCTCTTTGTCAAGAAGAACTCATCCATAATACTGTCTTTGGATGAAGTCTTTCTGAAAAAGAACCATGATCTTGGGGGCAAAGCCAAAATGGTGGAGAGAACACAATTTTTTGAGCTTTTCCTGGCCCCTTTCAGAATCAACTGCAGATCAAGCTTCTGCAGTTGAGGGAAAGAAAGGAGGAGGCTGAACATTGTTTGAACGTTAATCTCATCAGATTTGGCTCAAAGACAGAATTTGGACATATTTAGTTTGATAAAGAAACTTGAATCACTCTATACTAAAGTAGGAGAGAAAAGGGTAAAGAAAAGAGGGAGGCTAATAGAAAACATAAGTAAAAAATGAAAGAGATGAGAAAGGGGAAAGCATTGTAAAAGAGGAGGATAGATTGAGGGTTGTGCTGGTGAGAAGCAAAAAACTTATGAGGATGGAAGGGGGGGAAGGAAAGAGAAATGTATAACTTGGGAAAAATAGAATGGCAGGAAATAGAGTTAATTATTTTAATTGTGAATGTGAATGAGATGAACTCTTCCATAAAACAAAAATGGACTGCAGAGTGGATTAAAAGCCACAGTCCTACAATATATTGCTTACAAGAAATACATTTAAAATACATAAAATACTAGAGCATAATCTATTATGCTTCAGTTGAAGTGAAAAAAAAAAAAGCTGGAATAGTGATCCTCATTTCAGATCAAACAAAATAAAAAATAGACCTAATTAAAAGAGATAAAGAAGGAAATTACATGTTACTAAAGGATACCATACATAATGAAGCAATATCAATACTAAACATATATGTTATAGCATCCAAATTCCTAGAGAAGACCTTAAGAAAGCTGCAAGAAGAAATAGACAGCAAAACTTTACTAGTGGGGGATCTCAGCCTTGCTGTATCAAAACTAGATACATCAAACCAAAAAAAGTAAACAAAAAAGAAGTTAAGGAGGTAAATAGAATCTTAGAAAAGTTAGGTATACTAGACCTTTAGAGAAAAGTGAATGGGGACAGAAGGGAACATACTTTGTTTCCAGTGGTACATGGAACCTACACAAAAACTGATCATGTATTAGGGCATAAAAACCTAACAATCAAAGGCAGTAATAGTAAATTCATCTTTTTCAGATCATAGTGCCATAAAAATTACATGTCATAAAGAACCAGAGCAAATAGGCTAAAAATTCATTGGAAACTAAATAACCTAATTTTTAAGAATTAGTGGGTAAAACAACAAATCAAAGACATACTCAATAATTTCATCCAAGAGAATGATAACATTGAGCAATATACCAAAATTTATGTGATGTAGCCCAAGCAATTCTTAGGGGAAATTTTATATCTCTAGATACTTGCTTGAATAAAACAGAGAAAGAGAGGAACAAAGAATTGGATATGTAATTAAAACCACTAGAAAACAAATTAAAACAACAACAACAAATTAAATCCCAAATTTGAAATTCTCAAAGTACTTTATCAGTGAAATAGATTAAGCTTACAAGACACAATAGGAAATCATTATAATAATCTCCTATTTGATAAATTCAAAGGCTGCAGCTTCTAGGATGATAACTCATTCTTTGACAAAAATTGCTGAGAAAATTGGAAAATTGTATAGTAGAAACTAGGCATTGACCAGCATCTCACACTGTATGCCAAAAGGTCAAAATGGGTTCATGACTTAGACAAAAACAAAACAGTCCCTTGCCCCTATCATTTTGAAGAAACTCAGACAAAACTAGTCTGGTCCTTTCATTTTACAAAGGAATGAATATAGAACCTCGGAAGTAAAATGACACATAGAGGTTGATTGTAGCAGCCTGAACTTGAATTCTTTTCCTGACTTCCTATCATGTTTTCATTTATTTTATTTATTTTTTTCTATTATGTTTTCAAATCTGTTATGCTATATTTTACTAAAATCACACTATGAAATGAAAATATCTGCCAGTTCTAAAATTCTACTATTTTAATATCTAGAATATACTTGTAATCTACCAAAGCATGGTTAACACATTTGATGTTCTCTTGCCTGCTGTTTTTGGTGCCTTGCTTGAAAGCAGTAAAATTACTGCATTCCAAGATGAATGGCATTATTTTTATGGCTTTGAGTCTAGACTCAGAAAAGTTTTTTTTCCCTTATTCTTATCTTTTGTTGGGCTCAATCTCTGAAGATAATAGTACATATAAACTTACATAGCCTTGGTGTATGGCCTGTGCCCTCAATGGGAATAGTAATGTTTCATAAATTTACTCTTTTTCTTCTTGACCAAGGAGTTGCATGATGTTAATGGTTAATTTCTTTCTCATTTGAAGAGCTTCTTGATCTGCGTCATTTATCTAGTATGATTTTGAGCAAGTAACTTTTAATTTCTGGACCTCATTTTCTTTACTAGTGAAAGGAGGGAGTCAAGTTAGATTTTCTCTAAGGTTCCTTCTAGCTATCTAACTCATATTGGTAAATTAGTCCTTAGCAATGTAAAATGTATCTCAAGGACTCTCTGACCAACTTCTTTGTATATAACACTAAACCAGAAATATGAGTAGAAGATACTTTTTCTAAGGAAGACAACAACCTTGGCGGGGGAGGGAGCGGCGGTGCTAGTCAGAGATTCCAGTACTGGTATTGATGGGAGGGAGGGTGAAATTGTGTTCCCTTTAATCAGTAAAATTAAAACTCTGAAATTGTGTCCCCTTTTGATCTGAGATATTAGGGTCTCCCAGACCCCAAGAAGTCTCCCAGAATGAGACAAGCAACATTATTCAAGGGCAAATCAGCTCCCATTGATCTTTTGAAAAGTCACATCCTTATTCAGGAAATTCTAAATTCTCGTTCAATTGAGAATTCCTAGTCTGATCAGCTCACTCTGCCCAAGCTCCCCTGCCAAGAGCTGCTCGTAAAATAGGTTTCCTTTTACTCATTTCTTTGCAGAATGTCCAAAGTAGGACCCTGCCCACTGAGAAGGCAGAAAGAGAAAAGGGGATAAAAGAAGGACATTTATATATATAAAAAAAAAAAAAGTCCAGCATAGTCAGAAGTACCACCTTAAAAGAAATGACATAGATGGCCTAGGCTTCCTTTATGAAATGGATATTATAAGAAGAGTCAGTCAATCAGAGAGAGATGCTGCACTACAGAGGGCACTTTCAATGAATATAGTACATAAATGGAGGGAGACTCTAAAATCAGGAAGTTTCTGAGGCATTGTAGAGAAAATCAGGGTAAGTCTGGAATATACCCTAGAAAGAAATGAAATGCTTTCCAAGCCCTTCACATTTTCTAGCTCCCATATAGATATTATAAAAGAAGGTAGAGAAACATCATCAAATTCAAAACATGTAGCTACACTGTTTAAGTCCTACTTCAAAAATATATTCTTCTAAACTGTAAGTCTGACAAAATATCTCATTATATAATCATACTCACCATGCATCTTTCGATTACTTCTTATTTGATCCTCAACTTAAATTCTTCAGATACCAAAGTATTTTATAATAACGGTTAATAATAATAACATAAAAGGAGATGAAATATTTGAGGAAATTATTTTCCTTTTAATTCATTAAAATAAATGAATATACTGGTCAATAAGTATGTTTTAGGGTATCATTTTCTGCAACTTTTATGTAATAACTCTAAATCATTATTTTCTCTTATATCACACATCACATCAGATTTTTAGTAAGTCTGATACAAAATACACCCATGATCTATGAGTATTATAATTCCAACAAAGAGAACTTGGGATACCATCCTTCATGGATTTTGGTGGAGGGAATTTCTATAATGAGAGAGATTTTGGAACAAATGAACTTTGTGATCCCTTCCAATTATTAACATAATATTTTCAAGTGAGTAATGCTATCATGTCAATATTTATTCCTCCTCAAAATGGAAGCTACTATGTTCTTTTGTATTTCAGTCATTTTGGTCATTTGTCAGGCATTGCCTTGAATTATTCTGAGTCTCGGTTTATTTAATGGTAAAAATGGGAAACATAAAACATGCACTGTTTTCCTCTATGTATTCTATGAGGAAAATGCTTTGCAATCTTTGAAGTACTATATAAGGATATTGTTGCTGATGTTGTTATTGTTATTTTAATCCATAGGTGTTATTGATTGACATTTTGATTTATTGGCAGCAACTCATTTGATCCTGCTCTATTCTAAGAATATTTAATCCTGAGAGGTGACTACTCACTTTAACTCTTGGCATATGCATCCCTACTGGGCTGAAATGTTAATTAAGTGCTAAACTCCCTATTGCTCTTAGAGAGTCAGACACCTTCTGTTTCTCAGTTCTACTTTTCTTTGTGAGGCCATGCCAAAATATTGCAAAAAAAATTGGATTTATGAATTGGTTTAGTCAAAAACCACCTACTGATTAAACTCCAATAACTTCTTCTACCAACTATATTTCAGGGAGCTGCAGTCATTTGAATACTAGATATAACATTTGTACTAATAATGTAATTAATCAACCAATAAATGGTGGCACATAGTAGGAACATAATAAATGGCCTTGCCTTGAATAATAACAAAAACACTATGTTTAATAAAACATCTAACCAGAGCTACTCACTCACCTAGATTCTGAAAGTCCAAAACCAGGAATTCTAAGAAATGGAGTATAAACCCTTCGTAGATTAGATGAAGGAGTGCATCCAATGGTTTCCACAGAATGTTCAATTTATGTGTCTAGTAGGACAGGTTGTCAGATGAGATTATATATATTTTTGAGGAACCCTGAATCTGGAACTGATGGCATAGAGAACATATTCAAATTTATGATTTTTTTTACATATGCTAAAACAAAAGCAAATAATACATTGTCTACTTTTGAATGGAAATTGCAAAAAAGGTCAATTTTCCTTCCAGTAGTGCCTTTATAAGGAGTTAATTTGGCCTAGTTATTTTAATGTTGTTCTTTGTCTTCTTCCCACAACAACAGCAGAAATCTTTCTTTCAGCAAGAGGGTTGAGATGTTGGCTTAAACAACATACCCTTGTGTGATCCTTGTTGAGTTTTAATGAGCATCTGGACAGACCCTGGGAGAGAAATGCATTCTCACACTGCAAAGGCAGGCTCAATTTTTCAGCTGTTGGCACTATACACAGTAGATAGTGTTCTCAGTAAAAAGAGTATTAGGAAACCTCCCTACTCTTTTATCCCCTCCCCACTTTTTCTTTAGTTGAAGAGAATTGGCTGCAAAAGAGAAGTCCAATTTCTCATGTTTCAAAAAGCAGTAAAAGCAATGGAGTTTCTAACTGATATTCTATAATATATTTTTGTGCATTGCTCTCAAATGTTTGGTCAGTCATTTTTCTAACTCTCCAAAAGCAAGCTTTTAAATCTCTTTTGCAATTAAATAAGGTATTTTTATTAAATTATTGGATATGAGGCTTATTAAGAAATCATATTAGTCTCCCAATTTGGATTGAGTGGTGGGAAGGAGCATTAATCTAGAAGGGAACTCACAGATCATGTTAATTTGAATCCATTCATTTTACACATAAGATAATTGAAGCCTAGAGCAATAATTTATCAAAATAAGTAACCCCTATACAAGTATATACAGTATATACAAGTTGAATTAGTTTTAATACCAGTGTGTCTTATATGGAAGAGATAATAATGCCCTACTGCTTAGAGCTAGAACTAAGCAAAACAGATTGCAAGACTATTGATTAATTATTTGGTATCCAGAAGAAAGCTCCTAATTTGGTGAAAGATATTGAGATGAGTGTTTCAGCCAGGATGCCAAAAAAGAATTAGAAGATATCTATCTTCTAGTCTAGTATGTGAGATGCTCCTATCTAAACAAGGAGTTATATTTGGCATCAAAGTACAAAACCAGCAGCAATGGGTGGAAGTTCAGAGAAACAGATTTCAAAACAATGTATGGAAAATCTTATTAGTGTATTACAAAAATGAAATGAGCTGTATCAAAATAGAAGGATTCTTCCCCTTTGGATATCTTCAGGAAAAATCTGAAAATACCTTTTTTTATTGATCTAGCAGAGTAGTTTTTTGGCTGTGAACTTGTGGGTTAAATGGTTGCTGAAGTTTTTGCAATTCTGAAATGCTGAGACTGCAGTATTTACAACTTACTATATCTCCCCACTTCATGTTCCTTACTTTCCTCCTATTCTCTGCTCTTTCAAACCATGTTATTCTTTCTTCTCCTCTCTCCTTTCCCTCTGTATTCTCTTTTTCTTTTTCTCTTCTCTCTTTCCCTCATCTTCTCCTTCCTCCTTTCTCCTTTCTGTTCCCCTCTTCTAATTTCCCCTCCCTCTCTTCCTTTCTTTCTCCTTGTCCCTATTCATTTTTCTCTTTCTCTCTCTATTTTTTTGTGACAGAGGGTCATCACAGAACAAATATCCCCAAGTCCAGTTAGGATTGTATTATTGATATAGTTTTGCTTTCTCTCGGTGTCTTATCCCAATATTAAACATGACTAGTTTCCTCAAGTTTCCTGTGTTTGCTATTCCTGAAGGTTGCATCAACTCAGTTAATCACTCTTGCCTTTCTATGAGCACTTTGAGACCTCTCTTAGGCCCAGAAATGGACCAAAAGTTTTGAAGTTTACTCACTGGAAACTGCTAGAATTCTGTGCAAAATGGCATCAATTGGTTCTCCAACAAGATAGCTTAAGATTGCTAGAGTAATTCTTTGGAGAGACACATTTAGCATTTATAGAATTATTTAAGGTGTACAGAGCACTTTGTGTATAAAGTTATAATAATAAAAATAATAATAATTTTTCCTGTCATCTGATCCAATCTGAGAAATGTATAGTGGTACCACAGAGTTGTCTTAATTTGCATTTCTCTGATCAATATTGATTTAGAGCATTTTATATGACTAAAATTATTTTAGTTTTTTTTTATTTGAAAATTGTCTATCCATATCCTTTGATCATTTATCAAGTGGGAAATGTTTGTATACTCATGAATTTGAGTCAATTCTCTATATATTTTAGAAATGAAGCATTTATTAGAACCCTTGCATATAAACATTTTCCCCAGTTTTCTGGTTCCCTACTAATCTTGTCTGCATTGTTTTTTTTTTTTTTTTCCTGTATAAAAAACTTTTTAACTTAATATCATCAAAATTGTCTACTTTGCATTCTATAATGTATTATAGTTCTTCTTTGGCCAAAAGTTCCTTCCTTCTCAACAGATCTGAGCAATAGACTATATTTTGTTCTTCTAATTGGCCTATAATATCACTGTTTATTATTATATGAACCCATTTCATCCTTGCATTGGTATAAATGCCTAGTTTTTTACCATAATATTTTTTTTAATTTTCCCAGTACTTTTTGTCAGAGTGAGTTTTTATCCCAGAAACTGGATCTTTGGGTTTATAAAACATTAGATTACTATAATCATTGAATATTGTGTCCTGTGAACCTAACATATTCTGCTGATCAACTACTCTATTTCTTAGCCAGTATCAAATACTTTTGCTGACTGCTGCTTTATAATAGTTTTAGATCTGATACAGCAAAACTACCTTCATTTGCATTTTTTCCATTAATTTTCTTTAAATTCTTGATCTTTTGTTCTTCCAGATAATCTTTGCTATTATTTTTTCTAGATGTATAAAGCAATTTCTTAGAAGTTTGATTGGCAAAGCACTAAATAAGTGGAGTGATTTAGGTAGAATTGTCATTTTTATTATATTAGCTCAATCCATTCATGAACACTTGATATTCTTCCAGTTGCTTAGATCTGATTTTATTTGGGTGGAAAGTGTTTTGTAATTGTATTCATGTAGTTCCTGAATTTGTCTTGGCAGGAATACTTTGTTGGTAACATATAGAAATGCTGATGATTTCTGTAGATTTGTTTTATATCTTGTTAATTTTTGTCTAGTAGATTTAGTTTATTCTCTAGGATTTCTAAGTATACTATCTAATCTACAAAGGGTTATAATCTTGATTCCTTTTTTATCTACTCTAATTCTTTAATTTCTTTTTTCCTCTTATTTATAAAGTTAACATTTCTGATACAATATCTGTTGCGATACGGGAGCCACCTGCCAGTGACTGCTGGAGGTTTAACTCAGACCTATAGAATGAATCTCTTTATGTGAGAGGGTGCTGATGATGGTGATACGAGGAGACTAAGAAGCAGTTGCTGTACTCTGATCTTTCTACTGAGAGGCTGTTGTGTTGTCTGATCTCTCTCCTCTTTCCTCCAATTTATTTCATTCCCAGTCCACAAGCAATACCTCTGTCAGTAAAGACTGCTTTGCAACTCCTTCAGATGCTTGCTGGTGGTTTTAGATAGATTCTATTAATCATTTTAAGGAAAACTTCATTTATTCCTATATTCTCGGATGTTTTCAATTTAAGAAGTATTAACTTTTGTCAAATGATTTTTCTTCATTTATTGAGATAATCATTTGATTTCTGATAGTTTGGTTATTGATATAGTGAATTATGCTAGTAATATTCCTAATATTGAAACATCCCTGCATTCTTGATATAAATCTTACTTAGTCATGGTGCATTATCCTGGTGATAACTTGTTCTAATCTCTTTGCTAATATTTTATTTAATATTTTTGCATCAATATTCATTAGCTAAATTAGCCTATAATTTTCTTTCTCTTTTGGATCTTCCTGGTTTAGTTATCAATACCATATTTGAGTCATAGAAGGAATTTGGCAGGATTCATTTTTTATCTATTTTCAAAATAGTTTATATAGCATTGGAATTAATTATTCTTTAAATGTTTGGTAGAATTTACTTGTGAATCCATCTGGCCCTGGAGATTTTTTTTTTCTTAGAGAGTTCTTTAATGGCTCATTCAAATTCTTTTTCTATACTGGGACTGTTTAAATATTCTATTTCCCATGCCGTTAATCTAAGCAAATTACATTTTTATAAGTATCCATCCATTTTACTTAGATTATCAGATTTATTAGCATGCACCTGAGAAAAAGAGTTCCTAATTATTGCTCTAATTTCATCTTCATCAGTGAACAGTTCTGTGTTTTCATTTTTGATACAGATAATTTTGATTTACTTTTTTCCTTTTTCTAACCAAATTAGCTAAAGGTTTATCTACTTTGTTGTTTTTTCATAAAACCAACTCAGGTTAGTTTAGTAGTTCAACAGTTATCTTACTTTCAATTTTATTAATCTCTTATATTTTTCAGAATTTCAAATTTAGTACTTATTGGGAGGGTTTAATTTGTTCTTTTATTGTTTTTTTAAGTGCATTCCCAATTCATTGATCTTTTATTTCTCTATTTGATGCAACTAATCATCTAAAGATATAAAATTTCCCCTATGGTATGATTTGGCTGCATACCATAAATTTTGATATGTTATGTCATTATTGTCATTCTCTTGGATGAAATTATCAATTGTGTCTATGATTTATTGTGTCACCCACTAATTCTTAAGAATGAGATCATTTAGTTTCCAAATAATTTTAGTCTACATTTTCTCTGACTCTTTATTACATGTAATTTTTGTTGTATCATGATCTGAAAAAAAATACTTTTATTGTTTCTGCCTTTCTAGATTTTATTTCTGAGGTTTTTATGCCCTAATGCATAGTCAATTTTTTGTATAAGTTCCATGAACCACTGGGGAAAAAGTATATTCCTTTCTGTCTCCTTTCAATTTTCCCCAAAGGTCTATCATAGCTAACTTTTCTAAAATTTGATTTACATCCTTAATTGTTTTTTTTATCTATTATGTGATTCACTTTATCTAGTATTCCTAAAGCAAGGGTGAGATTCCCCAGTTGTATAGGTTTTGCTGTCTATTCCTTCTTGTAACTGTCCACACTTCTCTTATAGGAATCTGGATGCTATACCACTTGATGCATAGATGTTTAGTATTTATATTACTTCATTATCTGTGGTACCCTTTAGCAAAATGTAGTTTACTTCCTTATCTCTTTTAATTAGATCTATTTTTTGCTTTCGCTTGATCTGAGGTCAGGATCACTACCCTTGCATTATTTTTTTCCTTTATCTGAAGCATAATTAATCTTTCTCCAGCTTTTTTATCTTTACTTTGTATATATCACTGTGCTTTAAAAATGTTTCTTGTAAATAACATAGTGCAGGATTCTGGCTTTCAATTTAGTGTACGTTCTGCTTCTATTTTATAGAGTTCATCCCATTCACATTCATAGGTGAAATTACTAACTCTCTATTTCCTGCCATCTGATATTCCCCAAATTAAACTTTTCTCTTTCCTTTTCCCCTTTCCCTGCTCCCAAGTCTTTTGCTTCTGACCACCACCTCCCTAAATTAGTCCTCTGCTTTTATAGGCTCTTCTCAAAATTCTTATTCCTTTCCCTTCTACTTCTATTCTCCCTTGTATTATTAGCCTCTCCCTTTCCTTTCCCCCTTTTCCCTCCTACTTCCCTATAAGGTAAGAAAAATTTCTCTATCAAACTAAACATGATATTTTGTTTTTGAACTAAATCTACTGAGATTCATTTTCACACAATGCTCATCCCCCTCTTTTCTTTCCATCAATTGTAATAGATCTTTTTTGCCTCTTCGTGTAATATAATTTATATCATTTTACCTCCCTTTTCTTCTTCTTCCAGTTCAATTGTTTTTCTACCCCTAGTTTCTTTTTTATACCATCATAATGAAGTCAAATTACACCTATACCCTTTAAGTATACCCCAAATAAATATATAGGTTTCAAGATTTAAACAAATCATCTTCACATATAGGGATGTAAAATTTTTAAAGCTTTTTTAAGCTTTATGCTTTTTCAAAACATATGCACAGATAATTTTAACAATGATATTTGAATAGATTTATGTTTTAGATTTTACCCTCTTTCCTCTCATCCCCTCTCCTGGATGGCAAACAATTCAATATATATTATACATGTTAAAATACATGTTAAATCCAATATGTATAAACATTAATACAATTCTCTTGCTGTACAAGAAAAATCAGATCAAAAATGATAGAAAATGAGTAAGAAAACAAAATGCAAGCAAACAACAACAAAAAGAGTGAGACTGTTATGTTGTGATCCACATTCAGTTCCCACAGTCCTCTCTCTCTGAGTGAAGATGGCTCTCTTCATTGAAGGATCATTGGAACTGTCATCAATCGTTTCATTGTTGGAAAGAGTCACATTCATTGGAATTGATTGTCATATAATATTGATTTTGCCATATACAATGATCTTCTGGGTCTGCTCACTTTTACTAAGTGGATGCTCATCAGCTGGATAATGGCTTAATTAGTTATGATATGTGAATATTATGGAATATTATTGTTGTATCAGAAACTATCAGGAAGATGAGGTCTGGAGAGACTTACATGAATTGATGCTAAATGATCTGATTTTTCTTGTGCAGCAAGAGAATTGTATGCATATGTTTAAACATATTGTATTTAACATATATTTTATAATGAATAACATATATTGGATTGCTTGCCATTTAGATGAGGAGGTGGGGGGGAAAGGGGAAAATCTCAAGCACAAGTCTCTGCAAGGGTCAATGTTGAAAAATCATCTTGTAGATATTTTGAAAATAAAAAGCTTTTTAAAAATTCATTTGCATCAACTTAGAAGAAAATAAAAAAGTTTTCTTCATATAATTTCTGTGTTTCCTTTTCCAACCATCTTGCAAAGTTTCGTTTTTCTCCCATTTTTCTTCTAGTTCTCTTTAATTAATTAAAGATCCTTTTTAATTTCTTCCAAGGAAGCCTTCTGAGCTGGGTACCAATTTATATCACTCTTTGGGGCTTCATCTGGAGACAATCTGCTTTTAGTGACCTCAGAGTTTGAAATTTGTTCTTCTCTTTCACCATAAAAACTATCTATGATCAGAGTTCTTTTTGTTTTTTGCTCATTTTTTCTTAAAAGAAAAAAAAAAAAAGTTGATTTCTGTTTTTAGGGCAAGGAAGATTCTCCATGCTTCCTTGATAAGCAGCAGTAGCTATGCTGGTCAGTGCTGACTTCCAATGCTAAGTTGGCATGGCCAGATACTATGAAATTCTGGTATTTGTGGATTCACTATTTACCTTTTATGTTTGTATTGGATGTTTTATAACTTCTCTGCTGATCTACTGGCTTACAACCAGGACAGAGTAGCCAACACTGAAGTAGATTCCTCTCTGTAAATTCTTCAGCACACAGAGCCTGCACTGCTTTGAGACTTT
The DNA here is from genome assembly GCF_048593235.1 of Sminthopsis crassicaudata. Lineage (NCBI taxonomy): Eukaryota > Metazoa > Chordata > Mammalia > Dasyuromorphia > Dasyuridae > Sminthopsis > Sminthopsis crassicaudata. The sequence continues at coordinate 191,554,579 of NC_133620.1, forward strand.
GTACTGTCTGCTCTCAGCATCTGTGCTCAGCTGCTTGCATTTGGCCTACCTACCTCCATGCCAAATTGAAACAGATATTTTCTGGAGATCTTTGAATTTATCTTCTGCTGATAAATTGTTGCACTCCCAATATGTGTGGCTTCTGTCAGTCCAGAACTAATTCAGAGGTTGGATTTGCTAATTAGTTTGAAGGTCTTAAGAAGGAAGGGCTCAGAAAAAGATATATGTCCTCTTTGCCATCTTGGCTCCACCCCACAATTGAACTTTTAAGTCAATTATTTTGTTCATTGGATTTTTCCAATTCTAACAATACTTAGAGAATTATTTTCTTTTTCCACTTCACCAATTCTGTTTTTCAAGGAGTTGTTTTCTTTGTTCATTTCTATAAATCTATTTTGAGAAGTTTTCTTCAGATAATTTCTGTTTCCTTTTCCAAAGTCTCCTTCAAAGCTCTCATTTTCTTTCCCCATTTTTCTTCTAACTCTCTTTTAAGATCCTTTTTGAATTCTTCCAAGAGAGCCTTGTAAGTTGGAGAACAATTCATATCACCATTTGAAGCTTCATGTGTGAATAAAAATAATAAATAATAATAAAAATGCCTTTAGTGTACTATGGTTATGAGGTCTCTTCTTTGAAGGAGACTTTGTTAAAAAACATTTTCTCCTAAAAAATTTGTGGGTTTTCTTACTGCAAAACCTATTCAGAGGCTTGATCTTGTATTGATGTGAGGGAATCCAGGAAGAGCTCAGATAAAGACTTTCTACTGTCTGCCCAACCATGTCCAACTCTTAAAGACTATGTTTGAATCTTTCTTCAAAAAGTTACTAGAGTGGTTTGCCATTTCCTCCTTCAACTAATTTTACAGATGAGGAAACTGAGATAGTTTATATTATTTGCACAGGGTCATACAACTAATAAATGTCTGAGGCAAGATTTGATCTAGAAAAATTAATATTCCCGATTCTAAACCTGGCTCTCTACTCATTATAAACACTTAGGTGCCCCAAGCTCAATGATTGAGATCCTAAATGTCACAATAGATAACCATAAAATCTCACATTTGGATAACTATATTTAAAAATTTACATTTTAGAAAAAAATTTTCTATCTCACTATTGATTGGAGAAATATAAATTAAAAATTACTACCTCATCAATATGACATTAGCTAGAAAAGGAAAATGACAAATGGTAGAGGGAATGAGGGAAAAATGAGACATTAATTCATTGTTGGTGGAGTTGTGAACTGATTCAACCATTTTAAAAGTAATTTGTAACTATGTCCAAGGAGCCATAAGGCCATTCATACCTTTGATTTAGGAATACCATAACTGGGTCTATATTCCAAAATAGATTTTTCCAAATTAAAATGGAAAGGAACTACATGTACAAAAATATTTATGTTCTTTTATGGGAGGGCAAAGAATTGAAAACTGCAGAGTTGTCCATCAGCTGGAGAATGGCTGAAAAATTGTGGTATGTGATTATGATAGAATAATACTGTGAAATAAGAAATGATGAGCAGGATGTTCTCAGAAAAAAAAAAAAACTGCAAAGGCTTCCACAAACTGATGCAAAGTAAAATGGATAATATACAAAGTAAAAGCAATATTGTAACATGATCAATTATGAATGACTTAGCTATTGTCAGTCATACAATGATTCAAGAAAACTATAAAGACTTATAATGAAAAAAGGCTATGTATCCCCAGAGAAAGAAGTGATGGTCTCTACATACAGATTGAAGCAGTTTATTTTAATTTATTTATGGTCTATATTTTCTTTCATAATATGACTATTATAGAAATGTTTTGCATGTATAATCTGTAAAAAACTGCTTGCCTTCTCAATTGGAGTGAATAAGGAGGGAAGAAAGGAAAGATTTGGTTGCAAAGTTTTGAAAATAATTGTTAAATTGTTTTAACATGTAATTGGTAAAACAAAGTATGAAATAAATTTCAAAATAAGAAAAAAAGTTCCATTTAAAGTATATTATTGGCATATTTCAGCCATTGCTTCCAACATGTAAAAATAAGTAAAAAGTTATCTATACTGAGTTCATATGTAGGAAAAAAAAAACTTATGAGTGCTACAGTACTAAACTTTTGTGTTATACAAAAATTTGAAATTTTCTTCCTTTAATATTTGTAACTTTACAAAGTCAAATTATGCTATACAGTAGAAACTGAGGAGATAAACCCATATACATTTGTATACATGGATGTGTACATTGACTTATATAACTAAAGTATACATACACTTATACACATATATGATCACCTCTATGAACACATAAAAACATCTCCGTTTATAATGTAAATACCTCAACAATTTCCCACAAACTACCTTTCCAACCTTTTTATGTACAATTCCTTTCATGCATATCTCTCATGAAGCTAGATTGTGAAAATAAAAAGAAGATTAAAAAGGGTAATGAAAACAAATATCATTGTTGTTGTTGTTCTTTTCCTCTTTAATCATTACACTTTGTATCCACCAAATAAATCTGCTAGGGCTATTCCATTCCACATGATATGACTACTAGGAATATTTCATCATGTGATTATGGGTAACAAGATAACTGCATTTTGAGGCACTATGTCAACCTCCATGTTGGCTTTGCCTTGGCTTGGTTTTCACTTGTGACTCTTTCTTAGAACATGATGTGGGTGGGTATCATTTTCTGTAAACATCCCATGTTGTCTAGTACATTTGAAATGCATTTCTTTGGCTATCAATCCAGGTCTATAAATTAACAGTAATTGTCTGTTTTTACTACCTTGTTGAAAAAGTAAACATTGTGATCTTAATAATTTTGTTTTGTTTGTTTAAAGTTGATTATCTGTTGACCACCTCTGAGAGCTTGTAAATAGCTTTTTTTTTCAGTTCCTATGGCAACAGAGAAATAAGTAAACTAAAATGAAAGCTAAATTTGAGAACATTGCTATAAGATTGAAGAAAAAGGGAGGGGGATCTCATTTATATTCTGTTGCACAAAGGAGCCAAGGAATGATGTGTGTGTATTACTTTTCTAGGTTATTTATAGGTGTGGTTTACAGGTAATTAGAAGAGGATTAGAGAACTCTGACCTAATTTTTTCTAAAAGTTAGAATAGTGTTCTTACTACCTACAACTAATTGTAGCACAAACAACAGGAATAAAGTTGTTTGCATTCCCTTTTCCCATAAAAAAAAAAAAATGGGTAAAAGGTATGTACCTTCTCAAATAAGAGCATAACACTTATTTTAGGATAAAATCAGAGCTGTAGTTATCTTGAGTTTGTATTAGTATCTGAATGTGCAGGACAGAATGCAAAGAAATTAAAAAAAAAAAAGATTTCATGAGGATATGTGTGATGATTATATCAAAAAGATAAGCCTCTACATAAATCAAATGGAAAATTCAAATTCAGGTTAAATCTAAGATCAGCTGTGATAAGTTGGAATGCTATTAAATAACTTAGAGTGAATATTATAAGAAAACATTTGAACACCCAAATAGGATTATAATAGGAAAAGATGGAAAAAGAATCTTAAAGATTATCTAGTCCTAAAGTTTTGTTTTTTTTTTTTAGATGAAAAAACTGAAAATAAAAATCAAGTGACTTTCCCAGAAATATATACAAGCTAGTAAAGTCTAAGGTAGGATTTGAACCAACCCTTCCTTATTCAGAGGCCATAACTCAAATCACTACAACTTGCTACTTCTTTTGACTCAAAATTCAGCATTTCATAAAACTGTGCTAGCTCTCTTTTTTCCAGGCTCAGTGTGTGTTATTTGTTGTGGTTTCCCCACAAGAAGAATAAGATATAGTACCTAATTTCATTATTTTCAATGTGTGTTTGTGTATATATATATATATATATATATATATATATATATATATATATATATATATATATATATATATATATCCTACTTCTTAACCTTTTTACAAATATGCATATACACTCACTTTCAAATTTTAAACTACTAACCTTTATAATTACATATGTGTATATGTCAAATTATACACAAACACACATATAAACACAGTAGTATCCAAGCTGAGGAAATGTTCTCTGGGATGGATGCCCTTAGTACTTACTTAAATAAGAAGAGCACTTCCATACTCCTTTGTCAGGCTCACAGATTAAGGAGCAAATGACTTTTTACTGGATCATCAGAAATTACGTATATATACATGGAATTTTGAATTTTAACAGTTTAAAACTATGCCAAGATTTTTGGGACAAGTGAGTGAATAGATAAATAGATACATATCTAGACAGACACACATAAACAATACACCTGTGTACTGTACACATATATATGCATTGCAAATTAATATCAATGTACAATATTAATAAATACTAATATATCCATATACTCCATATGCATGGAAACATACTATATATATATATATATATATATACATATATATATATATATACATATATATATATATGTATATATATATATATATGTATATTATATATATATATATATATTCATGCATATTCATACTATACATGCATATCTGTGTGTATATGCATATTGTATATGTATGGGTGAGCATGTATACATGATTGTAACTGTTGTTAGGGCTACCACTAGACTGAAAATAACTTGAAGTTGAGGGCTTCCTACCAAATTCCTTTTATGACACAGACATGGTACTGACACCTAAACCAGGTGAAACTGAGAAAGAAAACTATAGACCAATCTCCTTAATGAATATTGATTCTAAATTTTTAAATGAGATATTAGCAAAAAGACTACAAAAAATCATCCCCAGAATAACACACCATGATCAAGTAGGATTTATACCAGGAATGTAGGGCTGGTTTAATATTAGGAAAACTATTAATATAATTTACTATATTAATAATCAAAATAACAAAAACCATATGATCATCTCAATAGATGCAGAAAAAGCATTTGATAAAATACAACATCCATTCCTTCTAAAAACACTTGAGAGTATAGGAATAAATGGACTATAACTTAAAATAGTCAGGAGCATATATTTAAAACAGTCAGTAAGCATCATATGTAATGGGGATAGACTGGAACCTTTCCCAGTAAGATCAGGAGTGAAACAAAGTTGCCCACTATCACCATTACTATTCAATAGTGTATTAAAAATGCTAGCCTTAGCAATAAGAGTCGAGAAAGAGATTAAAGGAATTACAGTAGGTAATGAGGAAACTAAACTATCACTCTTTGTAGATGATATGATGGTATACTTAGAGATCCCCAGAGATTCTAATAAAAAGCTATTAGAAATAATCCACAACTTTAGCAAAGTTTCAGGATACAAAATAAATCCACATAAATCCTCAGCATTTTTATACATCACCAACAAAATCAAACAGCAAAAGATAAAAAGAGAAATTCCATTCAAAATAACTGTCAATAGTATAAAATATTTGGGAATCTATTTACCAAAGGAAAGTCAGGAATTATATGAGCAAAATTACAAAACACTTGCCACAAAAATAAAGTCAGATTTAAATAATTGGAAAGACATTCAGTGCTCTTGGATAGGCCGAGCGAATATAATTAAGATGACAATACTCCCTAAACTAATTTATTTATTTAGTATTATACCAATCAGACTCCCAAGAAACTATTTTAATGACCTAGAAAAAATAACAACAACATTCATCTGGAAGAACAAAAGGTCGAGAATTACAAGGGGATTAATGAAAAAAAAAAAAAAAAAATCAAATGAAGCTGTACCAGATCTAAAACTATATTATAAAGCAGCAGTCACCAAAACCATTTGGTATTGTCTAAGAAATAGACTAGTGGAATAGGTTAGGTTTACAGGACAAAATAGTGAACAACTATAGCAATCTAGTGTTTGACAAACTCAAAGATACCAACTTTTGGGATAAGAATTCATTATTTAAAAAAACTTCTGGGAAAACTGGAAATTAGTATGGCAGGAAATAGGCATGAACCCACACTTAATACCACATACCAAGATAAGATCAAAATGGGTCCATGATTTAGGTATAAAGAACGAGATCATAAATAAATTAGATGAACATAGGATAGTTCACTTCTCAGACTTGTGGAGGAGGAAGGAATTTATGACCAAAGGAGAACTAGAGGTGATTATTGATCACAAAATAGAAAATTTTAATTACATAAAATTAAAAGGCTTTTGTACAAACAAAACTAATGCAAACAAGATTAGAAGGGAAGTAACAAATTAGGAAAATATTTTTACAGTTAAAGGTTCTGATAAAGGCCTCTTTCCCAAAATATATAAAGAACTGACTCTAATTTATAAGAAATCAAGCCATTCTCCAATTGATAAATGGTAAAAGGCTATGAACAGACAATTTTCAGATGATGAAATTGAAACTATTTCCACTCATATGAAAGAGTGTTCCAAATCACTATTGATCAGAGAAATGCAAATTAAGACAACTCTGGGATACCACTACACACCTGTTAGATTGGCTAAGATGACAGGAAAAATAATAATGAATGCTGTAGGGGATGTGGGAAAACTGGGACACTGATAGATTGTTGGTGGAGGTGTGAAACAATACAATCATTTTGGAGAGCAATCTGGAATTATGCCCAAAAAGTTATCAAACTGTGCATACCCTTTGATCCAGCAGTACTATTACTGGGCTTATATCCCAAGGAAATACTAAAGAAGGGAAAGGGACCTGTATGTGCCAAAATGTTTGTGGCAGCCCTTTTTGTAGTGGCTAGAAAATGGAAAATGAATGGATGCCCCTCAATTGGAGAATGGTTGGGTAAATTATGGTATATGAATGTTATGTTATATTAGTGTTCTGTAAGAAATTACCAGCAGGATGAATACAGAGAGGCTTGGAGAGACTTACACAAACTGATGTTGACTGAAATGAGCAGAACCAGGAGATCATTGTACACTTCAACAATGATACTGTATGAGGATGTATTCTTATGGAAGTGGATATCTTCAACAAAGAGAACATTTAATTCAGTTCCAATTGGTTAATGATGACAGAATAAACGAGTGTAAAGTGTTTGCATTTTGTTTTTCTTTTACCTTCTGAATCAAATTCTTCCTGTACAACAAGAAATTTGGTTCTGCACACATATATTGTATCTAGGATATACTATAACACATTTAACATGTATGGGACTGTCTGCCATCTAGGGGAGGGAGTGGAGGGAATGAGGGGAAAATTCGGAATATAAGTGATTGCAAAGGATAATGTTGTAAAAAATTACTCATGCATATGTACTGTCAAAAAAAGTTATAATAATAAAATTAATAAAAAATAAATGTTTCAACTTAAAAAAAAAGTTAATTAGCAGGAGGAGGGAAGAAAGGAGAAAAGATTAGAAATGAGTGAAGAGAAGATACAATGAAAGAAAGGAGGGAAAGTGGGGGGGGGAAGGAACAAAGAGAGATGAGAACACTATTATAGAGAAAATAAAGGGTAAAAAAGGGGATAAAAAGGAAAAAAAACTGACAGGAAAGAAGACAGAGGAAAGATGGACAGAGAAAAAAAGAAAGGGAGAAGGACTTAGGAAAAAGACCATTGCGTCAATTCCTTGTTTCCCTAAAGTGTTCATTCTTGTGTTTATTTGTATGAAAGGAGAGCCATTATTAATGAATAAATAAAGTGATAACGTCTCCCTTTTATAGAATGTAAAATTAGTAGCAGCAAAAGGTTCTTCTTAACAAAGTACAAAAACATTCACTTTCCTCACAATTTATTAATGCTCTAACATTGCATAAATATGAATAAGAAATTAACTTAAATTATAGATAAGGTAGAATTAGCTTAGAATGAAACAGTATACTCCAGTATATGGCTATCATCATTTTCAATTGTCTTACATTATACATTTTCTTTTTTCCCCCTAACTTACTTATTTATTTTTATAAATTGTTTTATGTTTTGTGAATTGTTTTATGAATCATGCAAAGAGAGAAACATCAGAACAAAAGAGAAAATCCATGGAAGAGAGAAACAAACAAAAAAGAAGTGAACATAGCATGTGTTGACTTACATTTAGTCTCCTTGGTGGAGATGTTTTTCTAGGGCATTCTTTAATGGCATGTTAAATTTTTTTTTTCTAAAATGAGACTTTTTAAGTAATTTATTTCCTCTTCTGTTAATCTGGGAAATTTATATTTTTGTAAATATTATTCCATTTTGGTTAGATTGTCAGATGTTCTGCTATACAATAGGGTAAACTAGCTCCTGATGATTGCTTTAATTTTCTTTCATTGGTGGAAAGTTCACTCTTTTCATTTTTGAAACTGTTGATTTCATTTTTCTTTCATTTTTCTAATCAAATTAAAGTTTATCCATTTTGTTGTTGTTTTTTTTATAAAACCAGCTCTTAATTTTATTTATTAGTTCAATAGCTTTTGTATTATGAATTTTATTAATCTCTTCTTTGAGTTTCAGAATTTCTAATTTGCTATTTGTTTTTTTTAATTATTCTTTTTCTAGCTTTTTTAGTTGCATGCTCATTTTGTTGATCTCTTCATTCTCTATTTCATTCATGTAACTATTTGAAATATAACATTTCCTTTAAGAATTGCTTCCTTTGTGTCATATCAATTTTGGTATGTTATCTCTTTATTATAGTTCTCTTAGATGAAATTATGTATTATTCCTGTGATTTGTTGTTTGGTCCACTATTTTTTAGGATTAGATTATTTAATTTCCAGTTGGATTTATTTTCCTTCCTTATTTGTTTTAGTTGTATCTGTTTTTATTTTTGCTTTATCTTAGATCAGAATAGCTAATCCTGTTTTTTTTTTTTTTTACTTCAGCTGAAGCATGATAAATTTTATTCCAGCCTTTTACCATCACTCTATATGTGTCCCTCTGTGTCAAATGTGTTTTTTAAACAACGTATTGTAGAATTTTGTTTTTCCCATTCTGCTGTTCACTTTCAACATTTTGTTTCATATGCACAGTTATTATCAGCTCTGTGTTGCCCTCCACACTGTTTTCTCTCCTGTACATATATACTTTGCTCCTTCTTTCCACCCATCCTTAGTAGTATTTTTTATTAACCCACCGCACCCACTACCTTATGTTCTAGAACTATTTTCCAGGTTGGCTGTTTTGCTAATGAGATATTTCACATTTCCTTCCATTCTAGTTTTTAATGTATGATTTTCTTCATTTAGCTGTTGTATCTCTTTTTCTGTTAGGTTAATTCAACTTTTGGAGGTGTTTGTTGTTGTTGTTGTTGTTTTGTTTTGTTTTGTTTTGTTTTGTTTTTGTTGTTGTTGTTGTTGTTGTTTTTGCATTTGGCCAATTTTATTTTTTTAAGAAATTCCTTTCTTTTTCCAAGCTCTCTCTTGCATATCTCTCATTTATTTTCTCATTTTTTCTTCTATCTCTCTTATTTGTCTTTTAAAGTGTTTTATGAGAACTTCTGATAGGCCTCTTTGGACTTGTGACCAATTCATATCACTCTTTGAGATTTCCTTTGTGAACATTTTGTCATCTGAATTGGTGTTTTGGTCTTCCTTGTCACCATAGTACTTTTCTATGGTCAAGGTTCTTTTCTATTTCTTGCTCATTTTCTTTCCTTTTTCTTTGGTATTTTCTATTTTTTTTTTTTTTTAATTTTTATAGTCGAGCTCTGCACTGTCCCAATATTTCTGTGTTGTGTTGTGTTTGCAGGGAGTAGCTTTGTCTGCTCTTTTCAGGAAACCTGGTTTTCCAGAGTTTGCCTTCTGATCTGAGTCTGGATGCTGCTCTATTTATCTGCTCCTTCATTAAGCCAGTACCTTAACTAAGCCAGGGTCTTAGTTGCTGATTTGCTGTAATTAAGACTCTCTCAGTAGCTTTCCCTGAATCTTTCTAAGCTGGGCTGAAGTCCTTTTTCACCTGTTTCAGTGAGACTGAACTTTTTCAAAATTTTTCCAATCTGTCTTGAAGTTGTTTCATTCCATTAGACTCTGTTCAGAGGCTTGGTTTCATGTAGTTTTTGAGATAAACTGGGAGAGCTTGAACAACTTCCTGGCTTCACTGCACCATCTTGGTTCCACCAGTTTTTTTTGTTTGTTTGTTTGTTTGTTTGTTTTTGTTTTTGTTTTTCCTTTAACAGTCTCTGATCACAGTTTTATCATCAGACATATAAAAGGCCAAAAACGAGCAAAAAAATAAATAAAACCTTCTTCCATCATACTGAAGTTAGTCTTCAAATTCTTATATCATTTTTCCTCCAGTCTTTGAGATATGGACAAATAAATGTTCCTTTGTATGGACAAGCTTTGTATTTATTTAAAAGAGGAAGAAACATTCGTTCTCCTTTCTCAGGCTAATAGATTAAAGGGGAAATGAGGTTTTTTTTGTTTGTTTTGTTTTTTTGTTTTTTTATTTTTTTTTCTTTGTGGATCACCAGACAAAGGCAAACAGTATTCATAAAAATGTGTCAAGCATTCCCAAAAACCAGCAGCAAATTATTGTCTTTTCTTTTCCTTTTTCTTCCCTTTGCTACCCATCCATTACCATTACCACCTCATCTCAGTGAGGAATATAGGAAGGAGGCAGAAAGAAACATTTTCTGATGGGAAATGGATTCACTATCCCATAATCCTGGGACCCAATGTGCACACATGTGCACAGAATTTTAGCACAAGAACTAGTTTCCAGAATTTAGTAAGCAAAGGGAACTACAGCGTACAGATGAACAGTCAGAGTTTCCTAATCCAAATTTAGCTAAATGATCTGTAAATACCTATAGTAGTCAAAAGCACACTTGGAGTTATAGATCTGGCCTTCAATATGGCAGTTTCAGAAGCACTGAAAGGGAGTATCTGGAAGCTGGGATAAAGCCTTCTAACATTTAATTGCCCCAGAAGCATCAAATGCTTATGGACTACAAGGATTTTTTCAAGAATTCCTTATTGTTATGAATTCTTTGTGTGAACTAAGACTTAATTAATAGGAGGTTAAAAGGAAAGGGTAGCTACTTCAAGAAAACAAAATTACCTGGATATTGGAAACCTAACTCTTCCTTTTTTTTTTTCCCTCTTAATGTTGTTGGGATACAAGTATTTTCTTTATTTGAGATTTTCTTAAATTATCTTTCTATGTTTAAATGTTAACCATTAGCCTGTTTCTTTTTTTTCCCTGAGGCTGGGGTTAAGTGGATTGCCCAGGATCACACTGCTAGGAAGTGTTAAGTGTTTGAGATCAAACTTGAACTCAGGTCCTCCTGAATTCAGGGCTGGTGCTCTATCCAGTGTGCCACCTAGCTGCCCCCCATTAGCCTGTTTCTTAACAGAGTTGAAATTATATTTCTAAGGAGACATTCTAATTCTAATATTTCTAAACAGTAGTTTCTCACTGCATGGGGACAGAGCCAAGAAGTATAATATTGAGAAGCCACCAAAATATTAGTTCAAATCATGGGAGTTTCTTAAGCACTAGATTGCTAAAAGAGCATCAAACATTTATTGAGTGCTCTTTCAAAACTCCTTGGAATGACATTCCTTGGTTTAATTATAAATTACTCTAAATGAGAGCATGAGTGTGAAATAATGGATAAAAAGATGACTAAAGTTAGGAAGACCTGGATTCAATGTTTGTCTTTGAGACAAACAAGCTATGTAATTCTGAATAATTAACTTACTCTCTTGGTGCTTCCCAAGCAGCATTCTAAAGCTAAGGTATAGAACAGCTGCCAATCCATATGGGTTTCATAAGTTTGCTCATTGAGAATTCCCAATTCCAGTGACTGACACAAAAATGAAAATGATTTTCTGTGTACCCAGATGTTCAGTCTATATAAGGAAGACTCAATTGTACAGAGTTAGAAAATGTTAAATTGGCAAGAGTACTGGTCTTGTTTGTCATTGTATTTCTTGATATATGTTCTCAGTAAAACCTTTTAGTAAAAGCTAATAGATTTTTAATGGTTTATTAACAACAAGCAACAGTGACTAGGGACTTCAGAATTATAGTAACAAAATGTTAAACTGTAAAAATTACCCCTAGAACTATGAGTGTAGTGATAGTCTTTGCATTCTGGGGATTCAATCTTGCAGTATTATGGGAGACGAAAAAATGCAGACACTACATGAGATAATTATAGAGGTCACATAGTTCCTCTGAGCTTTATTTTCCTCACAAACAGTATATTATACCAGATGATCATAAGATCTTTCCATCATGAATAGTTTATAAATCTATGACTTTAAACATTGAACACACTTTTGATGTAAGTAACTAGTAACAATCTCACTTCTGGGTAAAATTTGATAAGGAATAGGGATTGCTGTCTGACTTTTACCCCCAAAATACAGATTTCCCCATTTTTACCATAATTTGACCATCAGAAAAGCTAAAATAAATAGCAAAATGAGAGAGAAAGGCAGGGGGTTAAGTGTGATGATGATGATAATGGTGGTGTTTGAGTGATGTTAATTATAATGATGATATAAATATAATGAAAAGAGATCAGGAAGAAATCATTCACTGAAGAGAGGGAAAGATTTACTATACCTCCATGTAGATTTCAGTATTTTTTTTTGTTTGGGGGGGATTGAAATATTACAGATACCCAGACATATACAGATCCAGAGGTCAGGACAAAGCACAATGAAAAACTAAACTATGTTTCCCCTTATGTCAAAGTGAATTCAACATTAAGTGAATATCTCATTTTGTGTCCTAAAGTCTATTATTTCTACAGGCTTCACTGACCAATTCTATTGACTCAGTTCTGAAGGTAAATGCAAAGCGGTCCGATCTTTTTTTTTCTTATTCCCAAGTCAGTGGATGAGGACAATATCTGTTCAGGAATGTGATTCCAGTACCTACTCCAAGTGAAAAAAAAAGCTCAATTTAAAGTTAGGACATTTTTTTTCTTTCCTAGCCTCTATGGTGATCAGAAGTTAGTTCCTTTACATTACAACATTCCTTTGAATTCTTCAGAGCTATAAAACCATAATCAGATAATTTCATTTTGGAAGAAATGTTATTCTTGCAGCTAATATAAATTGAAATAGCTGAAAGTCAAAAAACATAAGGGTATGTTTTTTTCAAATGAATTGAAATAATGATTTTTTTCTGCTTTGCTTAATCATTCCTCTCTAACATTTTCACATTTCAGAATGTTTTCTTTCAAAACACAGTGCAAGAGCTTCTGATATCACTAAACCCAGCATTAAATAACCCTTTAACCCTTTTCTATGCTTCTATCATGATACTTTTCTCTTCTCTTTAGCTACATCATCTTCTTTTCATCTCCATTTAATGTGTTATCTTTCTCCACTAAAATATGATCACCTTGAGGGCAAAAATTGGATTTCTCTTTGCTTAAATTTTGTCTCCATCATTTAGCTGAGTGCCTGGCACAACATGCCTGTCTCCCTCAAAAAAGTTCATATTTTGTAAACTTTTATGTATAATTATATAATATATGTGCATACTGTCTTGTAGACAAAATATTAGTCCATGAGCGTAGGAGCTATATCATTTCATTTTACTTTTGTATTAGCATAGTGGCAGGAATGTTGATTAACAGAATAGACTTATTTAAACATTTCTGTTGGCATAGAGGATTGGGATGAGATAGCTTCTTTAGGGTTTCATGTTCAGACTTCATGGAGTATACCTGGCCTGATTAGGAGATAAATAGATGATAAGTAGATACATAGATATATAGGTATGTAGATAGTTAGGTAGATGGATAGATAAATGTAAAAACACAAATACAAACATACAAATATTTTTAAAGCATAATTATTTTTTCTTGATGATATTTCCTGTTAAAGGTTTGATTTTAGAAGAAATCAGGGAAACTAAAAGATGGAAGTAAAGGGGAAGATATTGTAGGGATGGAAACAACTGGCATAAAGGAACAGAAATGGGATGTGAAATGTTAACTTCAAGGAACTGCATCATACAGAGCATCATATTATGAGTGAATTGTAAGGTTACTGGAAAATCTGTGAGTATCAAGGTTATGTAGAATTTTACATCGCAAATAGAAGCCTTTATATTTGATCCGCAGATATTTGGGAGTCACTAGAGCTCAGTGAGCTGGTGGATGAGAATAGCTAGGTTTGATCTATGCTTAAAATAACATCACATTGACTGATAAATGAGAGATGGATAGAATGAAGAGAGACCTAAGTGAGGAAAATTGTTTACAAAGTTATAGCTATAGATAAATAATGATTTGGGCCTATAGTAGGGTTGCAATTATATAAATAGAAAGAAGGAAACATTTTTAAATGTTGTAAAGGTAAAAATGATGATATTTTTGGCAAATATTGAATATATGGGGTAAGAGTAAGAATGTATTTACCAAAGTAAATGCTTTACAGTATAATTGGTTCCATTCTACAAAGTATGTGTTTGTTTATGTGTGTGTGAGAGAGAGAAAGAGACAGACAGACAGACAAAGAGAGAGACAGAAAGAGAGACAGTTTTAAGAGAATTGTTAATTATTTTCATGGAGATGACAACTAAATTCATGAGAGCTTATTACATCACCAAGTAAGAGAGAATAGAATGAACATAAGAAAAGGGGTGACAGGACGGACTTTTGGGGATTAGAAACCATTAGAAGACATGATAAAAATGAAGAACTAAAAAAAAAAGATTAATAGAGAAGTCAGACAGATAGACATAAAAACCTAGACAGAGAAGAATTTCCAGAATGAGAAAATTTATCAACAGTCTCAAATGGTATAGACTGATCAAGAAAGATGAGGTATGAAAAAACAATAATTACATTGGGAATGAAGGGATTATTAATAATTTTGGAGGAGATAATATCAATTGAATGATGAGGATAGAAGATAGATTAGAGAGGATTTAGAAGAGAATGAGAAGAAAAATAGAAATGTCAGATGACTCTTTTTAAGTGTGAAGAGTTATAAAAACTATTGAGGATGAAAACAGAAAGGGACCTTGGCTACTGTTAAGTATTTATGCATATATGTATGTCTGTGAGTATGTATACATATATACACATATACATACATATAATATATAACCTTATGTAAAAGTGGATGAGCAATTCATGAGATACTTTATGTTTTTTTGGATCATATATACAAGATGTGACCAAGCATCTGCCAGGACTCCATAAACTCAACAGATAATACCCACTTCTATTGACTCATGAAGAGACAAAATAAAAACAGAAGAAAACTGTAATATATCTAAAATAATTTTCTAGGCTTGGGAAGAAAACTGAAATGAATAAAGTTATTTTAATGTGATTAAAGATATCCTGGTGATGGTGGTTGTGTTTTACTGTGTTGTCTTTTTTGGTACCTTTGCCTTGACATTTCATTCAGTTATTAATATATCTTTCCTTCTTGCCTATTTAATGAACCTTTATTTCTAACTTTTTTTAAGTTTAGGAAAATTAACAGCTCTATTTGCCCACCTTTCCAATAAAAGTAAGAAAGTACGAAAATACATCTTTTCACATTTTCTTTAGAGCCCAGCTTGGGTATGCCAATTATAGAGTTTTACATGCATTTTTACATTTGAGTTTACATTGTTGTAATCACCATTTATATTGTGTTCCAGATTCTGCTAACTTTATGTTGTATTAATTCATATAAATTTATCCATGTTTCTTTTAATTATATTGGTTTATTTCTTATATCAGAATCTATTCATTTACCACAATTTCCATATCTATTTTCAAGTTAATGTATACTGAGTTTGTTTCCACTCCCTTGCTACCACAAATACTGTTTTTCTGTATGCTTTCTTTAGTGCTTAAGAAACCTTTTTTATGTTTTGACCTCATTGGGCTTACATACTTAGTAATGTGTTCCCTGACTAAATGAATATGAATATTTTAGTATTTTTAGTAAAATTTCAAATTACTTTCCACAAAGTTTGGACAGTTTAATAGCTTTATCATCAGTGTGCTCATGTGGCTATCTTAATTTAATTCCTCTAAAACTATTTTTAATTTCCTTTCTCTTTTCCAATTTGGAGATGAGGAAAAACCAGTTATTTTTGATTTCCATCTATGTCTATTATTGAGAATTTGAAGTAAAATTTAATAAGGTTAATACTCTAATTTTTGTTTTGAGAACCATTTGTTCCTACTTATATTTGTCTGCTGGGGAATGACTTTTTTTTTCTTGTTAAATTCATATAATAGATAGATGCATAGATATATAGATTATAGATCAAAAAGTAAATTTCAGAGCTTTATAAGATGCATTTAATATAAATACTATTTTACAATCAATAGTTTTCTTTTCTTTTCTAGCTACATTGATTTTGTCTACCTAAACAGGTTTTTTTTTTTAATTTCATATAGGTTAAGTGGTCTATTATAACTTCTCTTATTTCCTTTATGTCTCAGTTTCTTATTTAGTAATAATTCTATACTTAGTCATCATTATAAAATATATTTTCATCTATTTTCTCTCAATTTTGTGTATGAGGATCAAGAAAAAGGTGAACATTGATAGATAAGGTAAGAATACTGAATAAGTAGGAAGATGCTGGTGTCGTATATAGTAACAGAAAAAATACAGTTTTTTCTACTCTGCTCTACATCATTTCATGGAGGAATGCTAAGTGTTTTTTTCTAAAATTCTTCATCTTATATTTTAAGATACAATAATGTTCTATTGAATTTATATGTTATAATTTGTTTAGTAATTCTCCAATAGAAGAATGACAAAATAAATTGGTGATAGCTACTTTACCCTATTTTAAATATTTCCTCAGAGAATTCTCAAAGTTCTGTCCTAAGCCCTTCCTGTTCTTCCTCTCTTATTTCATTTTGTGTTTTCTATATCTTCCATAGTTTCAGTTATCATATTTATGCAGAAGAGTCAAAGATATACTTTTCTAGTTTTATCCTCTTTTCTTATATTTCACATATCTAACTGGAGGTTTTGTTTGACACATCTTAAGCTTAACATATCCACAATTGAAACCATTATTTCCCCTCAAACACTGTCCTCTTCCTACATTTTCTATTATTGTCAAGATTTTTACAATGTTCCTAGTCACCCCCACAATTTAAATATCATCTTTGACACCTCACTTTCGTTTACTCCACCACAATCAAACAGTTGTCAAATCTTGCCGTTTCTATCATTACAATATATGCCATGTATTTCTCCTTTACTTCTCTGATATTGCACGAAATTAGTGTAGACTCTCAGCATCCTAGCCTGCATTACTGCAACAAACTCAAATGTCTCTTGTTATCTCCAGGATAAAATCTAAAATCCTCTGTTTGTCTCTTAAAGACTTTTAAAGCTGGGGCTTATCCCCCCAAATTTTTTTAGCTTTTTATATCTTTCTACCAGATACTCTGTGATTCAGTGTCATTGGTTTGCTTGCTGTTCCCCATACATAATATTATTTCCAAGTGTGAACATTCTTATTACTGTCCCCCATTCTTAGGATATTATCCTTCTCCTTGTTGGTCTTTCCTAGCTTCCCTGGCTTTCTTCAGTTTCAACTAAACTACTTTCTAAGAAGCCTTTATCCAGTCCCTTTTAATCTTATTACTTTCCTTCTTGGATAATCCCCAATTTATTAGAATAACCTAATTGATTAACATGATAGATTTTGCTGCAGATGCTTATTTTAAATCTCTATGGAATTCCATATTTCAAATGTGTTTTTTAAGACATCTTCTGCTTTCTAATCCCCCATTAAACTGTTAGTCCCTTAAGAGCAAAGATTTAGCAGTACCTGGCATGTAATAACCTCTTTCTCAATTCTTCTTAATCTTAGTGTCTTCCCTCTGAAACTAACCTACAGAGTATAAGTCTAGAAATGATATTTCACAAAATTAAAAAATAGACTTCTCAGAACTCTTAGAATTGAAGGATAAAATGTGAGTAGAAAAATATGAACTTGCTTGGGGTTGACCAAAAAAATAATTCACTAAACAAAAATTCCCAGAAATACTATACTTAAAATCCATAGCATCTATGTCAAAAAAAAAAAAAAAAAACATGAGAATCTAAAAGGAATTCAAAGAACTATAATAAATATCACACAAGATTTAACAGCTGTTATTATGAAGGAGAAGAGAGTTTGGAAATTGACATTATAAAAACCAAGATATAAAAATTTGCAAATGTCATTTATCATTTTGTATAACAAATGTCAAGAATACTTCCATTTTTATGCAATCTTCTTATTATTTGTAAAGAGAGAAATTAGAGTAAAAAGAGGGCAAAGAAAAGTAGGTAGGATTAAAGAATATATACAATTAACAAGCATAATTGTATATATTAATGTGATAAATTAATCTGTTTATTTTTTATAAGCAAGCTTCTGCTTTCTTATAAAAAATTAGGAATCTGAAGCTGTCTATCTTTAGAAATAAAAAATTAAATAAATAGACATTTGAAATAGAAAAATCCAATTTTATCTGGAGCAAAATTTATTATGCTTCAGTTAATCAAACAAACAAACAAAAAACAGGGATATCAACCATGATTTCAGATCATGTACATGCATATCAAATCAAATGAGATAAGCAGGGAAATTACATTGTGTGTAAAGGTAGCATAGATAATGAATCAATAACAATACTTAAATTTATGCATCAAATAACAAAATATCTAAAATACAAAAGAAGCAATCAAATTGGAAGGAGAGATAGATGGTAAAATTTTGATTGTAAGGGAATTTAATATACCTTTTTCAAATTTAGACAGATATAATTAAAAGACAAGCAATAGTGAAGTTAAGAGTTTGAATAGAACTTCAGAAAAATGGGGATTATGGCTCTTAGAAATTACTGAAAGTTAATAGAACTGGATTTATATGCTTCATAGCTGAGACCTTTACAAAAATATGCAAGATATAGGAACATAAAGGTATTATGTCCCAAAAATATAGAAAAGCAAAAATGTTAAAATAATAATGATGATAACAATGATGATGGTGGTGGTGGTGATAATGATCATGATAATAATGATGATGATGAAATTTGTTGATTCTCCAAAAATATAACATATTGTTTGAGGGAGTTTAAAATCTTTTCCAACCCAAATCTTTACTATTTTTTACAATTTTCTTACACTTTCATTTCATGTATTCTATAATCCAGTGACTTTGGCTCTCTTGCTATTCCTGTCACAAACATTCCACCTCCCAATTCTTACCATTAAAATTCTTTCTCATGATAGAAATTCTTTCTCTGATTTTCATAAAATCCCAGCTAAAATTCACATATAAGCAGGCTTTCCTACTAATTCCTCAACCCTATGATTCTTTTAAATTTATACTATATAAAATTATATTTGTATGGAATGTTTGCATTTTGTCTTCTCCATTAAGTTGTGAGACCCTTAAGGGTGGTGGCTATTCCTTTGTTTCTTTGAGGGTTGTTTCCTTTGTTTGTTTACTTGTTCCCCTCTACTAATACATCATATTCACTTTAAAAATTCTAATTGATTTGACTCAACAATATGTCACTTTAAAAAAAAGTAAACAAAGACTAAATGACATATTTCTAAAGAATATATGGATCAAAAAACAAATTATAGAAACAACAAAGTTTCATCAAAGAAAATTACAACAATAAGATAATAAACTAAAATCCATGGGATACAAATAAGGAATCCCTTCAATGAATCTTTTTATCTATATAAGCTTTCATCACCTAAAGAGAAATAACAAATCAATGTATTGAATATGAAATTTTTAAAAACTCTTGAACTACTACAAGTCAAATATATCAAACTAAGTAACAACATAGAAACTATAAAAATTAGAAATTAATAAAATTTAAAGCAGAAAATTTTATTGCATTGAAAAAGAAAAGATTTGTTTTTGAAAAGAGCAGTAAAACTTAATTATTCATTTAAAATTACTTAAGGACTCAGGATATTTTTTTTCCCCCCTGAGGCTGGGGTTAAGTGACTTGCCCAGAGTCACATAGCTAGGAAGTGTTTAGTGTCTGAGATCAGATTTGAACTCGGGTCCTCCTGAATTCAGGGCTGGTACTCTATCCACTGGGCCACCTAGCTGCCCCTTGGACTCAATAATTGAAGAAAAAAATGAAATGCCAGAAGCTATTTTGATCAGTTGTATGGTATTGTCACTGAAAAATATGAAATGTTAAAATAATAAATTAGAGGACAAATATTTAATAAATGTAAAATATTCAAATTAATAAAAGAAAGAAGCAAAATTCTGACATGTAGTAAACATCTAACAAATGGCAATGGATTGACTATGATCTGATACATATGCATTCTTCCTTAAGTGATATAAAATGTAAACCATCTACACTTTCTCATCCTATATGACTTCTGTACAAGTCTTCCCATAAATCTTCCTTGGAGAACCTAAACATAATGCAGGTAGTATTCTTCTATATCTTTTGAAATCATTCATCTATCTATCTATCATATTGGACCATATAAATAGTCCATCAGCTTATTATCCTTTATAATGGCTATATCATTGATTCATCAGTTTTTCTAATCAAATATTCGTCTCACAATATCATTTGTTTGTATTCTCCTATACAATTCTTTGTTGGTAATAGATTACAAGCTGTTTATATATCTCATACATCTTCATTGCTCTTTTGATGACTCACCTGTTTAATTCTTGGAAGTCTATAATGGTTCATAAAATGTAGCTATTCAGGTTCACCAGAATAATGTTGAAGTTAAAATGATTAGCTTTTGTTTCAGGGGGAAGTTTAAGGGTTACTGAAACATTGTAATTTCCCCAGAAGTAATCCCATCTACTACCTGTCTCTTGTTTAGTTCTTGGCACAGGTCATGGTCCATTCATAGCTCAATCAAGACTTAATGAAGGATTATTTATAGCACTTGGCCATTAAACCACATATCTAGTCTGGACAAGAGGCAATTGTTCAGGATCACACAGTATCAAAGATGGCATGTGAGCTCTGTTCTCCTCTGATTCTAAGACCTGTATTCTTTCCGTCATATCATGTTGATTATGAAAGTGTAAAGAAAAATTTATAGGATAAAAGGTTAATTTTTGGCTTGACAAGGAAAGTGGCTCTTTGAAGTATAGGTGGTTGAAGAAAATTTCAATAAGAAGAAATTAAAGAATGGGAGTAAAAGGGTGGGGAGGAAAAGTTCAAACAAAAGAAACAACATGAGTGAAGCCATGAAGGAAAGAAAGGAAGAGCTGTGTTTAGAAAATAACAATATCTGGTATGACTGGACCATAGAGTAAACAAAAAAAGATAGTCTGAGATAAAGCTGAGAAGACTAGATTAGAACTATATTCAAATAAAGACATGTATATGCCAGTTTTCATTTATATCTATTTAACTATTTCTATTTTTGGCAGGGGAACAGACATATGATTTCATTAATTTTCTCCTAATGAGGAAAATTCCTCTAGCAATGCTTGTTAACATTAGCTTTACAATATATAGTGTTAGTGTTAACTGTCTATTACATTGAAACATCAAATGACTAGTCCAGTTCAATGTATCAATATATATAAGAAGCATTTCAGATCTTATTTACTTCAAAGACAATATACTATCCATTACTTAATCCTATTTCCTTGGTTTAGTATACTTAATAAAATAACATAATACATATATGATATTTCACAAAATATAAACAAAATGCATACATAACACAGATGTATGTTTAACCCTCTGTCTCATGCACATGTATGTATATATGTATTATTTGATTCACAGTCCTTTAAACATTATTAATCCTGAAAAGTAGGTACAGTACTTTATATAGACACCAATGTTTTCTAGGTGAATATTTTTTGAAATTCTTCATTTTATTTCTATAAAAAAATTTTTCTGCAAATAACCCAAGTTTATGGAATGACTTTTGGATATACTTTACACATTCCATAGTCATAAAGTGACTATAAAGATTATAGTGAAACATTTGGAAAATTTAAGAATATAATTGTAAAGATTAAAAAAAGAAAACTCCAAAATGGGTTTATGTATTTACACATTAGCACATGAAGCCATGTCTAGGAGTAGCACATCTGTGCGGGGTGAGATTAATCAGTTATACTGCATGCAGAGGGAAGCTGGGAACTATTTCATTGTCACCATTGGGTAGCCCTCCAGATGCTTAGAATTCTCCTTGTTTCAGGGATAAACTTTTCAATGGCTTCATTGACACCAGAGTATGTCAATAATGCAGTGTATTAGTTGGATGCAAATTTCATACAATACGCTATGGAAAGCAAACTGTAATTGCGAAGACTCTGGTGAATGGAGCTCTATCCTTTGACTGAGCCCATTGTTGAATTCCAGCCTGAACCTCCAACCCTTTACTCTGTAAGGACACAATAGGCTTTGATATGAGATGGTGGGAAAAGGACTGGAAGCCTCATTTAACATTCAGCTGCAATTCATCAGCTTGGCTAGGACTTTTAGCAGCTTTAATGACCAGTGCAATTGATGGTTAAATCAATTTGCACCGGTGACAGCATGGCTAGCCTCTAGACTGTAACAATCCAGGATTACAACAGGCAAAAAGGCCCCTGGTATTCAGCTGGGGATGGTTTCTGCTTAGCCCAGAGTGAGAACAACCAGGAGACAAAGTCCCTCACAAAGCAGGCACTGGATAATGGTCACATTCACTCCAGCTGACTACACAATACCCCTCACTTCTTTGAAAAGTGGCAAAGTAGATTGGAGTGGGGGTGGGGAAAGCATTGTTATAAGTAAAAATATACAGTAGAGGACAAAGGTTCTTCATTTTTGCTCTATCCTTAGGGAAAGTAGCATACCAGAAATAATTTAAAATATGTTTTCTTGGACTACATGGGTGGTCTTACCTCCCCCATCCCTATGCCTCAAAACAAATTTTAGAAGTAGTATCTGAATTATGACAGATGATTTGAAATTTTTAAAGGCAAAGTGAGAATAGAAAAAAAAAAGAAAATACTTCATCTTTTAGACCCTGGCAATGAGAAGGAAAAACTGCTCCCTCTTCTGTTTATCAGAGGGAAAAATAAACAGAAAAAAATCTTACCCTTATTTGTCTGCTCTCCAATTTTAGGATTAAAAAAATACATATCTGGAAAGGAAAATGGTATCATTAGCATATTAGATATGTCCCACCTTTTCCTGTATCTTGACTATTCAAGCTATTAATAATAATAATTATTATTATTATAATGAATATTTATTGGGTTAAATATTACCCTTATCAAATTATGTGTGAGATTTTACTCAATGTATGATAATTTGAGGAAGAAGAAAAATGTCAAAGATATATTTTGCCTATAAGTGGAACTAGCCTTTAGTATATAAATCCTGTAGCCAAATAGTCTGTGTTTAAGTAGTCACAAAAGCATGCTCCTCAGAAATCTTTAAAAGATTAAAAATGAAAGAACCCTTATTCCTGAAGGACTAAGACATTGTAGCATCTTCCCAAGATTTTTTCAGATTTTTGAACTAACTTAAAAAGCCTATGAAATGTCAGTATTGCACCAGATTAATATATGAAGTGAGTGAACTAGGGGAAAACAATCAAAAATCCAAGTCTAACAAATATATTATTATCCTAAAATAATCAAGCTCAGAAAAGCAATCAATATTACTAATCCAAATGACATAAAAATTGCTCATAAAATTTTGCCCCTTTGAATGAATTTGGAAAAAAGTGGAAAAGGGAAGCACTTAATAAGTATTTGTTAAATTGAATTGAATTGAATCGGATTACCAAATAGCACATAAAGGATTCCTATGTCCAGCATCATCCAATATACATTTTTAAATGTGCTAGAGTAACTAGAGCTAATATTTTAAGAGAAGTAGAAAAAGAAAATTGAATGGGAAAAAATAGATAGTCTGTTTAAGAGTATGACTAAGTCCATGGGAAATAGGTTGGGGTTTTTGTTTTGTTTTGTTTTTCAGAACACTCAGCCAAGGCATTATGAAAAATTTAAACAACCTCTCCCAACAGATTTGTCTAAATATTGAAAGAATATTGAGGCTTGTAGAGAGAAGGTCTTGGCGTTGGGTCCAAAATCTGTGCTTGGTAACTGGGGGAGGGGAAAGAGACAGGAGGCTGGTTTCCATGGTAACATTGCTGGGAGAGCAAAGCAAACATGCATGCATCCTTCCCAGGGGAGGCAAGAGTGTGTAAAACTGGTAAGGAGGGGGAAGGGCAAAGGATGTCAGCTTCTGAAAGGCCATTTTATGCTGAATAAGAGTTTTTGTGTAAAGCTGTGACGTGATCCATAACGGACAGTACACACAGAGAGAAGAGAGAGGTTGGTTGGGTCCTGCACCAGTGATTAAGGCTCTCCCAGCTGGGGAATAGATATTTATCTTCAAAATTCTACCATAAATGGATACAGGAATTATATGCAATCTCCTACATATGTGTAATTCTGTCATCCAAATTCTACCCTGAAATGACAGAGGCAAAAAATAGAATTCTTTTGCACATCTTCATCCCCCCACCAGTGTATTTCATTAAACAAGTTATATGAATATTTTTTTCTCCTACATTCATTTTCTTTGACTTTCAGATACCCATTGGCATATGGCTCATTCCACTTTGAAATATAGAATTTCAGAATTAGGAATGGGAGGAACATCATCAAGCCCTATTTAATCCAATTCAGCAAACATTGGTTCATGATATAACAGGGTCCTAGCTCTAGAGCTCAAATCCTAGATTTGAAGAAGGAAGAAAACTTTAGATAGCTAGGTGGAAAAGTAATAGACTGCTGGAAAGACCTGAGTCATAATC
Source organism: Sminthopsis crassicaudata (assembly GCF_048593235.1). Classification (NCBI taxonomy): domain Eukaryota; kingdom Metazoa; phylum Chordata; class Mammalia; order Dasyuromorphia; family Dasyuridae; genus Sminthopsis; species Sminthopsis crassicaudata. The sequence continues at coordinate 191,579,263 of NC_133620.1, forward strand.
TGGCCTCAGATACCTACTAGCTGTATGATTGGGTAAATCATTTAACCTCAGTTTCTTTATCAGGGTAATAATAGCTCCTAGACCCTGAGATTGTCATGAGAATAGGTATTTATAAAGTGCTTTGCAACCCTTAAAGTACAACATAAATGCTAACTGTTATTATTTATAAGCATTATAGACTAATCCACTCATTTTACAAATGGCAAAACAATTGACTATTATCTGTAAGACATTGTCCTATCCTTGCTAGAAACATACCAAAAATAATGGGGGAAAGAGTTACTGCTTTCAAGAAGTTTTTAGGCTACTAGGGGGAATACAATAAGTAAATGGACAGATAAATATATGACAAGATAATATAGTTATTTAATTTCACATAAAGTAGAGAGAAGTGTAACACTGGATGGAGATTCAGGAAACTCAAGTTCTAAATTAGTTTCCACTATACTAAAACTATACAATATTGGCAAGTAATTTCAGCTCCATATTTCTGTTTCCTCATTTTTAATGATGGATTACAATCAATGACCTTTATTCCACTTTTTTCATTCTATGAATATAGGAAACTGAAACAGAGAGGTTAGAAGTCTTTCCTAAAATCATATATTTAATGATAGAATTAAGTAACTCAGGTAATCCCAACTCTGACATTATCTGTATGATGTAGAGCAAGTAAGTCATGTAACTTTCTCATCTCTGTAATTGGGAGGTTAGACTAAATAACCTCTAAGTTTCCTCCATATTTCATTGTTCAAAGTTGATATTCCAATAATTTTATGTCCTTTCCATTACCACAACCAAAAGTCCTGGACTTGTGCTCACAGTGCTAAGTTTTAAATATCAATTACATACATATCAGATGGTTGATCTTGACAAGTCCTTTAATTTTTATGGACCTTAGTTTCTTCATCTATACAATGGAAATGTTGAGTTATTTGTAAGATTCTTTCATTTTTGAAACTATATTTTTCCAATTACATAAAATTAATGTTCATTAAAAAATAAGTTCTAAATTTTTATTCCTCTCTAGTAGCACATCAATCAAATATATTTGTTAGTCATGTTGTAAAATAAATGCAGAACAAAAAAAAATTTATCATGCTCTGATCTGAATTCAGAATATGCCAGTTCTTTCTCAGTATTTGGATATCAATTGTTATCAAAAGTCCTTCAAAATTGTTTTAGATCATTGTAATCCTGAGAATAGCTAGTCATTTACAGTTGAACATTGCTGCTACTGGGTATAGTGTTCTGGTTCTTCTCACTCCACTCTATATTAGTTTATGTAAATATTTTCAAGTTTTTCTGAAAGAACCCTGATCATCATTTCCTATAATACAATAGCATTCCACTACAAATATATGCCAGAACTTATTCAGCCATTTCCTAATTGATGAGTATTGCCTTAATTTCCAATTCTTGCCACCATCAAACGAGTTACAATAAATAATCTGTACAAATAGGTTCTTTTCTTTTTTCTTTGGGAGGGGTGGTAATAGAATCTCTTTGGGATATATATCTTACAGACAGATTGCTGGATCATAGAGTATGCACAGTTTGATAGACCTTTGGGCATGGTTCCAAATTCTGCTCCAGAATAGTTGGATCAATTCACAATTCCATGAATAGTGCATTAGTGTTGCAATTTTCCCAAATCCCATCTACAATTGTCATATTAACCAATTAGAAAGGTATGAGGTGGCTCTTCAGAATTGTTTTAATATGCATTTCTCTAATAATAGGTATTTAGAATATTTTAATATGCTTATAAATCGCTTTAATTTCTTTACCTGAAAATTGCCTTTTCATATCATTTGACCATTTATCTATTGGGAAATGATTTGTATTCTTATAAATTTGACTCAGTTTCCTATATATTTAAGAAGGGAGGCTTTTATCTCAGAAAATTGCTTCAAAAATTACTATAGTTTGTCAAAAGCTTTTTTTATATCTGTTAAGATAATCACATTTTGTTTATTCTTAATTGATTTGATCAATTATTTTGACCATTTTCCTAACATGGAATTAGTCTTGCATTGCTGATATAAATACCACCTGTTCATAGTATATGATTTTTCTGATATTGCTGAAATCTCCTTGCTAGCATTTTATAAAAATATTTGTATCAATATTCATTAGTGAAACTGTTCTATATTTCTTTCTCTGTTTTTACTATTCTTAGTTTAGGTATTAACACGATGTTTGTTTCAAAGAGGGAACTCCCACTTTGCCTATTTTTTCCAAGTAAGTTATTGGTATGTATTACATATTAATTATTTTTTTAAATGTTTAGCAGAGTTCACTTGCAAATGCATATGGTCTTGAGGATGTTTTCTTAGGGAGCTCATTGGTGGCCTATTCATTTTTATTTTCTAAGATGTTTTTAAATATTCTAATTCCTCTATTTTTAACCTGGACAATTTATATTTTGTATATATTCAGCCATTTCACATAGATTAGCAGGAATTTTTGGCACTTCTATGTATTTAATTTCTTCAAACTACTAAAACAAAGAATTAGATTTTATTTTTAGTTGTAGTATTCTTCCTATTTATATGTAGAATTATATATTGCCTTTCCCAAATCAAAAGGGGGAATTCAAAAATATGCTCTGACAAAATTATTATTTTAATGGCAAATTCAGCTTACTTTGCACTTATGAGGTGGAGCCAAGGAGATAGAGAATAGACAGATCTTTGTCTGAGCTCTTCCTGCCTTCCCCCAGAACAACACAAGATCAAGTCTCTGAATTTGTTTTGGAATAACAGAACCCCCAAATATTTAAAGTGTAATAAATTTCCAGCAGAAGACATTTTTGAAATAATTTCAAAAAAAATCTGTTTCAATTGGGCAAGAGTAGGGGATGGCCAAGTACAGGACATTGCAGGGACAGAAGGTGAACTAGCATCTGCATGGTGAGGAAATCCATCAGATATCCTGGTTCAGAAGCCAGTGAATCAACAGACTGTGAGACATAAAATGCAACTACAAAAGGCAAACAATGAGCCCCTGTTCCCCAGAATAACAAGCAAGACCTGGTCATGACCATCCAGCACAGGAAAAAAGTCAGCAGTACTGCCCCAGGACAACATGAAGCCATTGTCAACAGGAGAGGAACCTAAGACTAGACTTCAAATTTTAAAAATAAAGAGCTCTGACCATAGATACCTTTTATAGAGGTAGGGAAGAACAAAATTCAAATCCTGAGGACACAAAAGGCAAATCATCTCCAGATAAAACCCTAAATAGTAACATGAGTTGCTTTCCAATCTCACAAGGCTCTTTTGGAAGAATTCAAAAGGGATCTTAAAAGAGAGTGAAAAGAAAAATGAAGAAAGAAAAGGAGAACTTTGCAGGAGAGTTTTGAAAAAGAAACAAAGAAATTATCTGAAGAAAACTCCTTAGTGAAATGATGTTAGTGAAATGAAAAAGGCTATAATTCCTTACAAAATAGATTTGACAAAAGGAAAAAAGAAACCAACTTCTTAAAAAACAGAATTTGTGAAATAGGCAAAAAAAATACAAGGAATAAAACAATTCATTTAAAAGTTTTATTGGCCAAATGCAAAATAAGGTTATAAAAAAACTAACTGTAGAAAATAATTTACAAAAAATTAGAATTGAACAAATGGAAGTAAAATCAATGAGACATCAAAAATCATTCAAATAAAACAAAATAACAAAAAAGAAAATATAAGAAAATGCAAAATACTTTATTGAAAAAACAACAGACCTGGAAAATAGATCCAATAGAGACAATCTAAGAATCATCATGAAAAAGATGATGAAAAAAAGAGCCTAGACAACATCTTTCAGGAAATCATCAAGGAAACCAGCCCTGATGTCCTAGAACCAGTGGGTAAAATAGCCATTGAAAGAATTTAACAGTAACTTTCTGAAAGAGATCCCAAAATGAAAACTCCAAAGACTATCATGGCTAAATTTCAGAATTGTCAGATCATGGAGAAAATACTGCAAGTAGCCACATAGAAAAAATTCAAATATTGAGGAGTCAAAATCATGATTACCAAGGTTCTAGCAGATTCTGCTTTAAAGGATGATATTCTGAAGGGCAAAGGATATTGGATTGCAGACAAGAATCAACTATCCAGCAAAAATAAGCATTATATTTCATGGAAGAAGGTGGACATTCAATGAAATTGGATCAATTTCATTTATTTCTTATGAAAAGATCACATATGAACAGAAAATCTGATCTTCAAATATAGAACCCAAGAGAAGCATAAAAAGGGAAAAAGAGAAGAAAATAGCTATGTTTCTTTTAAAAGTTAAAAAAGTTTATATACCTCTATGGGAAGATGATATATCTTGAGAACTGTATTTCTATTAAGAGTATACTTAGAGGGTATAAATATAAGTTGACTTTATTGTGATAATATAAAAAAGAAACTAGAGGTGGAAAAAGTATTGTATGGGAAGAAGAGGAAATGAGAAGTAAACTGGGGTAAATTACATCTCATGAAGAGGCAAAAAAAAAAAATATTATCATTGAGGAAAAGAAGAGAGGGGGATAAGTATTGTATGAACTTTACTCTCATAGGATTTGGCTCAAAGAGAGAATAACTGACATATTTAGCTTCGTAGAGAAACTTGTCTCACCCTATAGAAAAGTAAGAGAGGAAAGGGGAATGAAAAGGGGAAGACTAACAGAAGGGAAAACAGAAATATAAAAGAAAAAGGATAGGAAAGGGGGATGGATTATAAAAGGGGAAGGCTGTTTGAGGGAGGTGGTGGTTAGAAACAAAACACTAGGGAGGAGGGAAAGAGGGAAAGGAAAGAAAAAAGTATAATTTGGGGAAAATAAGATCACAGGAAATGCAGTTAGTAATTTTAACCAAAAATGTGAATGAGATGAATTCTCCCATAAAGTGGAAGTGGATAACAGACTGGATGAAAAACCAAAATCCTAGAATATGTTGTTTACCAAATATATATATATATATATATATATATATATATATATATATATATATATATATATATATATATATATATATATATATATATATATATATATATATATATATATATATATATATATATATATATATATATATATATATATATATATATATATATATATATATATATATATATATATATTTAAAGCACAGTGATACATAGTGAGCAAAGGTAAAAGGCTGAAACCAAATGTATTATGCTTCAGATGAAATAAAAAAGCAAGAGTAGTGATCCTAATCTCAGAACAAGCAAAAGCAAAAATAGATCTAATTAAAAGTGATAAGGAAGGAAATTATATTTTGCTTAAGGGCACCATAGCTAATGAAGTAATATCAATACTAAATATATATGCATCAAGTGATACAGCATACATATTCCTAGAAAAGTTAACAGAAGTGGAAGAAGAATTAGACAGCAAAATTATACTACTGGGGGAATCTCAACTTTGCTCTATCAGAACTAGATATATTAAACCAAAATAAAAAATAATAATAAATGAATATTATGGAATATTATTATTCTGAAAGAAACAACCAACAGGATGATTTCAGAGAGGCTGGAGGGACTTACATGAACTGATGCTAAGTGAAATGGGCAGAACCAAGAGATCATTAAATATGGCAATGACAAAATTATATGATGATAAATTCGGATGGATGTGGCTCTTTTCAACAATAAGATGATTCAAACTAGTTCCAATTGTTCAGTGATGAAGAGATTCATCTACACCCAGAGAAAGGACTGTGGAAAATGAATGTGGTTCACAACATAGACTTTTCACTTTTTTGTTGTTGCTTTCATTATATTTTGCTTCTTTTTTGTTTTTTTACTGGTTTGATTAGATTTTTCTTGTGCAGCACAATAATTGTATAAATATGTATGCATACATTAGATTTAGCATAGCATATAGTTCTACCATGTTTAACATATATTTGACTACTTGCCATCTAAGGGAAGAAGGGCATGGGGGAAGGGAGAGAAAATTGGAGCACAAGGTTTTGCAAGGTCTAATTTTGAAGAATTTTCCATGCATATGTTTTGAAAAATAAAAAGCTTAAAAAAAATAAACTGAGTCTAGTGGGGGGAAAAAGCTGAGAAGAAAATGGCAAATCATTTCAGTATCTTTGCCAACTCCAAATGCAGTCACAAAGGAATAATTGAAAAATGACAAAACAAAATTTGGTTTTAATATTATACCATCCTGTTCTGTTCCCTATTTTCTTTTTCTTAAGTCAGGTAGCCTGATTCCATTAAGATTTACTAGAAGCTAGGCTTTTCATATATAAGATTGTTGTTTGCTTCTTTTCTCATTGTTATCTTTGATATACCCAAGGCACTGTGCCTTCTATAAAATTTATATCTTTTTCTAGTGCCTCTGAAATACAATAGGATGTTAATGTTTACTATGTTAAATTATATCAGATAATATTACATCAAATCATTTTGTATGGTATCTATGGAAATTAATTATACTAAGTATTGGAGAAAATACAAAGATCAACTAGCAAATATACTTTCAAAGAATTTTCAAAGTATATTCAAAGAATATACTTTTATACGATAATATGATTGAATCTTTTTTTCTTTCATTGTGCAGTTTAAATTAAATGTTTAATATATTTAATAAAGTAAATAAGAATATAAACATACCATCAACTATATATAATGCAAGACAAGATAGATATTATACAAACAGTATAGTTAAGGGATTAGCATCAAAATAAATAGGTATGAGTTATATTGGATAGTAATTAAAGTGTCTCTTCCAAAAATGAGAAAATGAACTAAATAAATTTTAGATGCTTTGAAACTTCTACAATTTAATGTTCAATGCTCAATAGTTTCATTATCATAATGAAAGACTGGTTCTCTACTGGCCACTATTGGTCCCCACTGCTCTTATAGTAAAATGCTTTTTATGATTTTACCCCTTTGGGAGAGACCATCTTAGAATTACTCAGACCAATTCCATGTTTCACACAGGTGAAATTTTAAATGTTAAAATTGAACATAATATTTCACCATTGTCTATATTCATAGTAAATTTATATGGCTAGAAATTGGAATCATCGACCTGAATCTAAGTCATTTATTATTTTTTTGATAGCTATTCAGTTATGAAGGCTAGCACTATTTCCACTCTCACCCTCTTTCTCCAGACCTTCAATATATCATAATGCATCTCCTTCCAAAATAATCATTATAAAGTTTTCTTCTTTCTTTATCCTACAATATATTTACTGAAAAGAGATACCCATTTCCAAAATCACATTTTCAAGAATAGAATCTTTCCTGGGGCAGTAGTTAGCTTTCTCTTCTTATACAATTCTATTTTTCTTATGTTTTTAGAAAATATTGTGCATTTTGAGGTATTAGTATAATGACTGGCAAAAACTCAAGCACTCCCATCAATGCTTTTTTACCTTTGCCTCTTGACCCTCATTCCCCAGAACTTAAAACATTTGAGCAATGTGAAGCATCAGCTTAATTCTTGCTTTTTGCTTTATTTGCATTTCCTCTAAATATCTAGGCAACTCACAAAACAATCATATTAACTCCAAAAATTTTAATTATTTAGCTAGCTATAAAGCATATTCCTTCACTGTGAAAAAGAAATATGAAAATCACATTTCAATCATGTCCTCTAAGCAGTTCAATGGTACTTTCTCTTTAAGAAAAAGTATTAGAAACTTGTAAATGTCTCCATGGGAATGATATTGCTAGCTATGCTTCTGATAAAGTGGAAAGAACTGGGCATCTATTATGTACTATTCCTACCAATATCACATAGACATTTACTAGTTACTGAGATGGAAACTTGTCAAGTCATGCATCAAGCTCAAAATAGTGTCTGTGATATGCAAGGGAAGATTGTGGTTGCCAAATGATATGGAGGCTGTCAGTGGCTGCTATCCCATCCTCTGCAAATTTTTCTTCCAGCTCTCTCTCCATTTTAACATGTTATTTCTTTGCAATAAATTGGGGTACTGTTTTGTTTAAGTAAAGAGCCTGCCTCCAAGTCATCTGTAAACCAGCTCATACCCTGAAATATTTAATTATGTTGATAGGACTCTGAAGGAAACTGATCCAAGTTCTCCTCCTCCTTATGTTTCTCTTGAGCAATCTTAGTTAATTGATTCCACATGAATTCCATGTTTGTACCCAAAATATGAAATTCTACAATCCTATTGGGATACCAACATGATATGTGTAATTTCTTTATATTTTATATTTAGGAATTAAATTTTAGTCATTTGTCAGGTTTGCATTGCTAGCTTAGCCTCTTTTCTTTGGATAAACTAGGGCAAATTTTATAGAACATATAAATAGTCAGATAATGTCTCTCTATTGTTAATCTTCCACATAATTCTCCTTACTCCCCACTACCACTGCCTCTCACCATGCTAGTAACATTTTATAGAATGTGAATAATGATATAAGGAGGAGGAGAGTTTGGTCAACGGTCACAAATCTATTAGAACACAAGTGAACCCAAGGGAATCATCTGTACCAATAGTTCTTAACCAAAGATATGTGAACTTCAAAAAATATTTTGTTAACTGTTGGTGTTCAGTCATTTCAGTCATATCCAACTCTTTATCAGATCCAGCATTCTATCTATTCTGCCACATATTTGTCTTTTTGATAACTGCATTTCACTATATTTGATTTCCACTGTAATTCTATATATTTGATTTTATATATTTAAAAACATTATTGTGAGGAATCTATAGGCTCCACCTGACTACTAAAGGAGTTCAGGGCACAAAGAAGATTAAGTGCTTACTATGCTAGCTATTGAAGATACAAAGACAAACAAAAAAAAAGGAAGAAAAAAAAAAGAAAGAAAAGAAACAATCCCCAGTTTAATGCACTTTCATTTTTATAATACATGAAACATAAAGACAAGATTGGATTCACTTTTGCTCCTGCATCTCTTCATTACCTAGCTGAGTAATTGGCATGTAGTAGGCATTTTAATAAATCCTCATTGATTCATAAGCAATTTGTTGGCCTAATCTCAATAATCAGTGATTGTGGGTATTAGAGGTAGAATACATTTATATTAACTTTTTTTTTTTTTGAAAAGTAAATGGGTAATCTGGAGGGGTGGAACCAAGATGGTGGAGAAGGAACATGCAACTCTTTAAACTCCTCTTACGCCCTCACTACCAATCTTTGAATTCAGCCTCAAAAATAGCACTTGATTGGTGAAATTCACGAAGATTAAAGGCACAACGATTTACCAGCCAAAGATAGTCTGGAGGACCGCCATAGCAGGTTTGTCCTGAGGGGTGGAAATAAACCAGTGCAGCCAAGGAGATAGGAAAGACTGGCACCCTGAGCAGACCAGGGACCCAGGTAACCTTGTGGCTAGAAAAGTAGTGGAAACAACTCTGTCATAGGCTGATTGCTTTACCTTGATTGTAAAGCAGTAGACCAGCAGAGAGATTAGAGCCAGAGGTACAGGGTACTCTAAAAACATCAGAACCTAACAAGATCTGGCTTTACCCGCCCCCAAACCAGATGTGACTCAGCATAGACCAGTGCAACTTTGCAGCTGTACTCTGCAACACAGCTAGGGCAGTTGCAAATCTGCCCACCAGAGGGGGCCTAGTCTGGGGCAGACTCTAATCTGCATAGTGGGGGGCTCAGCCTAGGGCAATAGAACTTCCCTAGCACCACTGTGCTTCCTTGGGCAGAACCATTTCCAGTGCCTTGCAGGACTATTTGCTGGGCAACTGCTAATACCCACAGCCCCACAGCCAGCTTTGGCTTGGGATAGTGACACTTTCACTTCTCAGCCTCTTGCCTCAGGGCAGTCAATCCAAAAGCGGGGTTCTTTGCAGGGCACCTCCAAAGCTCAGCCTTGCAGACCATAGTCGGTACCTTTGGGGAAGCACCCCAGTACCTGGCCACTCTTTGTAGTCAGTTGGTAGGCGATCCATACACCATATCCCTGTTCTGCAGAGGAAGCTGGTAACATCCTGACCCTGAAGGCAGACTCTACAAGCTTTTAAAAATGAGTAAAAAAATCAAAAGGATGATTGATAACTTCTATACAGAAAGAGAGCAGGTTTTCAACCCCAAGGAGACTAATAGCAGACAGTCTCCAGACAACTGTTGGTCCCCAACACAAAAGGCTCTCCTAGAAGATACTATTAAAAATTTTAAAAGAAAGCTAGAAGAAAAATGGGGAAAGGAAAGAGAAGCTATGCAAGAGAGTAACAACTTCCTGAAATGTGAATTGGAAAAGATAAAAAATTCCCAAGAAGTGCAGGGAAACAGAATTTGTGAATTGGAAAAGGTAAAGAACTCCCAGGAAAGTAGGATTTGTGAATTGGAAAAAGAAAATAACTCACTAAAAAAAATAGTGAAATGAAAAAAAAAATTCTAGAGCAAAACAACTCATTTAAAAATTCAATTGGACATATACAAAAAGAAGAAGAAAAAAAAGCTAATAAAAATAATTAAAAATCAGAACTGAACAAATAGAAACAAATGATTTGTTGAGACAACAAGAAGCACTCAGGCAAAACCAAAAAAATAAAAAAGTAAAATAAAGAAGAAGAGAGAGAGAGAGAAAATAGAAAGAAACATTAAATATCTACTTGAAAAATCAACAGACCTGGAAAATAGATGTAGGAGAGATAATCTGAGGATTATTGGACTTCCTGAAAATTATGATGAAAAAAAGAGCCTAGATACTACATTACAGGAAATCATCAAAGAGAACTGCCCAGAGGTAATAGAAACAGAAAGTAAAATAGGCATTGAAAGAATTCATTGAACACCTTCTGAAAAAGAACCTAAAAAAAAAAAAAAAAAAAAAAAAAAACCCTCCATGGACCAAGGAAAAAATATTACAAGCAGCCAGGAAAAAACAATTCAAATATTGAAGTGCCACAATAAGAGTCACTCAAGATCTGACTGCCTCTACATTGAAGGATTGCAGGGAATCTGATATTACGAAAGGCAAAAGAATTTGGAATGCAACCAAGAATGAACTACCCAGCTAAGCTGAGCATTTTCTTCCATGGAAGAAGATGGACATTTAATGAAACAGATGAATTCAATTTGTTTCTAAGGAAAAAACCAGATCTAAACAAAAAATTTGATCTCCAACCATAGGACTCAAGAAAATCAGAAAAAGGTAAAAGGAACTCTTGAGAACTGTATTTCTATTGTGGATATACATAAAGACCACATGTATAATTTGATTTTACTGATATGACATTAAAAAAGGAAGTTGAAATGGAAAGGGGATAGTGTCAGAATAAGGGAAAGGGGGAGATAAAAAAAGGGAAAGTACATCCCACAAAGAGGCAAAGAAAACCTATCACAGCAGAAGGAATTTAGAGAGGGGGAGGAACATTGTATGAATCTTACTCTCATCAGAGTTGGCACAAAGAGAAAAAAAATTGACATATTTGTTTTACAGAGAATTCTCTCCCACCTCAGTAAAAAGGGGGAGAAGAAAATGGAAAAGGAAAAGAGTAATAAGGGAAGGGTAGAAGAAAGGGGAAGGGATTTAAAGGAAGGAGGGAGAGGTACTAGAGAGGGAGGGCTCTGTGACACAAGTGGGGCCCATAAATTTAATACTGGGGAACGGGTTCAGGGGGGGAAAGGGGAAAAAAGCATAATCTGGGGATATATGATGGCAAGAAATACAGAATTAGTAATTTTAACAGTAAATGTGAATGGGATGAACTCTCCCAATAAGCGGAGGCAGATAGCAGACTGGATCAAAAATCAGAACCCTGCAATATGTTTACAGGAAACACATTTAAAGCAGGAAGATACATACAGAGTAAAGGTAAAAGGCTGGATCAGAATCTATTATGCTTCAGGTGAAGTAAAAAAAAAGCAGGGGTAGCCATTCTTATCTCAGATTAAACAAAAGCAAAAATTGATCTAAGTAAAAGAGACAAGAAAGGAAACTAAAGAGTAGCATAGACAATGAATCAAAATCAGTGGTAAACATATATGCACCAAGTGATATAGCATCTAACTTCCTAAAGGAGAAGTTAAGAGAGTTATAAGAAGAAATAGACAGCAAAACTATAATAGTGGGAGATCTCAACCTTGCACTCTCAGAATTAGATAAATCAAACCACAAAACAAATAAGAAAGAAATTAAAGAGGTCAATAGAATATTAGAAAAATTAGGTATGATAGATCTTTGGAGAAAACTGAATGGTGATAGAAAGGAGTATACTTTCTTCTCAGTAGTCATAGAACCTATACAAAAATCGACCATATATTAGGACATAAAAACCTCAAAACTAAATGCAGGAAGGAAGAAATAGTGAATGCTTTCTTTTAAAATCACTATGCAATAAAAACTACATTCAAAAAAAAGTTAGGGGTAAATAGACCAAAATGTAATTGGAAACTAAATAATCTCATCTTAAAGAATGACTGGGTGAAACAAAATATTACAGACACAATTAATAATTTCACTCAAGATAATGACAATGATGAGACATCAGGTCAAAATCTGTGGGATGCAACCAAAGCGGTAATAAGGGGAAATTTTATGTCTCTAGAGGCTTACTTGAGTAAAATCAAGAAAGAAAAGATCAATGATTTGGCCTTGCAACTTAAAAAGCTAGAAAAAGACCAAATTAAAAACTCCCAATTAAATACTAAACTTGAAATTCTAAAATTAAAAGACGAAATTAATAATATTGAAAGAAAAAAAAACTATTGAATTAATAAATAAAACTAAGAGTTGGTTTTGTTTAAAAAAACAATAAAATAGATAAACCTTTGCTAAATCTGATCAGAAAAAGGAAAGAGAAAAATCAAATTGTTATTCTTAAAAATGAAAAGAGGGATCTTTCCACCAATGAAGAGGAAATTAGAGCAATAATAAGGAGTTACTTTGCCCAACTTTATGCCAATAAATTTGATAACCTAAGAGTAATGGATAACTACCTCCAAAAATATAGGCTTCCCAGATTAACAGAGGAGGAAATAAATTGCTCAAATTGTCCCATTTCAGAAAAAGAAATAGAACAAGCTATTAATCAGCTCCCTAAGAAAAAATCCCCAAGACTAGATGGATTTACATGTGAATTCTACCAAACATAAACAATTAGCCTCAATCTCATATAAAGTATTTGAAAAAATAGGGAATGAAGGAATTCTACCAAACTCCTTTTATGACACAGACATGGTACTGATACCTAAACCAGGTAGGTTGAAAACTGAAAAAGAAAACTGTAGACCAATCTCCTTAATGAATATTGATGCTAAAATATTAAATAATATATTAGCAAAAATACTACAGAAAATCATCCTCAGGGTAATATACCATGATCAAGTAGGATTTATACCGGGAATGCAGAGCTGGTTCAATATTAGTCTAGAATGACAGGGAAAGATAATGCAGAATGTTGGAGTGGGAAAATTGAGACACTGATACATTGTTGGTGAAATTGTGAATACATCCAGCCATTCTGGAGAGCATTTTGGAACCATGCTCAAAGAGTTATCAAACTGTGCATACCCTTTGAACCAGCACTGTTAATTCTGACTTATATCCCAAAGAGATTTTAAAGAAGGGAAAGGGACCTGTATGCGCAAGAATGTTTGTGGCAGCCCTGTTTGTAGTGGCCAGAAACTGGAAACTGAGTGGATGCCCATCAATTGGAGAATGGCTGAATAAAAAATGACCAACAGAATGATTTCAGAAAGGCCTAGAGAGACTTACATGAACTGCTGCTGAGTGAAATGAACAGGACCAGGAGATCATTATATACTTCAACAACAATACTATATGATGATCACTTCTGACAGACGTGGCCCTCTCCAACAATGAGATGAGCCAAATCAGTTCCAAGAGAGCAGTAATGAACTGAATCAGCTACACCCAGTGAAAGAACTCTGGGAGTTGAATATGAATCACTACCTAGAATTCCCAATCCCTATATTTTTGTCTGCCTGCATTTTTTATTTCCTTCACAGGCTAATTGTACACTATTTCAAGTCCAATTCTTTTTTTTTTTAACAGCAAAATAACTGTTTGGACATGTATATATATATATATATATAAGTTAAATACAATATATATATATATATATATATATATATATATATATATATATATATATATATATTGTATTTAACTTATACTTTCACATATTTAACATGTATCAGTTAACCTGCCACCTGGGGGAAGGAGGGGAAAAGTTGAAACAAAAGGTTTTACAATTGTCAATGCTGGAAAATAACCTATGCATAAAATTTTTGTAAAAATTTAAAAAAATTTAAATTAAAAAAGAAAAGTTAATGGATTTATAAATATAGATTCCTAGATCTGCTTTCTCTTCTTTGTTATTTCATTTTTAGGAAGTATATATTAACTAGTTACTGGTACCCAATTCAGTGACAATACAAGAAATAATTCAAAATTGTCAACCATAAATCGTATCATTTCTAATATCTGACTTTCAGATTTTTATTGGTACCTATGCTGCCTAAATAATTTGTTGACAGACCCTAGATATGTGTTTATCTTATCATGAGTTAAAATAACTAGTTCAAAAATCCTTCTGCCCTAGGAAAGATGAAATATTTCATTACCACCATGATCCATTTACCTGTAATTTGCAAAGAACTCTCTAGATGATTTATATCAGATATTATAGATATCATATATCTACAATAACTAACAATGGAATTCAAAAGAAAATAAAAATGTTTTTGGAATGGAAAAAAAAACAAGATTGCCCATGAATTAATATCCAATTTCATGAATACATAATTTTGAAACCGTTATTTTATGCACAAATTTGTCCAACATTGTTTTCAATGTTTTCAAAAGGGTATTGGTGTTTTATAGTCTATTTCTGCTAGAACTCATACAGTAATATTTATTTAATAATAATATAAGAGCCTACTATGTACACAGTTGCTAACAATATAGATTTTTTTTCCCTAGATATCGACCCACGGAGATTCTTCTGAGGCCATCTGATGTTCTTTCCAATGGGATAGTCCAAGGCTTCTTAGATTTTTTCCATTCAAAATTCCTATTTGTTCGTGAAAATTGTACATGATCTCAAATCTACAGATATATAAATAGGTATGCAAATCATAATTTTGTGATCCCCACATTCAGTTATGAGATTCCATATGGAATCATGATACACTGTTGAAGAAGCTTGGGAATAGACTACCCACTAAGCTGCAAATTAATCCCCATCTCTTATTGTTCATTTTTAGGGACTATTTTAATAGCTTATGGGAACTTTTGATGATTTTCTAATCTCACAGATCACTCACTCACTATCTTAAGCAGTAGTAACATAATGTGGTCCAAATACAAGTTCCCTCTAGAACTTAAAGCAGGTTATATCTTTGCATTTCCTTACCATGGTAGATCACAGGTGTCTGATCTGAAAAGAACCTCAGAGGTCATTCAATATAAACTATCCCTAAAGGAGATTCTGTTCTTTGGCATCCCTAATACATGGTCATATAGTCTTTGATAAGGAAAGAGGAATGAGCTTTTATAATATAATATATTACAAATCAGGCACTATACCAAATACTCTAGAAATATCATCTCATTTAATCTCACAACTCTGTGCAGTTGAGGAAATTGAGGAAAAAATGTTAAAGTGGTGTGCCTTGGGTTAGATATCAGAGAACAAATTTGAATTTAACTTTCTGACTCCAGAATTCTATTCACTGCAACATCTAGAAACCTCTTTCCTTGTAAGATATACAGTGAGGAAGACATCACTATTTCCCAAGACAATACCTTCTACTTTTGAATAATTCTAGAGATTTGTTTTTGTTTATATTAAACCTATATATGTCACTTTGAACCAGTCTTTCAACTATCCCATGTCAACTCTGTTTTCTTTCAACGTTTCCTGTTTCCCAAAAACGTATAAATGAAATTTTTATTGTCTTTCAAATTCATTTCAGCTCAGATGATTCTTAACTGTAGGACACTCACTATTTTTATAAAACTGTACCTCTTTTAAAAAAAACATATTCAATCACATAAGCTTGCTTCCATCTTTAAAAATATAAGTGTCCCAATGTTCCCACTTCATCTTTATCTACTACTCTTCATTATGATGGTGAAAGTTTGTTGTTTCAGAATATCTCAAGAATGATAGCAAGCCAAAATTCTCCAACTTAATTCAATTCAAGAGTAATTAATCAGAAACCTACTGTGCACTCAACACTGATGTTACAAACAATTTGTATTCAACTAAGGGAAAGAAGACAATGTGTACACAGTAAAGATACAAAATAATATCCGAAGGAGAATTATAACAAATTTGAATGATTAAGAAAGGCCCCTACAAGAGAGAGCAATAGAGAATTATGGAACCTATGAAATGGAAGAGTGTAGGATATTCATTCTATTCATTCAGGATAGAGTATAGAGAAAGAAAGTTCTCTACAGGAACTCTCTATATAGGAAAGACAGGAAGTTAGCCAGTTAAGCCAGGGCATAAAGTGTGGAGGGGAAGCAGTTTGTAATGAGTTTGGAAAAATACATGGGAACCAGATTCATGGGCCCCCTGAAATTTAGTCATTGGACCTGTGGAGGTTCTGTGTATCCTTTGTTAACAACCACTGAGTAAGAATGTATTCTTGAATAGAGAAGCATGAATTATCCATGCTTTTTCCCAATAGATATCAATGCAATTTGAAGAGAAAAATAAAATTATCTTTGAGCAACCCTTTAAAGAAAATCCATTCTGTTCTTATCCAGTGGTTCAGGTTGCAATGTGGTTAAGGATTTATGAAGCATGCTTAGAAAAGAGATGACGGCAGGAAGACACCTTTGTTTTAAGTAGGGTGCATGGCATGCTTTAAAAAATAACTTTCCAATGGAGTGCTATTTATGCTGCTATATGTAACAATCTAGCTTCCAGTGAAAACAGTGGGAAGAAAAAAATTGTCTGACAGTGGTTGCTATGGCAGCAATGTAAAGTGCAAAGAGGAGAATCTGAATTCTGCAACCAGGTAATGAATTTAGCATCTACAGGAACAGAAATGGATTTCCTGTCATAGCCTGTAAATCAAGCACAGGAAATGAACATACTGTAGATATTTTGGTATATTTAAAATCCATTGAGATGTACATGAGGGATAGGGAGGATGCATCATATTACCCCAAGGGCTTTGTCCCTTTCCATCAGACTGCTTTCATCCAAATAAGGAAGGACAGAGAAAGAGCTACCACTAGGAACCTAGCAGTCTGCAACAGCCAGTGAGAAAAAAAAAAAAAAAAACCTCCCAGAGGGATAATGATGTAACAGTTGCTTATCTTCCTGGTTCTTTCTGGTGTTTTTACCATCATCATTCTTCACCTTCTTTCAGCCTATCTGAACACCAAATGACTTAGATTCTCATAATAACTTCCATAAATTTAGAGATTAAAAAAGACTGAGAGATCATCTATCCAAACTCTAATTTTACAGCTAAAAAAACTGAAGCTAAGAGGTTGAGTGATTTGACAAGGCTCATACAACCAGCAAGGGTCAAAGTCAGGATCTGAAGTTAGATCTTTTATACTCTAACCTCAACATTCTATCTACCGTCACCTCTCTTCTTACTCACCTCTACCTCATCTCCTCATCTCTATTAACTATATGTGGGACTTTTAAGTTGGTATCCCAGATCAACTGTTCTGTTATTTTCCTTTCTCATTAAATTATTGGCTAATTAATTCTATCAGCAGACCCATGAAGAAAGCATTGAAACAAAGAATGACCCATCATATTCCAAAAAATAATCTGGCCTCCTAGGTGAATCAGTAAACAAAGTCCCAGACATGGAGTGAAGAAAACTCATCTTCATGAGTTGAAATCTGATCCCAGACATTTACTAACTGTGAGACCTTAGGTAAGTTATTTAATCTTGTTTGTCTCAGTTTCCTTATTTATAAAATGAGCTGGTGAAGAAAATGGCAAATCATTCCAATACTTTTGCCAAGAAAACCTCAAATGGAGTCACAAAGAGTTGGACATGTCTAAAATGACTGCACAACAACAACAAAGCAGAAACAAAATAAAGAGACATGAAAGGGAAATTGTAATTGTTTCACTCACTCCAACCTAACATTCACACACACATACACACACACACTCCTTGACAAGAGCATCATTCTTTTGAACTCCAGGAGGGAGATTAGATAGTCATAGTGTTATACTACATAAAATATGAGCTTTTACCATTTTATCATGTTTCATTTTATACTGGTGTATATACTATGATGGAGAAGCAATGTGGTTAAATAGAATGAAAACCTAGCAATCATCAAGACCTGGATTCAAATTCTTCCTCAGAAACTATTAGCTATATGACTATGGGTAAATTATTTAATTTCTCTGAGCCTCAATTGCCTAATCTATAATAAGGAGCCAATGATATTCCTAATACTTCTATCACAGCATTGTTGAGAAGTTCAAATGAGAATATGTGTTCAAAGTATTTTTAAGAATTAAAACACTATATAAATTATTATTGAATACTCACTAATACAAGTTATAACTTTCTATGTGTACTGTTTTTTTGATCTTATTAAATCCTTTTCCTGAACATTCCAACCAAAAATGTGTTTACCCAGCCTCCATTTTTCTCCACTCATACTTCTGTGTATCTTTTGTTGTCACCATCAATTGTCACATTGAAATTACTCTACTATCACATTTCCTTCTCAATCATTCACTGTAGATGCTCAAACCTTCAATTAATACTCACTCCCAGATATTATCAAATGTATTTGCCACTGCTAACTCTCCCTTCACATTGTCACACCCAAAGATCCTAGGTTATTTCCCAAACTACTAAAATATTCACCATGTCTAAGACTTCTTTAAGATGCTCCTAAATAGTGCCTTTCTTCTTCTATTGTAGAACTGCAAGTGCTTGTGTTCCTTTGCAGATGACCCTACAAGAGCAAAACACAGGAGAAAATCCATATCCAATGAGGAACATCTGTATCTATCTTTCCCACTCCCAGTCCTATGGGATCACAGCTCCTGAGACCATTAACCTATTTGGTATTGACTCCTTACTTTGCAGTTTGCAAACTGTATTAATTGAAGCTAGTCATTTCATATTTTCAGTCTTATTTTCTTCAACCACAGTAAAATACTAATGATAATTGGGAGATAACATAGAAGACCATTAGATTTGAGAAAAGAGTTCTTAAATGCAAATCCCAACTTCATCACATTTGACTTGAATGATGTTAGGCAAAATTTCTATAGTTGCTCAATCATGTCTGATCCTTCATTACCCCACGACCAATATTGTCTATGGATTTTCTTGGCAAAGATAAAATGGTTTGCCATTTTCTTCTCCAATGGACTATGGCAAACAACCTACATTCTATTCACTGAGCCAACTAGCTGTCTTCTGGGTAAGTTGAGATCAAGTCAAATACCAAACCTCACAAACCCAGGAAACAACTGAGGCAAGATTTGAATTTAGTTCATCCTCACTCCAGGCCTAGTACTCTATCCACTGAGACATCTAGCTACTTCATTCTAGAGGAATATGTAAAATGAAGAGAATTGACTAGGTGGCCTTTCATGTCCTTCCAGATCTAAATCTATAATCCTACAATAATGTTCTATTAAACAGAAAACTTCCTGTGAACTACAAAGTACTAAATAACTGTGGAATTTTATTTATTGGGAATAGTTTAAGTGGCAAATTTTGGTTAACAATCCTATCCTTTTTTATGCTTTGATTATAACCTTCCATACCACTGATCTAATAAATATCCACATGATTTGGGGGGTTTGCATATTGCCACAATATAAAGCATTCATTTTCATGAGGCTTTTGAGTGAGATTCTTAATGGAAATTAAAGTGACCAGGGATGAACAAATAGGATACATTTAATAAAGTTTTAATAATAATTAAAGTATCAAGTATCCATCACATGAGTTTGGTTTCTACTATTGAGAATTCATCTATACATCATATTTCTGTGTCATTATTTCCATATTTTCTAGCCACCAGTAAGCAGTTAATCTCCTACTATATGACTGAAATTGAGCATACACTAACAAAAATGAATCAATACTTGCCCTCAGGAAGCTAGAGTTCTTAAAATCCTTTATAGTCAGATCTATGCAAAACATAGGCAGATAAGTGGAGAAGTGAATAGACATCTAGCCCAGGAGCCTTCACCTTTATGCATTCAAATAACCCTCAGATACTTACTAGCTAGTTGACCCTGAGCAAGTCATTTTATCCTGCTAGCTTCGATGTCCTTCTCTGGAAAATGAACTGCAGAAGGAAAAATGGCAAACCTTGCAAGGTCTGAGTGAAACATGACTGAAAAATGACTTACCAACAACACACAAATAACTAGAAGTCTTCCTCTAGCTCTCTCTTTTCATATAACCATCTTTTTTGAATTATTTATTTATAAAACATATGTGCAGGTAATTTTTCAACATTGACCCTTGAAAAACCTTGTGTTCCAACTTTTCCCCTCATTCTCCACCACACTCTCCCCTAGAAGGCAGGTAGTCCAATATGTGTTAAATATGTTAAGGTATATGTTAAATCCAAAATATGTATACGTATTTGTACATTTATCTTGCTGCACAAGAAAAGTCGGATCTAGAAAGGAAGGAAAAAACCTGATAAAGAAAAGAAAAATGTAAGCAAACAATAACAGAAAAAGTAGAAATGCTATGTTGTAGTCCACACTCATTTCCCATAGTTCTTTCTGTATTTCTCTGATCAGTAATGATGTGGAGTACCTTTTCTTATGATTAGAAATAGTTTCAATTTCTTCATCTGAAAATTGTCTGTTCATATCCTCTGACCACTTATCAATTTGAGAATGTCTTGATTTCTTATAAATTTGTGTCAATTCTCTATATAATTTGGAAATGAGGCCTTTATCAGAATCTTTGAATGTAAACATGTTTTTCCAAGTTTATTGCTTCCCTTCTAAGCTTGTCTGCATTAGTTTTGCTTATACAAATTTTTTAATTTAATATAATCAATTTTTTTTTCAATTTTGTGATCAATAATGACTTTATCTTGGTATACAGTGTGGCTCAATATCTAGTTTCTGCCATACTAGTTTCCAATTTTGCCATCAGTTTTTGTGAAATAATGAATTCTTACACCAAAAGTTGGGGTCTTTGAGTTTGTCAAACGCAAGATTGCTATAGTTATTGACTGTTTTGTCCTGTGAACCTAACCTATTTCGCTGATCAACTAGTCTGTTTCTTAGCCAGTACCAAATGGTTTTCATGACTGCCACTTTATAATATACTTTCAGATATGTACAGGCTAGGCCACCTTCATTTGATTTTTTTTTCATAAGTTCCCTTGAAAATCTTAACCTTTTGTTCTTCCAGATGAATTTTGTTGTTATTTTTTCTAGGTCAGTAAGATAGTTTCTTGGGAATTTGATTGGTATAGCACTAAATAAATTGATTTGTTTGAGTAGTATTGTCATCTCTATTATATTCACTTGACCTATCCAAGAGCACTTAATATTTTTTCAATTATTTAGATCTGACTTTAGTTGTGGGGAAAGTGTTTTGTAGTTTTGCTCATATAGTTTCTGACTTTACCTTGACAGATAGATTCCCAAATATCTTATATTATTGACAGTTATTTTAAATGGAATTTCTCTTTGTATTTCTTGCTGATGCATTTTGTTAGTGATGTATAAAAATGCTCATGATTTATGTGGACATATTTTGCATCCTGCAACTTTGCTAAAGTTGTGGATTATTTCTAATAGTTTTTAGTAGAGTCTCTGAGATTCTCTAAGTATACCATCATATCATCTGCAAAAAGCGATAATTTGGTTTCCTCATTACCTACTCTAATTCCTTTAATCTCTTTTTCATCTCTTAGTTAGCATTTCTTATACAATATTGAATAATAATGGTGATAGTGGGCAACCTTGTTTCACTCCTGATCTTATGGGGAATGGTTCCAATTTATCCCCATTACATATGATACTTACTGATGGTTTTAAATAGAGGCTACTGGCTATTTTAAGTAAAAGTTGATATATTCCTATACTCTCTAATAAGAATGGATGCTGGATTTTATCAAATGCTTTTTCTTCATCTATTCAGATGATCATATGTTTTTTTGTTAATTTTGTTATTAATATAGTCAATTATACTAATAGTTTTCCTAATATTAAACTAGCCCAGCATTCCTGGTATAAATCCTACTTGGGTATGATGTATTAGCCTAGGGATGATTTTCTTCTCTTTGCTATTACTTTATTTAAGATTTTTGCATCAATAGTAATTAGGGAGAGTGGTCTATAATTTTCTTTCTCTGCTTTGTCCTATGAGGTTTAGGTATTAGTACCATGTCTGTGTCATAAAAGGAATTTGTTAGGACTTCTTCATTCCCTATTTTTCAAACAGTTTATCTAGTACTGTGGTTAATTTCTCTTTAAATGTTTGGTAGAATTCACATGAAAATCCATCTGGTCCTGGGGATTTTTTCTTAGGGAGTTGATTAATAGCTTGTTCTATTTCTTTTTCTGAAATAGGACTATTTAAGCAATTTATTTCCTCCTCTATTAATCTGAGCAACCGATATTTTTAGGTATTCATCCATTTCACTTTAGATTATCAAATTTATTTGCATAAAGTTAGGCAAAGTAACTTCTAATTATTGCTCTAATTTTCTCTTCATTAGTGGAAGATTCTCCCTTTTCATTTTTAAGACTAACAATTTGATTTTCCTCTTTCCTTTTTCTAATAAGATTTACCAAAGATTTATCTGCTTTGTTGGTTTTTTCATAAAAACAATTCTTAGTTTTATTTATTAATTCAATAGTTTGGTTTTTTACTTTCAATTTTATTAATTTCGCCTTTTAATTTTAGAATTTCAAGTTTAGTATTTAATTGAGAGGTTTTAATTTGGTCTTTTTCTAGCTTTTTAAGTTGCAAGCCCAATTCATTGATCTTCTCTTTCTCTATTTTATTCAAATAATCCTTTAGAGATATAAAATTTCCTCTTATTACCACTTTGGCTACATCCCACAAATTTTGGTATGTTGTCTCATTGCTGTTATTCTCTTGGGTGAAATTATTAATTGTGTCTATGATTTGCTATTTCACCCAATAATTCTTTAGGATGAGATTATTTAGTTTCCAATTACTTTTTGGTTTATTTTCCCTAGATTTTTTAATGTAGTTTTTATTGTATAATGACCTGAAAAAATGCATTTACTATTTCTGCCTTTCTGCATTTAATTTTGAGGTCTTTATGTGCTAATATCTGGTGAGTTTTTGTATAGGTTCTATGAACTGCCAAAAAGAAAGTATACTCCTTTCTGTCACTATTCATTTTTCTCCAAAGATCTATCATACCTAATTTTTCTAATATTCTATTTACCACTTTAATTTCTTTCTTATTTGTTTTGTGGTTTGACTTACCTAGTTCTGAAAGTGCAAGGTTGAAATCTCCTACTATTATAGTTTTGCTGTCTATTTCTTCTTGTAGCTCTCTTAACTTCTCCTTTAAGTATTTGGATGCTATACTAGTTGGTACATATATGTTTAGTATTGATATTGCTTCATTATCTGTGGTACCCTTTAGTAAGATATAGTTTCCTTTCTTATCTCTTTCAATGAGATCAATTTTTGGTTTTGTTTGATCTGAGATCAGGATAGCTACCCCTTTATTTTTACTTCCCCTGAAGCATAATAGATTCTGCTACAGCCTTTTAATTTTTATTCTGTATGTATCACTCTGCTTTAAATATGTTTCATGTAAACAATATATTGTAGAATTCTGGCTTTTAATCCAGTCTGCTATCCGCCTCCACCTTATGGAAGAGTTCACCCCATTCACATTTATGGTTAAAACTACTAATTCTGAATTTGTTGCCATCTTATTATCCACAGATTATGCTTTTTCCTTTCCTTTTCCTTTTACCTCACTCCCCAGTATTTAATTTATGGGCACCCCTTGCCTCAAGCAGCCTTTCCTCTTTAGAATTCCTCCCCCATAGAGCCCCTCCCCCTTTCTTATACTTTTCCCATACTATTTATATATTCCCTTCTATTTATCCTATCCCTTCCTTTTTTCTTTCCCCCTCTATTTTTCAATAAGGTTAGAAAAGTTTCTCTGTAAACCAAATATACATAATATTTTTCTCTTTGAGCCAAGTCTGATGAAAGTTGTTCAAACAATGTTCATCGTCCTCCCTTCTTTCTCTCAGATAAAATAGATTTCCTTTGCCTCCTCATGGGATGTAATTTCCCTCTTTTTACCTCTACTTTTCCCATTTTCTGGTACAATCCCCTTTCCACCTCTAGTTCCTTTTTTATATATTACACAGCAAAATCAAATTATACATGCATTCTCTATGTATACCCATAATAGAAATACAGTTCTCAAGAGTTCTTTTTACCTTTTTATACTTCTCTTGAGTCCTGTATTTGGAGGCCAAATTTTTTGTTTAGCTCTTGTTTTTCCATCAGAAATAAATTGAATTCACCTGTTTCATTGAATACCCATCCTCTTCCCAATAAGAAAATGCTTAGTTTAGCAGGGTAGTTTATTCTTGGCTGTCTTCTAAGTTCCTTTGCCTTTTGCAAAATCAGATTCCAGGCCCTTTGATCCTCTAATGTGGAAGCTGCTAGATCCTAAGTAATCCTTATTGTGGTGCCTCGGCATTTGGGTTGCTTTTTTCTGGCTGCTTGTAATATTTTTCCTTGGTCCAATAGTTCTAAAATTTAGCCACAATATTCCTTAGAGTTTTAATTTTGGGATCTCTTTCAGGAGGTGTTTGATGAATTCTTTCAATTGCTATTTTACCTTCTGATTATATAACATCTGTGCAGTTCTCTTTGATGATTTCCTGAAAAATAGTGTCTAAACTCTTTTTTTCATCATTTTCAGGGAGTCCAATAATCCTTAGATTATCTCTCCTAGACTTATTTTCCAGATCTTTTGTTTTCCCAAGTAGCTATTTAACATTTATTCTATTTTTTCATTTTTTTAGCTTTGTTTGACTGGTTCTTGACATCTCATGTAGTCATTCATTTCTATTCATTCAGTGTTCTGATTTTTAATGAATCATTTTCTTCATTTGATTTTTAAAATTATTTTTGTATTTGTCCAATTGAGTTTTAAATGAATTGTTTTGTTCTGTGGAATTTTTTTTCCATTTCACAAAAAAAAAAAAAATTTAAGGAATTATTTTCTTTTTCCAATTCACAAATTCTGTTTTCCTCGGAGTTCTTTACTTTTTCTAATTCACAAATTCTGTTTTCCTAGGAGTTCTTTACCTTTTATATTTCACATATTCTGTTTTTATGAGAGCTGTATTCTTTTTTCAATCTATCTTTTAATGAGTTATATGCCTTTTCCAAACTCTCTTGCAAAGTTTTTCTTTCCTTTCCCCATTTTTCTTCTAGATCTCTTTCAAGATCCTTTCTAATTTCTTCTCGGAGAGCCTTGTATGGTGAGGACCAGATTATAACACCCTCTGGGGCTTCATCTGGAGACAGTCTGCTTTTTGTCTCCTCAGGGTTTGTTATCTGTTCTTCTCTTTCACTATAGAAATTGTCTATAGTTAGAGCTCTCTTTGCCTCTTTGCTCATTTTTTTTAAGTTGGGACCTGTTTTGGGAAATGTTCTAAACTTCCTCTACAGATACCCAGAAACTTCAACAGCTGTGCTGGGTGTTCAACCCAGTGAGCCATTCCTAGTGCTGGGTGGGTGTGGCTAGGTCCCATAGGATTCTGGCGCTTTAGGGTCCACTCTTTTGTTTGTGTGGGATGTTTTATAACTTCTCTGCTAATCTATTGGCTTGCAACCAGGGCAGAGTGGCCATTACTGTGGTAGAGTCCTCCCCATACATTCTCTGCCCAGTGGAGACTGAACCCTATCCTAGTCTACTCAGTGTATCCTGGCCTCCATGCTCTGCCTCCTTGCCTTTACCTAGCCTCCTCCCGTGCCTGTGCTCAATCAAAAGAGACCTTTTCTGGTGATCTTTAAATTTATCTTCTGCTGGTAATTTGCTG
This sequence comes from Sminthopsis crassicaudata, assembly GCF_048593235.1. Classification (NCBI taxonomy): domain Eukaryota; kingdom Metazoa; phylum Chordata; class Mammalia; order Dasyuromorphia; family Dasyuridae; genus Sminthopsis; species Sminthopsis crassicaudata. The sequence continues at coordinate 191,605,275 of NC_133620.1, forward strand.
CACTCCCAATATTCATGGATTCTGCCAGTCCAGCACTAGTTCAGAGGCTGAATTTTGTAATTAGTGTGAGGGTAATAGGAGAGTTCAGAAAGAAATATGTGTCCTTTCCGCCATCTTGGCTCTGACCCCTCATATAACTATCTTATCTGGTTTTCTGAACACACAAGTCCTTGAAAGTCAGAAATAGTAGAAAGATAAGAGTGCTAGACACAGTCAGGAAGCCCTGTCTTCAAATCCTGCCTCAAATATGTCCTAAGTGATACTTGAAGAGTCATATCAAATCTCTAAGCTTCATTTTTCTCACTTGTAAAATGAAGGTATTGGATTCAATTGTCTTTAAGTACCCTTCAAGGCTCAAATTTATAGTCCTTTGATTTTATGATAGTGATTTTCATGCCAGAAATTATTGTGAATAATTCATCAAAACCCATCCTATAAGATAATGTTCTTATAATTCATCCCTTTCCATTGCCCTATGGATCTTTGTAATTGTAAGTCTTTTGAGAATATGCCCTGGAGTCAAGCTCTTCCAAGTACCCACTAAATCTATCTAATCCCAGATATAGTAACATGCTTCAGCTGAGATATTATTTTTTCATTTGACCTTCTACCATCACTTCCCCACAACCACGTTCTTATTTTCTATCACTTGCCCTGTGAAGAGTATAGCTAGGTATAAATTTATGTAAATTCAGGGAATTTATTATGTACATAAATTTATACCTAGCTATATACATTTATATAAATAATAAATTCCCTGAATTGGCCTCATTTAGTCAAATTCTCACTACTCAAAATTATAATTTTATAAAATGTAGGAATTGATTCCAGCACAATGAGATATACAATGAAATTTGAAATAATGCAACAACTTCAAGGTATTTATTATTTCTACTAATTAGAACATGGCTGTGATCAAATTTATATTAATATTGTTTATAGAACAGGCATATCAATTTCTCATCTTTGTGAGTCTCAATATACTCATTTCCCATAGATGTGTTGTTACCTTTATTAAAATATAAGCTTCTTCATGGCTTTTCTCAACAATGAGATGATTCAGGCCAGTTTCAATAGACTTGTGAGGGAAAGAGCTATCTGCATACAGAAAGAGGACTATAGGGATTGAATATGACATAGTATCTTTACTTTTTTGATGCTTGATTTTTTCCCTCATTTTTTCCCTTTTTGATTTGATTTTTCTTGTGCAACATGACAGATATGGAAATGCACATGTTTAACACATATTATCTAGAGGAGGTAGTGGAGGAAAAAGAAGGAGAAAAATTTGGAACACAAGATTTTGCAAGGTTGAATGTTGAAAACTATCTTTTCATGTATTTTTGAAAATAAAAATCTATTATTAAAAAAGTTAAATTTATATCTCCATGACTTAACACCATGTCTGTAACATAGTAAATGCTTAATAGATATTGTTTTATTTCATTTATATAGAAACAAGAGTGTGTGTTTATATGGTTTCCTTTTATTTTTAGTCTGAAGAACATCTTTTCTGATTGGGCAAACAAATGTGTCATTATTTCATGCTTTACTGGATGTTGATACCTAGTTGATCATTGACTCAATCAATCAACAAATAAACACTGATTTACAATCTACTATGTGTCAAACAACTAGGTAGTTTCTGGGGACACACACAATCTGTCTTCCAAATACTTACCTTGTTTAGGGAAGACAACAAATACAAAATGCATACAAAATAATTTGAAGTTATGGCAGAGGGAAAGAGATAACAGCAACTAAAAAAAAAATTCAGTAAAGACTTTACTTTGCAAATGGTCAGGCTTTGAAAGAAACTAGAAATTGTAAAAAGACAAGGATGAAGAGTGAGTCCATTCTAATCCTGGAGATAGTCTAAGCAATGGCAGAAAGACAGTAAGAACTAGTATTTGCCTAACATCTTAAGATTTGCAAAGCATTTCACTTATGTTAAAAATATTTGATCCAAATAAGGAACATTGAGGTCGGTGCTTGGGGAATGGAATGCTACACAGGGGGAAACGAAAGTTTGGATCTAGCACAGTCAGCTCTGTATGTACTTCAGGCATAATACTGTGGCAACTCTGGAGGATTAGAAGGCAGTTGCAATAGTCCAGGTAGGAAGGAAGGGCAGAAGGAAAAAAAGAAGGGCAGGAAGAAAGAAGGAAAGAGGAGAGGAAGGAAATAAGTATTTATTGAACACATGTTCTAAGTATTATACAAACATAATCTCATTTTATCTCCACTTGAGATCTTGAGAGGCAGATGTTATTATTTGCATTTTACAGTTGTGGAATAGAAGCAAACACTAAATAACTGACTTGTCAAGAGTTACACAATAAGTTAGTGTCTAAAACTTTATTTGAACACATCTACCTGACTTCAAGCTCTCTATTCACTGTGTCACTGACTTACAAGTAGGCATTGGTAAGGACTGAACTAAAATGTGGCCATTTGAATAGAGAGAAAGTAATGAATGTGAAAGATTCTATGAAGTTAGATTTGATAAGATTTGGTAAATCAAAGATATCTTCATGTTCCCATTGCTTACAAGTATATATGACTTTAGTACATGGGTAGGAGAATCCTTCTATAAGGAAAGTTTCAGGATGAATTTTCTTATTCTTTGTTATGTGGTTTTGTGTGTGTGTGTGTGTGTGTGTGTGTGTGTGTGTGTGTGTGTTTACATTATCAGTGCTGAACTACAATGTTGAAACAGTACAAGGTAAGGAATCCAGCATTTACATAGAAGATTAATGACTTTTATTGGTGGCTTCACTAAATGTCCTTGTGCAAACAGCATTCCTTTCCTTCAGTAGCTTAATGCCTCATTTACCCTCTCTTTGAAAGGGAGATAATAGCAGTCTTCTCTATACCTTACTAAAGCAATATGCTGAGTTGAATTCAGAAATGTCTGGGAAATAGAGGAAGGAAGGTCAGTGCTAATATCATTCATTCTGTGTATTTTGGGTAAATCTGAAAACTTCAGTGGTTTTTTTTTTTTTCTTTTGGTTTTGGTTTTTGATAGACTTGTCCTTGTCATTCAAGTACCTTCAGCCTTAGTGTTTACTTTTATATTATACTTTCTTTTTTATTTTTTTTAATTAATATTATAATTATAATTTTTGACAGTACATATGCAAGGGTAATTTTTTTTACAACATTATCCCTTGTACTCACTTCTGTTCTGAATTTTCCCCTCCTTCCCTCTACACTCTCCCCTGGATGACAGGCAATCCCATACATGTTAAATGTGTTATAGTTATATTATACTTTCAATAACTTTTGTTATTTATACTTTATATCACTTTTAATCACTTTCACATAATTAATGCTTTAAAATTTGCAAAGCACTATCTTCACAAAAATTATATGAAGAAAATAATTCAAATTATTGTAGCCCCATTTTTTCAGATGGGGAAGCTGAAGTTCAGATAGGTTGTGATTTTTTATTTACATATTTTATAGGTTGTAACTTTCAGTTACAAGATTTGAACCTATTTCTTCGGATGACAAGTCCAATGCTTTGTCAAACATGCTATGCTATCTCTCCAGTATGCAAGAATCATTATTGCGAAAAATTAATGTTATCCCTACAGGAAGCACAACAGAAAGTTAGATAGTAAGATGATTGGCTAGATCCCATTATCAAACCACCAATTAAAATGAGAAACATTTTAGAAAGTGCTAAATGTCTTGATTCCTTTTAAACAGAAAACAACAGAACAGAAATCAGAAGACGAATTTGGAAGTCAAATTTGCCTATTGCTTTAGAAATTAATGGTCTGAAGATGTTACTATATTTTCACAGCATACTGTACCCAGATCAGAGAATATGAATGGCCCCAGCAGGACAGATGTTTTTTGCAGTCAGAGGAAAATTCAATCAAATAAGCTGTAATTGCAAAAGTAATTAAAGTTCATTACTTACAGCAAATACTTGCAGAAAACTTAGATTTCCTAAGGAGACGTGACTTCTCTCCCTTACCATCACATCAGACAAAATTAAAGATGAAAGAATTAGATCACTAGAGTAAGGAAAAAGAATTCTCTATGGATAAAAATACAGGGAAAAAAGATTCTAAGTGGCCAAACACCTGTGAAGAAGTAATAAAAAGTTCAATTAAAATATTTAGGATGTTTTCTGAAATATCAACTTGGGACCAAAAAAAAAAAAAAAAAGATAAGCTAAGAACATTATCATCAATGATGGATGATGACAGATATGATCATGTCATGAACAACACACAAGTTATATAACATCCAAATGTTGCTGTCAAGAAAATTACATAAGAAGATGGTGAATGTAATAGTGAATCAAATAAACAATCTTCTCATGGCCTATCTTTGACAGTAGTATTAACAAGTGTTTTTAAGGAAGGCATGATTGCCCTCTAAAGGTAAATTATAAACAACAGAACAGACACTCAGACTCTTAGAAGCTTATCACACATCTGTCATCATTCACTAATTTATCAAAATAAAAACCCTTAATGAACCAGTTCAGCTTCCAACACCTATACTAATGAATATACCTTAATATTAACTTATTATCTCCTTGCCAGTTTCAAATTTTGATATTTATTGGGCATGTAGTCAGTCATCCTATCCATGATAAGGTTGGGTTCAGATTCCTGAGCTATTTCCATTGGAGTTAGAAATTATGTGATGCTGGTTTGGCATTTCAATGTATATTATCTTCTCTCTCTGTGTGTCAGGGAATGAATGACTCAGTGCCAACCCATACTTCCTTTTCTACATGCTAGTAGGATCTCTTCCACTTCTAGTAGCCCTCCTTTCCTGCTAGAATGAATTGCCTGTCCTATAAATGTTCTTCATTTATGTTTCCCCTCGTCTCCGATGTAATATCATTTGATTTACTATTGCTTTTCTCCTTGAGATGGAGTAACTAAAATCACAGCATTCTAGGTAGTAGTATACCTTGCCACTACACAAGAATAGCATTATATTTTATAATTTTTTTTCTCTAAGACACACATGATTTGACTTTGGTGTTTAATTTCATGGTTCCACACTAAGGCAACATCAATTCAATTCAACAATTATCTACTAAGTGGCTATTCAGTGCAAGACATTGTGCAAAGCATGGGTCTACTTTCAGACTTTGGTATGAAGTTCTAAAATTTTATTTGGTAATTTCTTCAAAATTTTAATTTCATCATATCTCAATTTCATCATAATTTTTCCATTCTGGGCTACTCTTTTCTACAAAAGAATGTAAGTCTTTCATAAACAGCCTACCCAATATGCTAAGCCTTCCTTTAGGTCTCTGGAAATTGCATGTTTGCCAGTAGTGCTTTCAGATTATCTATTAATTGACTATCTTCTGCTTTCAGTACATTATTCACCCAGCTCTCTGTCCAGTAATACTCTTCTTTGATGATATTCATTATACCACTTCTTTGGAATTATAAAGTACAAAGCTTCAGGTAGTAATTCTCAGACCACTCAGAATTATAAACCAACATAAATTTTCACTGACAAAATATGCATAAGCAAATATGATAAATTTCCAAATGCTTTATTAAGAAGAGAATTGATAGTAGCATAGTGCACAGTCTTGGATTTGAAGCAATGATTACATGAGTTCAAATCCTGTCTGCAATGATTATTAGTTGGGGTAACCCCAGGAAAGTTACTATAGTTTCTTATATGATAATCATATCTATCACAGAGTTGTTTTAAAGATGAACTTATTAACCCTTGAGTTTCACTATATAGCAATGTTTTCCAGACTACCATTCTTGTTCATGGTTTAGCACCACAAGCATTATACAGGGAAACTATTCCTTTGAAGAAAATGCCATTCATCATACTAACTAGCATTGAGTCATTCATTTCCTGACACAGAGAGAGAAGGTAATATATGTGGGTAACGCCAAACCAGCATCACCTAATTTCTAACTCTAATGGAAATAGTTCAAGAATCTGAACCCAAACCTTGAGAATATCTATATCCCAAGATGATCACTCCTGCTTCCATCTTCAGACCCAAAATGCATCATGGAGTGGGAAAATTACTATGGTCCAGGAGTCTACCTTCTTCACCATTACCAAAACCAATTGATCACCAGCTGCCACTAAGGGCTAAGGAATCCCAAGAGTCTTGGAAATAGCAGTACTCCCCAAATCAAACATTCTAATCCTCCTTGCTATCATCCTGAGAAACAACTTTCTATAGAGATATGACCTGACAGCTGTTCTTATGCATTTATCTACTGTAAATCCAGAAAAGGAATTTCTTGCCACCAAAGTCTTAGCAGCATCAAATGATTAAAAACTAACAATCAGGGTAGATAAGTAATGCAATGAGTAAACAGATTACTTGAAATCAGAAAAATGTCAGTTCAAATCCAAAATTACTAGTTTTATTATAAGGGTAAATCATGGAATTGCTATAAGTCTAGGTTTTCTCATTTATAAAATAGTGCCCATTTCACAGGATTATGAGAACATTAAAGTGCTATTTGAATGCTAAATAGTATTATTATCATTGTTATCATGCAAAGATGGATATTATCTAATCTGAAAATGAAGAAAATAACAGCTACATCAGAGACTGTTATTGACATTGACATTACATTATCATTAAATATCATGTTTTGCCATCTAAAGACTATGAAACCTTTGCATCTGAAACCTTTCCACAATATCTTTTCCTGTTACAATGTGGACTCCAGGAAAGCAGATTGTTTTCACTTTTTTATATGTATCCTTAGCACTTAGCACATAATTTTACAAATAGTAACTGCTTAGTAAATACTTCATTTGATATATAAAAATGCTTTGAAAACTTCAATGTATTATATAATTGCTAGCTATGATACTGGGGAGGAAGAGGATCCTGAAGAATAGGAGAAGAAAGGCAAAAAGAAAGATGAGAAAGATGCTGTAAGGGTACATATCTCTCCAGGAAAGATGAAGCAGTGGATGCAAAAACAAAATATCGGTAGGGAAGATAGAGGTTGGGAGAAGAATATAAAAATAATATTTTGTAAGAATCACTAAACTATCCAAGCTCCCTCAGTAGTCCAATTCAGATATGTTGTAAGTGTGTGTGGAGATAGCAATGGATTTTCAAAAAAATAATGCCAGATTGCTATGGGTTCTGGAAGTCCCTTGGGAGCAAGAAAGGGTTTGAGTAGAGGCTACTCTGCCCAATACCTGAAAACAAGCTTAATTATAGTGATTTAAAAGATATTCATCATCATCATCATCAGAATTCAAATATATTTAGGCCACTGAAATTTTAAAATTCTTTTCTCACAAAAATCTTATGAGGTCAATATGTGTGTATTTTTTAAATGAATAGAGGAAAATACTTTTCTTTCTCAGAATTAAGATATATCTGATGGTACTTTTTTCCATAATCTAGTTTAAATAGACATGTAAAATAAAATGGAATTTTATTGTTGATTTTCCCCCACCTTAAAGCATTCAGCAGAATCAATTGTTATTTAATTTTAATAAGAAAGTAAATGGTGTTGGAGAAAGTTCTTTTCCTGATACTCTGGGCTTGGATTGGAGAAAATCAACATTATCTGTCTAGTCTCAAGCTGGTTGTAACACTTTTCATCCATCTCTATACCATATCTCAAATTCCTTCCAACTTTAGCTCTGAGATTAATCAAATAAACACAAACATTCTTGAAAATGACAGCAATCATTTGACCACTGACTATATTCATCATCCCCTCTGAATTTTCTCTCCAAAATTTTCTTCCTTGTCCACCACTAGCCTAGATGTGTCTTCTCTTATTAGAAGGTAAGGTCTTTGAAGGCAAGGGTTGTCCTGCTTGCTTTCATCTGTATGCATAAATAGCATGTATGCATTGAGTATATACATGAGTATGTATGTATATAGATAAGGGTATGGGTATGTATTTATACACACACATGCAGAGAAAGAAAGAGACAGAGAGAAAGAAAGAAAGAGCAAGAGATAATATTTTTGTATATTCTTATATTAATTTCAACTATCTTTCCATGACATACTTTAGGAATATGTTTCTCATATATATTTTGGTTTTCCAATAAGAACAGGTGCACCCATAAATCTCATTCCTATTGATTTAATTGGGGAGACTTTGTGGCATTCTTGAATTTATTATAATATCATCTGTGACTTTTGAGTTCTTCACAACAATCAGGAATTTTTCTCTTTGCAATCCATGCTGGCCAGCCTACAAATCAGTTAAGAGCAACTTATATAAGCACATAGCTTTATTTTACATTTCACTTGTTAAGCTTCAGTGTTATTGAGTCACATTTCTAACAAAATCTTTCATAATGTTAACATATACAAGGCAAATTCATAGTATTGTTAAAAATAAAATATATTTTCTGCTCAGCATCTTGCTTTTAATTGGGTTATGTTTCTGTAACTTTTATGTTCCTTACATTTTAGTTCAAAAGTTGATCACTTCAGGGATAATTAGGCACAAGAAAAATGAGAAGCTCAAGCTGATCCTCTAGCTATTTTGCAAATTGAGTCATAAAATGTACTTTCTTATTTCAACTTTTAATTACCTAATGACTGATTATTCAATTTAAATAATTAACATGCTGTGCAAGACTTATGCACAGTATGACTAAAAATATAAAGATGACCTTCAAAGAGTATGTATCCTATTAGGGTGTACTAAGACAAGAATAGTAGTTGTAACACAAAGCAAACTGATAAGTGAATGAAAGAGATACAAAATAGTAAGAAGTACTAAATAGGGAGAGTTCCTATCCTATGTCCAAGGTAGGCTTCCTAAAAAGATGGAATTTGAATTGTGCCTAAAAAAAAGTAGGAATTCCAAATATGTCAATAGGAAAACATTCAAGACACACCCAATAGCATGGGTAAAGAAATGGAAATAGGAATGCTTAAGCTAAGTATTTCTATTTGATTGGGATATAAACAAATGTAACTGGTGTTTCTTGAACCTAGAACAAGCTTCTTCATATCTAGAATGGGGCAGTGTATCCTCAAGTCATCAGGCTAGTAGAATGTAAAATGTTTTAATTCAAGGAGTAATATTATACATCTATTTTCTTTTCTTTTTTTATTATAGCTTTTTACATACAAAATATATGCATGGGTAATTTTTCTTTTTTTTTTTTTTTTTTTTTTTTTTTTACTTTCATGAGTTTTTATTCAAAGATGGGTACATTAATGTAACTACATATTAAATAAAATAGCAAGAGTATGAGCAAGAAACAAGGATGTAGAATGCTATTTTCACACAACAGTATACATAGCTATTTTTCCCCCCTAAGTTTTTTTTTTTTTTTTTTTTTTTTTTTTTTATTATATATATATATATATATTTTATAATATTATCCCTTGTATTCATTTTTCCAATTTACCCCCCCTCCCTCTATTCCCTCCCCCCGACGACAGGCAATACCATATATTTTACATGTGTTACAATATAGTCTAGGTACAATACATGTGTGCGAATATCACTTTCTTGTTGCACAATAAACATTAGAATCCGAAGGTACATGCAACCTGGGCAGACAGATATTAGTGCTAACAATTTTCATTCCCCTCCCAGTGTTTCTTCTCTGGGTGCAGCTACCTCTGTCCATCATTGATCAACTGGAAGTGAGTTGGATCTTCTTTATGTTGATGATTTCCACTTCCATCAGAATACATCCTCATACAGCATTGTTGTTGAAGTGTACAGTGATCTTCTGGTTCTGCTCATTTCACTCAGCATCAGTTGATTTAAGTCTCTCCAGGCCTCTCTATATTCCTCCTGCTGGTCATTTCTTACCGAGCAATAATATTCCATAACCTTCATATACCACAATTTACCCAACCATTCTCCAACTGATGGACATCCATTCATCCTCCAGTTTCTAGCTACAACAAAAAGAGCTGCCACAAACATTTTGGCACATATATGTCTCTTTCCGCTCTTTAGTATTTCTTTGGGATATAATCCCAGTAGTAGCGCTGCTGGGTCAAAGGGTATGCACAGTTTGATAACTTTTTGGGCATAATTCCAGATTGCTCTCCAGAATGGCTGGATTCTTTCACAACTCCACCAGCAATGTATTAGTGTCCCAGTTTCCCCACATCCCCTCCAACATTTGTCATTATTTGTTCCTGTCATCTTAGCCAATCTGACAGGTGTGTAGTGGTATCTCAGAGTGGTCTTAATTTGCATTTCTCTGATCAGTAGTGATTTGGAACACTCTTTCATGTGAGTGGATATAGTTTCAATTTCTTCCTCTGAGAATTGTCTGTTCATATCCTTTGACCATTTATCAATTGGAGAATGGTTCGGTTTCTTATAAATTTGGGTCAGTTCTCTATATATTTTGGAAATGAGACCTTTGTCAGAACCTTTGTTTTTAAAAATATTTTCCCAATTTGTTACTTCCCTTCTAATCTTGTTTGCATTAGTATTATTTGTACAGAAACTTTTTAGTTTGATGTAATCAAAATCTTCTATTTTGTGATCAATAATGATCTCTAGTTCTCCTCTGGTCATAAATTCCTTCCTCCTCCACAAGTCTGAGAGGTAGATTATCCTCTGTTCCTCTAATCTATTTATTATCTCCCTCTTTATGCCTAAATCATGGACCCATTTTGATCTTATCTTGGTATATGGTGTTAAGTGTGGATCCATATCTAATTTCTGCCATACTAATTTCCAGTTTTCCCAACAGTTTTTTCCGAATAATGAATTTTTATCCCTAATGTTGGAATCTTTGGGTTTGTCAAAGATTAGATTGCTATAGATGTACCCTTTTTTGTCCTTTGTATCTAATCTGTTCCACTGATCTACCGGTCTATTTCGTAGCCAATACCAAATGGTTTTGGTGACTGCTGCTATATAATATAGCTTTAGATCAGGTACACTTAGACCACCTTCCTCTGAGTTTTTTTTCATTAGTTCCCTTGCAATTCTTGACCTTTTATTCTTCCATATGAATTTTGTTGTTATTTTTTTCTAGGTCATTAAAATAGTTTCTTGGGAGTCTGATTGGTATAGCACTAAATAAATAGATTAGTTTGGGGAGTATTGTCATCTTTATTATATTCGCTCGGCCTATCCAAGAGCACTGAATGTCTTTCCAATTATTTAAATCTGATTTTATTTTTGTGGCAAGTGTTTTGTAATTTTTCTCATATAATTCCTGACTTTTCTTTGGTAGATGGATTCCCAAATATTTTATACTCTCAACATTTGTTTGGAATGGAATTTCTCTTTGTATCTCTTGCTGTTGCATTTTGTTAGTGATATATAAAAATGCCGAGGATTTATGTGGATTTATTTTGTATCCTGCCACTTTGCTGAAATTTTGAATTATTTCTAGTAGTTTTTTAGCAGAGTCTTTGGGGTTCTCTAAGTATACCATCATGTCATCTGCAAAAAGTGATAGTTTGATTTCCTCATTTCCTACTCTAATTCCTTGAATCTCTTTCTCGGCTCTTATTGCCGAGGCTAGCGTTTCTAGTACTATATTGAATAGTAATGGTGATAGTGGGCAACCTTGTTTCACTCCTGATCTTACTGGGAAAGGTTGCAGTTTATTTCTATTGCATATTATGCTTACTGACGGTCTTAAATATATACTCCTGATTATTCTAAGGAATAATCCATTTATTCCTATACTCTCAAGAGTTTTTAGTAGGAATGGATGTTGGATTTTGTCAAATGCTTTTTCTGCATCTATTGAGATGATCATATGGTTCTTATTAATTTGATTATTAATATGGTCAATTATATTAATAGTTTTCCTAATATTAAACCAGCCCTGCATTCCTGGAATAAATCCTACTTGATCATAGTGTATTATCTTGGAGATGATTTTCTGAAGTCTTTTTGCTAATATCTTATTTAAGATTTTAGCATCAATATTCATTAAGGAGATTGGTCTATAATTTTCTTTCTCAGTTTTCGATCTACCAGGTTTAGGTATCAGTACCATGTCTGTGTCATAAAAGGAGTTTGGTAGGACTCCTTCATCCCCTATTTTTTCAAATAATTTATATAACATTGGGGCTAATTGTTCTTTAAATGTTTGGTAGAATTCACATGTGAATCCATCTGGCCCTGGGGATTTTTTCCTGGGGAGTTGATTAATAGCTTGTTCTATTTCTTTTTCTGAAATGGGACTATTTAAGCAATTTATCTCCTCCTCTGTTAATCTAGGGAGCCTATATTTTTGGAGAAAGTCATCCATTTCACTTAAGTTATCAAATTTATTGGCATAAAGTTGGGCAAAGTAACTCCTTATTATTTCTCTAATTTCCTCTTCATTGGTGGAAAGATCCCCCTTTTCATTTGTAAGACTATCAATTTGATTTTCCTCTTTCTTTTTTTTGATCAAATTTACCAAAGGTTTATCTATTTTATTGGCTTTTTCATAAAACCAACTCTTGGTTTTATTTATTAATTCAATAGTTTTTTTACTTTCAATTTTATTGATTTCTCCTTTTAATTTTTGTATTTCGAGTTTAATTTTTGGTTGGGGGTTTATAATTTGGTCTTTTTCTAGCCTTTTAAGTTGTAAGCCCAATTCGTTAATCTTCTCTTTCTCAATTTTCTTCAAATAAGCCTCTAAAGATATAAAATTTCCCCTTATTACTGCTTTAGCTGCATCCCAAAGATTTTGATATGATGTCTCATCATTATCATTATCTTGGGTGAAATTGTTAATTGTTTCTATAATTTGCTCTTTCACCCAGTCATTCTTTAAGATGAGATTATTCAGTTTCCAATTACTTTTTGGTCTATTTACCCCTAACTTTTTACTGAATGTAGCTTTTATTGCATTGTGATCTGAGAAGAAGGCATTTATTATTTCTGCCTTCCTACATTTAATTTTGAGATCTTTATGTCCTAATATATGGTCAATTTTTGTATAGGATCCATGAACTGCTGAGAAGAAAGTATATTCCTTCCTATTGCCATTCAGTTTTCTCCAAAGGTCTATCATACCTAGTTTTTCTAATGTTCTATTTACTTTTTTAATTTCTTTCTTGTTTGTTTTGTGGTTTGATTTGTCTAAATCTGAGAGTGCTAGGTTGAGATCTCCCACTATTATAGTTTTACTGTCTATTTCTTCTTGCAGTTCTCTTAACTTTTCCTTTAGAAAGTTAGATGCTATACCACTTGGTGCATATATGTTTAATATTGATATGGCTTCATTATTTATGCTACCTTTCAGCAGGATATAGTTTCCTTCCTTATCTTTTTTAACGAGATCTACTTCTGCTTTTGCTTGATCTGAGATAAGGATAGCTACCCCTGCTTTTTTGGCTTTACCTGAAGCATAATAAGCTCTGTTCCAACCTTTTACCTTTACTCTGTATGTATCTCCCTGCTTTAAGTGTGTTTCCTGTAGACAACATATTGTAGGGTTCTGCTTTTTGATCCAATCTGCTATCCGTCTCCGTTTGATGGGATCGTTCATCCCATTTACATTTACAGTTAAAATTACTAATTCTGTATTTCCTGCCATCGTATTATCCCCAGATTATACTTTTTTCCCTTGACCCCCCTGATCCCCCTCCCCGATATTTAATTTACAAACCCCCCTTGTGACGCGCAACCCTCCCTCTTTTTTTTTTTTAGGATCCCTCCCCCCTCCCTCCAAGTCCCTTCACTTATTCTCCTTTTCCTTTCCCCTTTTCCTCTCCCCCCTTTTAATGAGGTGAGAGAAAATTCTCTGAAAAACAGATATGTTAATTATTTACTCTTTGAGCCTCTTCTGATGAGAGTAAGATTCACACAATGATTCTCCCCCTCACTAAGTTCCCTCAGATATGGTGTATTTTCTATGTCTCTTCCTGGGATGTAGTTTCCCTCTTTTTATCACTCCTTCCCCTTTTTCTGAACCGACCTCCTTCCCTTTACCACACCCCCCTTTTTTTCTTTTATATCAGTAAAATCAAATTATCCTTGAGTATTTTTTATATACCCACAACAAAGTTACAGTTCTCAAGGGTTCTGTGTACCTTTTTCTGTTTCTCTTCAGTCTTGTGGATGTAGATCAAATTTTTTGTTTAAGTCTGGTTTTTTTCTTAGAAACATATAGAATTCCTCTGTTTCATTGAATGACCATCTTCTTCCATGGAAAAAGATGCTAAACTTAGCTGGGTAGTTCATTCTTGGTTGCAGTCCTTGATCTTTTGCCTTTCGGAATATCAGGTTCCAGGCCCTTCTATCTTTTAATGTGGAGGCAGCCAGATCTTGGGTGACCCTTATTGTGGCACCTTGGTATTTAAATTGTTTTTTTCTAGCTGCTTGCAGGATTTTCTCCTTTGTGTGGTAATTCTGCAGCTTAGCCACAATATTCCGTGGTGTTCTTTTTTTAGGGTCTATTTCAGAAGGAGTTCGATGAATTCTTTCCACATCTACTTTCCCTTCTGTTTCTATTATCTCTGGACAGTTCTCTTTGATAATTTCCTGTAAAATAGAATCTAGGCTCTTTTTTTGGTCATAGTTTTCTGGAAGTCCAATAATCCGCAGATTATCTCTCCTAGATCTATTTTCCAGGTCTATAGATTTTCCCAGTAAGTATTTGACGTTGTTCTCCAGCTTCTCATTTTTTTTGTTTTGTTTGACTGATTCTTGGGTTCTCTGTGAATCATTCATTTCTATTTGTTCCATCCTGACTTTTAAGGAGTTATTTTCTTCTTTCACAGTTTTTAGTTCTTTTTGTAAATGCCCAATTTCGTTTTTAAATGAATTATTTTGCTCTATTGAATTTTTTTCCATTTCCCTAATTTTTTTTTTTTGAGAATTATTTTCTTTTTCCAATTCAGAAATTCTATTTTCTTGAGACTTTTTTATCTTTTCCAATTCAGAAATCCTACTTTCCTGTGTTTTTTTAACCTTTTCTAATTCACTAATTTTGTTTCCCTGCATCTCCTGTGAATTCTTTATTTTTTCCAACTCCAATTTCAGGACGTTGTTACTCTCTATCATAACTTCTCTTTCCTTTCCCCATTTTTCTTCGATCTCCCTCAATTTCTTAAGAGCTTCTTCTAGGAGAGAGTTATGTGATGGGGGGCAGGAATCGTTCCCCTTTAGGTTGTTATCTTCTGAATCTTTGCTGTTAACTTCCTCGGGGTTGGATACCCGCTCTTTCTCTGTATAGAAAGAATCTATAGTTTTTCTAGCTTTTTTGCTCATACTTAAAAAATGTTTTGGGGTCTGTCCCTGGGGTAGGAAATTATTTACTTCTTTACCAGCTTCCTCCCAGACGGGATGGATGCAGCGGCCCCTGCGCCCGCGCTAAGAGAGAGCTCTGGGAGAGAGTTCCCCACCCCCTCCCTGGAAGCGCCTCAGAGGTGATTAGCACTGCTGTGCTTTCAGGGCGTAGAATAGTGAAGACAGCAAGAAGCTCAGCCTATGTGTCCGGGTGGGGAGTGGACGTCTGCAGCAGGTGACGTGAGAAGCCCCTGCGCTCAAACTGGAAGTGTCTGCCAGAAACCGCGGTCCCTAGTTCAAAGGTTCCGCTTCTCTGGGACTTCCTGGAGCTGAGTTCCACTCCCTCCAGCTAAGCTAGGCAGTGTGTGTTGCCTTGGGCCGTATCCACCCACTTGTCAGTCTCTTAACTATTCTCAGGAGGTAGCTGAGGCCACACCCCCTGGTGCGGAGATCTGTGCCTGAGTCACCCCCAGGGTGGGGGGGGGGGAAATCTAATCTGAGTTTTAAAATATTTTGGCTTTCTCTTCTGAACTGCTAAATAATTAGCAGAGAAGAGCTAACAGCCTGTGCCAGATTCCTTTACCTCAGTGGCTTCTCTGATCCCAGAGCCCCTCCCAGCGCAATGGGCGCAGTGTGCCCCTACCCCACCGTCTGTGCTGGTCTTTCTTATTCCTCCCCTGAGAACTGACCTTTCCTGTTGAAACTCCAGATTCTCTTCAGCTGGTAAGTCGTGCTTCCAGTCCTTGTGGTATCTGTCAGTCCTGAGCTAATTTTGAGACTTAATTTATCTAATTGGTTGTGAGGGAGTGAGGACGTTCACTGAGTAGTGTGTTTCCTCTCCGCCATCTTGGCTCCGCCCTCATGGGTAATTTTTCAACACTGACCCTTGCAAAAACTTCTGTTTCAGCTTTTCCCCTCTTTCCCTCCACCCCCTCCCTTAGATGGTGGATAGTCCCATACATGTTAAAAACATACATCTATTTTCAATGCATTCACCGTGCACAATGTCTGGCATATAATAACAAAGTAAATTATTATTGAATGAATAATTGACATTTTTGATTAGAGACACTAAGATACTTGCTCTTGTAGTCAGAGAGTATTCAAAGACCAGAAGAATAAAGAGTGATGTATTTGGAGTCAAAAGACAAGAAAAACCTCAAAGCTTTGATCTAGTCATAACTACGGGTGATTGAGCAAGTCATTTCACTACTGATGGATCTCAGGAACTTCATTTATAAAAGGAGGGATTTTGGACTGAATGACCTTGAAAAATGCATCAAATTCAAAATCTCTGGTCCCTATGACATCATTAGAAGGAAAGGCATGACATTTGCTTCTGAATTTAACAAATTAAATTCTGATTTTTCTTCTTATTAAAGGATTTTCAAGTACTCTCTGTACCCTTTGCATTTGGTGCCCTAATATATACCCCATTGTGCTCCATCCTAATAATAATTCTGAATATAATGTACAAATGTGGAAGACTTGAAAGGAACAATGGGGCCAGATCATGAAGAACCTCAATTTCAAGTTATAGGATTTAGATTAATTTGTTAGATACTGAGATTTCTAAGTAAGAGAGTGACATAATCAGAGTTTTTAATATAAAATAGAAAGAATATATTGTTATGGGATTAGTCTATAGACTGCTGAGTAAAAAAGGAAGAAATGGATTATTGGGAGCTACAATTTAGTAATGATGGTTGTTTTCATGATAATATGATAGCTAAATATCCACGTTGTTTTATGAATCATATTGGGAGAGAAAAATCAGAGCAAAGGGGAAAAACCATAGGAGAGAAAAAAAAATAAAAACATTAAAAAGGAAGTGAACATAGCATGTATCAATTTACTATAAGCTCCATAGTTCTTTTTCTAGATGAAGATGGCATTTTCTGTTCAGAGTACATTGGGAGACTTACTTCTGGGGGTGGGGCGAAAATGACAGAGTAAAGTCAGGAAGCTGTTCAAGTTCTTCCAGTTTCCCTCGAAAACTACATGAAGCCAATCTTCTTTACAGTTTGACTGAATGAAATCACTCTTGAGCTCAAAATAGATGAAAAGACGAAAAGAAAGATTAGTCTCATTGTGGTGAAAAGAGTATTCAGCCCAGCTCAGACAGAATCTGGGAAAGCCAATGAGATGATTTTAAACCTAGCATATCAGCAACTGAGGCCCTCAGTCCTGGTCCAGTAGAGGACCAAATCAGTGGGACAGTTCCCAATCCCAGCTCAAAAGGGAAATTCTGAGAAACCAAGTTTTTTTTTTTTTTTTTTTTTTTTTTTTTTTTTTTTTTTATCCTGAAAGAGAAGTCAAGCTACCTACTACAAACATAAGGGACTCTTCTGCTCAATGCCAAGGCTCAGAGATTCACCAGAAACTTGGAACACTGCCCCCTTTACTCCAGGACCAGAGCTCAACCATAAAAAGTTGTTTTTTTTTTTTTTTTTTTTTTTTTTTTTTTAAATTAATTAATTAATTAAATACCAAGAGAAAAGAAAAGAAATATACAAGACACAGAAAGAACCTTAATAGGGCAGACCAAAACACAAAATCAGATGAGGACAAAATGTGTACAGAAGATATCTCAAAAAGTGATATGAATTGGTCTCAAGCCCAAAGAGGCTTCTTAAAAGTGTTCATAAAAGACTTTAAAAGGCAAATAAGAAAGGTAGAAGAAAAAAATTAAAAAAAAAATAAATGAGAGGTATACAGGCATCAACAGCTTGGAACAGAAAGGAAAAATTTGTCTGAAGAAAAGTAGAATTTGATTAAAATGGAAAAGAGAAAATCACACATTAAAAACCAGAACAGGGCAAATGGAAGGTAATGATTCTGAGAGATAGCAAGAATCAGTCAAATAAGATAAAAGATATAAAAAATGGGGGGGGGATGTGAAATGCCTCATTGGCAAAACAGCTAAAAAATAAATTCAGAAGAGACAATTTTAAAATTACTGGTCTACCTGAAAGCCATGATCAAAAAAAAAAAAAAAAAAGAGCCTGGATAGCATTCTTCAAGAGATCATTAAGGAAAATTGTCTTTATTTATTGACTAAAATTAAGGAAAACAGTATTGATATTTTAGAAACAGAAAGGGAAATACTCATTGAAAGAATCCACCAATCACCTTCAGTTAGAAATTTCACAAGGAAAATCCCAAGGAATATTGTTCCAAAACATCAGAACTACAACTTCAAGGAAAAAATAGTGCAAGCTGCAAGACAAAAACAATCCAAATATCAAGGTGGAACTGTCAGGATTACTCAGGATCTGGCAGTTTCTATATTAAAGGATCAGGGGGACTGGAATACCATATCCCAGAAGGCAAAGGACCTAGGATAACAACCAAGAATTCACTAACCAGTGAGACTCAGCATCACCTTTCAGGGGAGAAAATGGACATCTTCAATCATTTCTAAAGAAATTATTCTGTTATTATTCTATTGAAATAAAGGAGCCTAATAGGATCCTAGAAAACCTAAATATAATAGATTTCTAGAGAAAATTGAATTACAAAAAAGTATATACCTTTTTCTCTGCAGTACATGGTACCTTCACAAAAATTGACCATGTATTAAAACATAAAAACTTTACAATCAAATGCAGAAAGGCAGAAATAGTAAATGCATGATATTGCCTGTCATCTAGGGGAGGGAGTAGAGGGAGGGAGGGGAAAATCTGGAAAAATGAATACAAGGGATAATTTTATAAAAAAAAAAAAATTACTCATCCATATATACTGTCAAAAATGTATAATTATAAAATTAATAAAAAAGAGGAAAAAAAAGAAATAGTAAATGATTTCTTTTCAGACCACAATGCAATAACATTTTTAATTTTAAAATGGGTCAGGTAAAGATAAACAAAAAACCAATTGCAAATTAAATAATCTAAACTTTAAAAAATGAGTGGGGTCAAACAATGAATCACAGGAATAATCCATCATTTTATCCAAGAGAATGACAATAATTGGATAATATCCCAAAATCTATGGGATGCAGCCAAAGTAGTTCTTGTGAGAAATTTTACATCTCTAAATAGCTGCATTAATAAAATAAGAGATCAATGAATTGGGCATGCAACTAAAATAGCTAGAAAAAGGACCAATTAAAATGACCAATTAAATACCAAATTAGAAATTTTGAAATTCAAAGAAGAGATTAATAAAATTGAAACTAAGAAAAACTAAACTAATAAATAAAACCAAAAGTTGTTTTTATGAAGAAAAAAAAAAAAGATAACCCTTTGGTTAACTTGATTAGAAAAAAAGAAAGAAATCAAATCACCAGCATCAAAAATAAAAAGGGTGAATTTGCCATCAATAAAAAAAAAAAAATAAAGCAATAATTAGAGCTATTTTGTCCAACTGTATGCCAGCAAGTCTAATAATTTAACTGAAATGGATGAATATTTACAAAAAAAAAATGTAAATTGCCCAGATTAATAGAAGAGGAATTAGATTACTTAGTCTCATTTTAGAAAAAGAAATTGAACAAATCTTTAATGATCTTCCTAATGGAAAAAAAAAATCTCCAAGTAAATCCTACGAAACATTTAAAAAAGAATTAATTCTAATACTATGTAAACTATTTGACAAAATATGAGAAGGAATCCTGCCAATTTCCTTCTATGATACAAATATGGTACTGATTCCTAAGCCAGGAAGAGCCAAAACAGAAATAAAAATTTACAGGCTAATTTCCCTAATGAATTTTGATGCATAGATTTTAAATAAAATATTCACAAAAAAGATTACAGAAACTTATCAGCAGGATAATACACTATGACCAAGTGAAAGTTATGCCAGGAATGTAGGGCTGGTTCAATATTGGGAAAACCATTACTATAATCAACCATGTCAATAATAAAACTAACAGAAATCATATGATAATCACAATAGGTGACAAAATGCAATACCCATTTCTATTAAAAGCATTAGAGATCTTAGGGATGAAGGGAATTTTCCTTAAAATAATAAGCAGCATCTATCTAAAACAAACAGCAAGCATTATTTGTAATGGAAAGAAACTGAATGCATTTCCAATAAGATCAAGGATGAAATAAGGATGCCCTTTATCACCATGATTATTCAACATTGTACTAGAAATGTTGGCTTTAGCAATAAGAAAAAAAAATGAAATAGAATAGATAATGAGGAAATAAAACTATCTTTGCAGATGATATGATGATATACTTAGAGAATTCTAGAAAATCAGCCAAAAGCCTACTAGAAACAATTCACAGATTTAGCAATTCACAAAGTTGAAGTATATAAAATAAACCCACACAAATCATTAGCATTTCTATATATTATGACAGAGTCCATCAATAACAAACAGAGAACTTCCATTTAAAATAACTGCAAACAAAAGAAAATACTTGGGGGGTCTACCTGCCAAGCTAATCCAAGAATTATATAAACAAAATAAAATGTATCAGATAAATGGAAAAATATTCATTGTTCATTGCTAGTCCAAGCTAAAATAATGAAAATGACAATTCTGCCTAAATTGAGCTACTTTTTCAGTGCCATATCAAACAAAGTGCCAAAACAATATTTTATAGAACTAGAAAAAATAATATCAAAATTCATTTGGGAGAACAAAAAGTCAAAAAATATGGAAATTAATGAAAAAAAATTACAAAGGATAGTGACTTACCAGTACCAAACCTAAAACTATATTACAAAGCAACAGTCATCAAAACCTTTCAGTACTGGCTAAGAAATAGAAAGGAGGATCAGTGGAATAGATTAAGTACATACAACACAACAATTAAGACCTAGAGTAATCCAGTATTTGATAAGCCCCCAAATTCCAGTTTCAGAAATACTAATTCACTATTTGACAATTTCACACGTCATACCAAAATAAGATTAAAATGGGTACATGATTTGGGCATAAAGGATGATAGTATAAACAAGATAGGAGAGCAATATATCAGATATTTTGGAAAGGGGAAGAATTTGTGACCAAAGAAGAACTAGAAAACTTTATGAAAGGCAAAATGGACAACTTTGATTACATTAAATTAAAAATGTTTTGCACAAACAAAACCAAAAAAGCAAAATTAAAAGGGAAGTACAAACCTGAGAAACAATCTTTACAACCAGTGTTTCTGATAAATGTTTCATTTCTAAAATATATAAAGAACTGTGTAAAATTTATAAGAATACAAGTTATTCCCTAATTGATAAATGGTCAAAGGATATGAACAGACAATTTTCAGATAAAGAAATTAAAGCCATCTACAATTTATGGGGAACAAATATCCTAAATCACTACTGAGTAGAGAAATGCAAATTAAAACAACTCTAAAGTACCACGTTATACCTCTCAGATTGGCTAAGATAACAGGAAAATATAATGATAAATGTTGAAGGGAATTTGGGGAAACTGGGACACTAATGTATTAGTAGAGTTGTGAAATGAGCCAACCATTCTGGAAAAAAATCTGGAACAAAGAGCTATAAATCTGTGCATACCCCTTGACCCAGCAGTGGCTCTACTGTCTGTATCCCAAGGAAATCATAAAGTTGGGAAAAGGATTCACATATGCAAAAAGGTTTGTGGATGTTCTTTTTGTGGTAACAAAGAAATGGAAAATGAGTAAATGCCCACTAATTGGGGAATAGCTAAATAAGCTGTTATATATTAAGTTAATGAAATATAATTGTTCTATAAGAAATTATGAACAAGCTGATTTTAGAAAGGCCTGGAAATATTTACATGAATTGATGCTAAGCAAAATAAGCAGAACCAGGAATACATTGTACAAATGGTATAATGTTCTGGTTAGCTCTCTGGAGGACTCAGGACCAGCTTTGGTCTCAGCAGAATAGGAACCACAAGAATGGTCAGGAATAGAATCCAAAGTCTTTATTATCTCCTTCACAGTATGTCTATGAGCCTGGGGCCCAGCTTGCTTTCTGGGGGACATCCAAATGGGTGTTGGTTTCAGTGGAGAAATAAAGGAGACAGGAGAGCCACCACAAGGCTGGTCAAGTCTTCTCTCTCTCTGGTTGAGTTTGTCCCCAGTTTATATTACAATAAAATCAATTCATCATACTCTGTATAAATCAATCTTTATATCACTAGGGAGTCATTATTTGTTGTAAGATTAAATCAATCATACTAAACTAGAGAAGTCACATGCTAACCTAGATAACCTTTGTCTTATCAATTCCACTAAGTTAACACCTTTCTCCAGAGTTCTGGCCCAATGCACAATAGTGATGGTCAACAATGAACAACTTGGTTCTTCCAAGTGGTTCAGTGATCCAAAGCAATCCCAAAAGATGTGGGACAGAAAATGCCCTCTGCATCTAGAAAAAGAATTAAGGAAACTGAATGTAAATCAACAAATGCTATGTTCACTTCTTTTTTTTTTTTTTTTACCTTTATTCTTGTCTCTGAATAAGAAATCTCTTTCCAATCCTGTGATTCTATGATTTCTATCCCATCTTTTCCTCTTTGTCAAAAGATTTTGTCCCAATTCTCCTCCATCTGCACTTATTCTATAAGGAACCTTGTCCAGAAAAGGTAGCTCCTCCCCCATCATATAATTTCATTCTTTTAGTCTCTGAAACCAACATTCTTCTTCTATCTTTTTATTATTCAAGTGGAAAGAATAAACTATATTCACTTCCTAATTACTTATACGCTCTTTAGTCACTTGTGGTGTTGTTTCTGTCTCAACCATTTTTCCAAAATGCTGTTATTATTCATCAATATATTTTAATTATATATAATATAATATATATTTATGCACACACACATAGATATAGATATAGATATAGATATAGATATAGATATAGATATAGATATAGATATAGATATAGATATAGATATAGATATAGATATAGATATAGATATAGATATAGATATAGATATAGATATAGATATAGATATAGATATAGATATATTTAAGGTCAAAATGGGTACATGATTGGCATAAAGTATAATATCATAAATAAATTAGAAGAGCAAGGGATAATTTACATATCAGATATTTGGAGGAGGGAAGAATTTATGATCAAAGAAGAGCTAGAGAACATTATCAAAGGCAAAATGGACAACTTTAATTATATTAATTTTTTTTTTTAAATTTACACAAACAAAACCAACAGAAATAAGATTAAAAGGACAACACAAATTTGGGAAACAAACTTTATAGCCAGTGTTTCTAATATAAGTCTCATTTTTAAAAGATATGAAGAATTGTAAAA
Source organism: Sminthopsis crassicaudata (assembly GCF_048593235.1). Classification (NCBI taxonomy): domain Eukaryota; kingdom Metazoa; phylum Chordata; class Mammalia; order Dasyuromorphia; family Dasyuridae; genus Sminthopsis; species Sminthopsis crassicaudata. The sequence goes on from NC_133620.1 coordinate 191,628,695, forward strand.
TTAAGACAATTCTGAGATACACAACACACCTGTCAGATTGGCTAGAATGACAGGAAAAGATAATGCAGAATGTCAGAGGGGATGTGGGAAAACAGGTTCACTGATACATTGTTGGTAGAATTGTGAATACATCCAGCCATTCTGGAGAATGATTTGGAACTATGCTCAAAATGTTATCAAACTGTGCATACCCTTTGATCCAGCAGTGTTACTACTGGGCTTATATCCCAAAGAGATTTTAAAGAAGGGAAAGGGACCTGTATGTGCAAGAATGTTTGTGGCAGCCCTCTTTGCAGTGGCCAGAAACTGGAAACTGAGTGGATGCCCATCAATTGGAGAATGGCTGAATAAATTGTGGTATATGAATATTATGGAATATTATTGTTCTGTAAGAAATGACCAACAGGATGATTTCAGAAAGACCTGGAGAGACTTACATGAACTGATGCTGAGTGAAATGAGCAGGAGATCATTATATACTTCAACAACAATACTATATGATAATCAATTCTGATGGACGTGGCCCTCTTCAACAATGAGATGAACCAAATCAGTTCCAATAGAGCAGTAATAAACCAGTTACACCCAGCGAAAGAACTCTGGGAGATGACTATGAACCACTACATAAAATTCTCAATACCCCTGTTTTTGTCTGCCTGCATTTTTGATTTCCTTCACAGTCTAATTGTATACTATTTCAAAGTCCGATTCTTTTTCTACAGCAAAATAACTGTTTGGACATGTATACATATATTGTATTTAATTCATACTTTAACATATGTAACATGTATTGGTCAACCTTCCATCTGGGGGAGGAAGGTTGGGGGGAAGGAGGGGGAAAATTGGAACAAAAGGTTTGGTAATTGTCAATGCTGTAAAATTACCCATGCATATATCTTGTAAATAAAAAGCTATAATAAAAAAAAAAAAAAGAACTGTAAGAATACAAGTCATTCTCCAAATGATAAATGGTCAAAGGATGTGAACAATTTTCAGAAGATGAAATTAAAGCCAGTTAAGTCATATGAAAAAATGCTTTAAATCACTATCAATTAGAGAAAAGCACATTAAAACAATTCTGAAGCACTATGTTATATACCTCTCAGATTGGTTATAATGACAAGAAAACATAATGTTTTAGGGAATGTGGGAAAACTGGGACATTAATGCATTCTTGGTAAAGTTATGAAATAATTAAAACATTCTGGAGAGCGATCAGAACTAGATCCAAAGGGCTATAAAACAGTGCATACTCTTTGATCTAACTGTGCTTCTACTGGGTCTGTTTCCCAAGGAAATCATAAAGGAAAGAAGATGACCCACATGGGCAAAAATGTTTATAGCATCTCTTTATGTAGTAACAAAGAATTGAAAAATGAGCAGATGCCCATCACTTAGAAAATGGTTTAATAAGCTATGGTATTTAAATATATACAATACAACAATAGACTTGAACACAAAATAAATATCAAATTAATCATGATTATCAAAGAATAAACGTGTGTTCTAGCAGCTCACAGAATCAAAAGAATATAGTTACTCACAATCAAAACATTGCCTGATTGAGTTAGAAGTTGAAGAGAATTTGACAGAGAATTCTAACAGAAATAAATCAAGCCCAAATTCATTATCAAGATAATACTTAGATGATAGTGTTTTGCTGAAAAACCTAGATATTCAAGAAACTTACAAATTAGTCATGAAAATAAGGATATTTTTAAATTGTTGGGGAACTGAGCAACCTTCTGTATTTTCTCTTTTGGGACTTAAAATCAAGCTCTGCTCCTGTAGTAAAGGGAGAGCTGTTCCAAGTTTCCTGTGTAGCTCTGAGCCTTGGCTTTCAGCACAGGGGCCCTTTCTGTTTGGTCTTTTGCCCCCAGCCTAGAGTAGCCTTATTTTCATGAAACAGCCTAGTTTCCCAGAATTTGCCTTCTGAACTAGGATTAGAGGTTCTATCACTGGTCTGTTTCTCAGTTGCTGATCTGCTATGTTTAAGACCCTCTCATTGGTGTTCCCAGAATTCATCTGAGCTGGATTGAACACCCCTTTGACCTCAATGAGACTGATCTTTCTTGAAGTCCTTCCAATCTATCTTGAGCTGAAAAGTGGTTTCATTCCATCAGACTCTGGTCAGAGGCTTAGTTTCATGTGGTTTTTGAAGAAAACTAGGAGAGCTCAAGCAGCTTCTTGACTTCAGTTTCTCATCTTGGCTCTGCACCCAGAACTCACAACTTTCTAGTGTATAGAGTAACATTAGAAAATGGTGGTCTCAAAAATGGATTTAAAAAGTGACTGAGTTTTAATTTAGGTGAATAGTTAACTGGAGTCAAAAAGATCTGAGTTAAAATTATCCTCAAGCACTAAGAGAGATATGACCCTGAGTATGGCACTTGTCTTCTACTTGTCCTAGTTTCCTCAACTGTAACATTGGGATAATGACAGCACCTATCTCTCAAGGATCTAATTTAATAATATTTGTAAATATTATCTCAGAACCTGGAACATATTAAGTCCAACATAAGGGTTTATTTCTTTCCCTGTTCTCCCACAAAACACCTTTTTAATTTTAAAGATATTGTTGTTTAGTTTTAAAGTGGGAATTATTCATATATAGTAAGTTTATTTGTTTTATAGAGTTAGAAAAATAAATACAATGTACTTGATGATTGAGTATTTAATAAATGTTCCCTTTTTTAAAAGAAAGAGGTAACTCCCTTATTACATGCCCTAATGAAATGTGCCACTGTGTATAATTAGTCCCAAGGAATCTAAGTTATCTGAAATAAAGACTGTGTTGGGGGAAGTAATATTAAATCAGTCCTGGAATATAGGCTGATTCCATATTATGAAGGTAAAAAGTCAAAGAAAAAAAGATCATTTATTTTATCCTGGAGACAATAGGGAGGTAACAAAGTTTCTTAAGCAGGTCACTGACAGAGCTAATTATGTGCAAAACCCCTGCTTTTAGCTACAGTTCCTACTTAGTATCTAAAAAACCAACAACTCCCACTGCCTTCAGGGTCACCTCCAATCTTTCTGATTTATATCTTGCCACTGAAGTCAGATAGATGGCTCCAGAGGAGAAATTGAGGCCTGTGACTTTGCACAGCCCTCCCTTATTTAAATCCAATTCACTGGCATGTCATGGAATCACTTCCCTGATGCCATGGTCTTCTCTTCCAGAATGAAGGACAAACAATCGCTGTGATTAATAATAGAAGCTGCCCCAATGGGGACCCAGATGGAACTGGCCAGTTGGGCAATAATAACACCTTCCTCTCCTCCCTCCTTTCTTCTCTCCTTTCTTCTTTCCTTCCCTTCCTCCCTCCTTCCTTTTTTCCTTCTTTTCTTCCTTCTTTCTTTCTTTTTTCTTTCACTTCCCTTCTCTTTTTCCAGGTTTTAAACTTTTACTTTTGGGTGTTCTGCCCACAGGAATGTAAATTTTGAACACAGAAATTTTGTGTTGGCACTGGATTTCTTTCTTAAGGACTATGGCTTAAACCCAAACCATTCTGGCTCTCAATAATTGGCAACAATAGGTCTCAGGCCAAGTTCTATTCCTCTCAGTTTGGGGAGGGGATTTTTGAGGGGCAGACTAGGTAAGAGACTCTGCTTCTTTTCTCATCTAATCTTTATTACTGATTAGGCAGTTGCCTCAGTCAAATTCAGAAAATTGGAAGTCAGTAGGATTAATAATAACAAATTTAACAATCAAAGGGAGGAACCTAACTCAGGAAGAGATTAATAATAATGATAATAATAATGACAATAATTACAACTGGCATTTAAATAGAGCTTTAAGTTTGAAAAGGTTTGATCTGAGCATTAACAACAAAATATAATGTATATGCTCATAGGTTTTATTTCCATTTTACAAATTTGGAAAAAGAGGCTCAAAGAAATTACATGACCTGCCCTGAGTCACACAGTGAATAAATTAATAAGCATTTATTAAACACCAACATTGTGACAGGCGTTGTTTTAAGTGATAAGTATTATTACTAGTAAGAGTTTGAAACTGGTCTAGAATCCAACTATTTTTTACTTCAAGTCCAGCATTTCATCCCTATACACAAAAGTATTCACTGTTCTCTGGTCAAATATTTCACTTGCCAAAGATATATATGTTATTATGGTTTGGTTTGGTTTGTTAATTCAGTATTACTCCTGACCTAAGATATTTTGAAATAAATAAGGATGCATTTGAAACCAGTACTTTACAGTAAAAGTGGAATCTTTTTGTGGGTGTATGTGTGAGAGAATGACCACAGGGAGGGAAAATAGACAGAGATTCTTAGTATCACTGTCCATCTTCTCCAAGATCATCTACTGGTTTTCAGGCTAGATAGACTTGCTAAATGTCTAGTCCCTCCCATTCTGTAATTGTGTCAAGGTATTATGTGGCAAAAGAGGGTGAGATCTTGAGAATCTAGATCCTTGTCATAGAATATTACAAGTCAGAAGTCAAAAGATTAAATAAAAAAAAAAGATCAATCCAATTTCCTTTTTTTAACTAAACAACTTAGCAAAAGGTTTGGGGTGACAGGTAAAGAAAGACTTGACTTCCATGGACTATGTCATGTAACTCTTCAAAGGAACTGTAATATAAACTCACCACATTGCATTTTTGCTATGTATATTAGAGAGCTCTCAGTTTGGGGAGGGGATTTTTGAGGGGCAGACTAGGTAAGAGACTCTGCTTCTTTTCTCATCTAATCTTTATTACTGATTAGGCAGTTGCCTCAGTCAAATTCAGAAAATTGGAAGTCAGTAGGATTAATAATAACAAATTTAACAATCAAAGGGAGGAACCTAACTCAGGAAGAGATTAATAATAATGATAATAATAATGACAATAATTACAACTGGCATTTAAATAGAGCTTTAAGTTTGAAAAGGTTTGATCTGAGCATTAACAACAAAATATAATGTATATGCTCATAGGTTTTATTTCCATTTTACAAATTTGGAAAAAGAGGCTCAAAGAAATTACATGACCTGCCCTGAGTCACACAGTGAATAAATTAATAAGCATTTATTAAACACCAACATTGTGACAGGCATTGTTTTAAGTGATAAGTATTATTACTAGTAAGAGTTTGAAACTGGTCTAGAATCCAACTATTTTTTACTTCAAGTCCAGCATTTCATCCCTATACACAAAAGTATTCACTGTTCTCTGGTCAAATATTTCACTTGCCAAAGATATATATGTTATTATGGTTTGGTTTGGTTTGTTAATTCAGTATTACTCCTGACCTAAGATATTTTGAAATAAATAAGGATGCATTTGAAACCAGTACTTTACAGTAAAAGTGGAATCTTTTTGTGGGTGTATGTGTGAGAGAATGACCACAGGGAGGGAAAATAGACAGAGATTCTTAGTATCACTGTCCATCTTCTCCAAGATCATCTACTGGTTTTCAGGCTAGATAGACTTGCTAAATGTCTAGTCCCTCCCATTCTGTAATTGTGTCAAGGTATTATGTGGCAAAAGAGGGTGAGATCTTGAGAATCTAGATCCTTGTCATAGAATATTACAAGTCAGAAGTCAAAAGATTAAATAAAAAAAAAAAGATCAATCCAATTTCCTTTTTTTAACTAAACAACTTAGCAAAAGGTTTGGGGTGACAGGTAAAGAAAGACTTGACTTCCATGGACTATGTCATGTAACTCTTCAAAGGAACTGTAATATAAACTCACCACATTGCATTTTTGCTATGTATATTAGAGAGCTAGCTAGACATAGCATGCTATTTTGGTCTATGTTGGAAAATGCTCACTCATTCCATGAAATGAAACACATCACAATAATGACAGTGATGCTAAGCTAATGAAGAATCTGTTTTCACAGCTTGGGCTCCTGAATCACACAATCACAGATCCAGTTTGCGTTCCAAGAATAAGAGCATTCTGAGCAGCAATCCTTTGGATGATGGCGTTGGCTAAACATTCTGTGCAAATCCCCAAAATAGGCAGTGTGTGAAAGCAACATGTCAGGGCACCATATTTCATATACTCATCTTCATTTGGGATGCCAGGGTCCTTTACTATTTCAGTTATAATTTGAGGGAAACAGATGCCAATAAGTGGAAATGCCCTTAGTAGAGGAAAGTATGGGAGCAATCAATAAGAAAAGCAAAAATAAAAAGGAAATATTGGGAGAAGCTAAGTGAAGAAAGATTAGCTGCCATATGACTTACTTGTTAGAGAGCCAGTTCCCCACTGTAGATATTAATGTGTTAGTTTTGTCATGCTCATTTGTAATTCTAGAAGTATTAAAGAAGGAAAAAATATGACAAGATTCTGATCATGCACCCTTTTCACGATGCTTATTTAGTTTGGGATTGGGATTGTAGCAATATATGAATTCTAATCCTGGTATTAAATGAAGTACTACAAAGCAAATTATTACATATGATTCATTCCTCATCAACTCAACCACTATAATTTGTTCCATTATTCTTTCAACTTTGATTCCATTTTCCTTGGCCAAGTCATAACTTATCATAATTTTAATGCCATGGAGTAAAATGCCTTAAGTTTATACTCAAACAATGAGAAGCCATTCTTTTTAACAATGAGATGATTGAGGCCAGTTCCAATAATCTTCTGATAAGGAGTGTCTAGAGAGAGGACTATGGGAACTGTGTGTGGATCACAACATAGCATTTTCACTAATTTTGTTGAGGAAGGGGTGGGGGAAAGGAGGGGAAAATTTGGAATACAAGGTTGCAAGGATCAGTGTTAAAAAAAATTATCCATGCTTATGTTTTGAAAATTAAAAGCTATAATTAGAAAAAATAAAGAAAAAAATTAGGGAGCCATTACTAGGATCATGGTTATTGGAGCAATTCATCTACATCCTTTTGTCTAAGAAGAGGACCCATAAGCTTGAGACCCATGTACACAGCTAATTCATGGAGAATTCTGAGAGAGGGAAGTATTTTGTTTCCTATACCTTTTGTCTTGTTATTTTCCTGATGCACCATTCTACAGAAAACTATTTAAGACTTAAGTATTTGCTCATATCTAGGACCTTCTCAAGGTGGCAGTAAAGAGATATTCATTATATAATATGAAATATGTTTTGGAACAGATCATACCAGCTCATAAGAGTCAATTGTTAATTTTTCATTAAGCATTTGTATCTCAAAAAATGGCAAATTCTGAAAGTCAAGGTTTTATTCTCTCTCTTTTTTTTTTGGTCTAGACAAGAAATATCAAACAGGAGGCTTGCAACACTGCAGAGTGCTCCCCTAAGCAGCTAAACATGAAAATGAAAGATATTTAACAAAAATAAGCAAATATAATTTAAAATTAATTAAAAAACTTTAAAACAAAATCAGTATGTGCTCTGCAGGGCATTATCTACAGATTACTGGCTAGTGTTTCTATTTGAGTTTGATCCCACTGATATAGACTTAAGAAATTTACATGAAAAATGTTAATAATGTAGCTTAAATTAAATGTGCTGTATATTTTTTGGAAAGCCAGCTGTTAAACATTTAACAGTACATTACTGAATATTAATTGGTACATATTGGTTTTCTACATACAGAAATAAATGTTATACCTCGCTTAATACATGCCAATATCACATAGGGATTTTTAGGCTTTTTCAATTTGGTTTTTTCTAGCTTTTTAAGTTGCAAGCCCAATTCATTGATCTTCTCTTTCTCTATTTTATTCAAGTAAGCCTCTAAAGATATAAAATTTCCCCTTATTACTGCTTTAGCTGCATCCCACAAATTTTGGTATGATGTCTCATCATTGTCATTATCTTGAGTGAAATTATTATTTATTTCTAAAATTTGCTGTTTCACCCAATCATTCTTTAAGATGAGGTTATTTAGCTTCCAATTACTTTTTGGCCTATTTACCCCTAACTTTTTGTTGAATTTAGTTTTTTATTGCATTGTGATCTTAATAGAAAGCATTCACTATTTCTGCCTTACTGCATTTAATTTTAAGGTATTTATGTCCTAATATATGGTCAATTTTTGTATAGGTTCCATGAACTGCTCAGAAGAAAGTATACTTCTTTTTATCACCATTCAGTTTTCTCCAAAGATCTGTCATACATAATTTTTCTAATATCCTATTTACCTCTTTAATTTATTTCTTATTTGTTTTGTGATTTGATTTATCTAATTCTGAGAGTGCAAGATTGAGATCTCCCACTATCATAATTTTGCTATTTCTTCTTGCAACTCTCTTAACTTCTCCTTTATGAACTTAGATGCTATACCACTTGGTGCATATATGTTTACCATTGATATTGATTCATTGTCTATGCTACCCTTTTGCAGGATATAGTTTCCTTCCTTATCTCTTTTAATTAAATCAATTTTTGTTTTTGCTTGATCTGAGATAAGGATGGCTACCCCCTGTTTTTTTGACTTCACCTGAAGCATAATAGATTTTGCTCCAGCCTTTTACCTTTACTCTGTATGTATCTCCCTGCTTTAAAGGTGTTTCCTGTAAACAGTATATTGTAGGGTTCTGATTTTTGATCCAGTCTGCTTAATGGGAGAGTTCATCCCATTCACATTTACAGTTAAAATTACTAATTCTGTATTTCCTGCCATCATATTATCCCCATATTATAATTTTCCCCTTCCCCCCCAGAACCCCTTCTGCAGTATTAAACTTATGGGCCCCACTTATGTCACACAACCCTCTCTTTTTAGTATCCCTCCCTCCTTCCTTTAAATCCCTTCCCCTTTCTTGTACCCTTCCCTTATTACTCTTTTCCTTTCCCCTTTTCTTCTCCCACTTTTTACTGAGGTGAGAGAAAATTCTCTGTAAAACAAATATGTCAATTATTTTCTCTTTGAGCAAACTCTGATGAGAGTAAGATTCACACAATGTTCCTTCCCCTCTCTAAATTCCCTCAGATGTAATAGGTTTTCTTTGTCTCTTCAGGGGATATAGTTTCCCTCTTTTTATCTCCTCTTTTCCCTTATTCTGACACTATCCCCTTTCCATTTCGACTTCCTTTTATATGTTATATCAGTAAGAAAAAATCATATATGTGGTCTTTATGTATATCCACAACAGAAATACAGTTCTCAAGAGTTCCTTTTACCTTTTACTGCCTCTCTTGAGTCCTATGGTTGGAGATCAAATTTTTTGTTTAGATCTGTTGTTTTTTTTTTTCCTTAGAAACAAATGGAATTCATCTGTTTCATTAAATGTCCATTTTCTTCCATGGAAGAAAAAGCTCAGCTTAGCTGGGTGGTTCATCCTTGGCTGCATTCCAAGTTTTTTTTTTTGCCTTTTGGAATATCAGATTTCAGGCCCTTTAATCCTTTAATGTAGAGGCAGCCAGATCTTGAGTGACTCTTATTATGGCACCTCAGTATTTGAATTGTTTTTTTCCTGGTTGCTTGTAATATTTTTTCCTTTGTCTGATAGTTCTGAAGTTTGGCCACAATATTCTGTGGAGTTTGTCTTTTTGTTTTTTTGTTTTTTTCCTCATCTTTTTTCCTTTATGATCTGATTCTTTTTGTGCAGGAAGATAATTGTATAAATACATATGCCTATATTGGAAAAAAGAAATAATACTTTTATCAGAAACACAGGCTATAAAGAGTATTTCCCAGTTTTATACTTTCCTTTTAACCTTGTTTCTTTTGGTTTTGTGTGTGCAAAATAATTTCAATTTAATATAAAGTTGTACATTTTGTGTTTTACAATGTTCTCTAGTTCTTTTTTGTCATAAATTCCTTCTTTCTCCAAACGATATTATCAGTAAATTATCCCTTCCTCTCCTAATTTATTTAAATGTATCATCCTTTATGCTCAAATCATACAGCTATTTTAAACTTATTTTGTTGTGGCATGTGAGATGGAGGTTTATGCTAAGTTTCTGACATTTTTCTGTTTTCGCACAATTTTTGTCAAATAGTGAGTTCTTATTTTTAAATCTGGAGTTTAGGGGTTTATCAAATACTTAAATTTCTATACACTTTGATCATATTTTAATGTGTATCGAATCTATTCCACTGATCCACCATTCTATTTCTTAGCCAGTACCAAATGATTTTGATCACTGTTGCTTTACAATTTATATTTAGATTTGGGACTGTTGAGCCACCATCTTTTGTATTTTTTTTATTAATTACCTTGATTCTGCACCTTTTGTTCTTCCAGATTAATTTTGTCATTATTTTTTCTAATTCTATAAAATAATTTTCAACAGTTTGATTGGTATGGCACTGAACATGGTAGATCAATTTAGGCAGAATTTTCATTTTTCCATTTCATGGAAATTCTATGAGCCAGCACTTTTAAAGTATAAACAGACACAACCAATTCACACATTTGTTTGTAATGTCTCTGGAAAAAACCACATTCACCATGCATAGAGTAAGTGCTCTTAAGTATCATTGGAATTGATTAATTAACAATATATAGATATAAAGCAGATATAATTTTCCTCTAAGAACAATGTGAGGTTTGGGGGAAGAGAATCAAAATACTTTCCTTGCATAACCTCAGTTCTGCCAAGAAAGTATAGTGTCTCAGTCAATAAGCATTTATTTTTTTTAAATTAATATTTTATTTTTTCAAATCACATTTAAAGATAGTTTTCAACATTCATCTTTTTAGATGTAAAAAAAAAAAATCTTAAGCTTTCTTGAAGATCAACCAAAATTCTGTTTGTTTTAAAAATATAAATAAACCATTTGATTTCTTCTTTGCTGATATAACTATATTTGATTATTTAAAACAAACTTTTTATGAAAACCAATTATTCTTATGAAAAATGTTATTTTACATTAATGGTTATATTCAGTAGATTACCTGTGTAAAAGGATAATTGCAAAATTGATAGTAAAAATCTCTGAGTCACAGAGTTCTGACATTTTAATCAAATCCCTTTCTAAGTACTTTCCATATGATTATATGCATTTCCATTTATCTAAAATTACCATGGTTGTGCAATATTATTGAATCCACCAGATCCCTAGGGATATTTACCTTCAAAGAGAAACGTTATTATGGCCCCTTCAGAGCAAAAAGTTAGGATGTTTCTCTGTTGAAAATCAGCAGAATACTGAAATGTCTGCAGATGCATTATTCCAAAGAAATAATAAGATAACCATTATATTTATGATATTGTTAGTTGCTCGAGTTTCTTCTCAATTTCCAAACCAATTCTCTAGCTCTAAGATGGCACACTTAATAAGAAAACAGACAAAACAATATAGGGGCTTAAATTCTACAGGATTTTTTTTTAATCTTCTGTCTTTTGTATCAGATTTCCTCTTGGTGGATAATAAATGTTTAGATTTCATATCAAACACATGCCTATGCTTTTTTTTCTCCCCAAGTTATTCATCTTCTACTGATAATGGTTTTAGCTTTCTTTACCACGTTGGCATCTTGCAAGTCAGAAACATCATGAGGTGAATGTGAGCAACTGTGGCTTTGGCTTTTAGAAGTGGGAGGAACAGCCTTTTCGTGTTTACATTTCTTTATGACACTTAAAGATCTTACTACCTGATTGGCATGGTAATTATCATCTTTATCATCTATGTCAATACTGAGGCTACACACCCCATTCTTCAAAGTTTTCTACTGAAACTTTTTAGCACTTCAAAGTATTTTGGTTCCTGATATATCTTTCTCTTTGGATTGCAGAATTTTCAATTTCTTTTTTTCATGTATTTGTTTTGCCAATAGGTAGATTTCCATCATTTTTTTCATCTTCAATTTTTGATTCACTGTCATATTCTCAAGCAGCTTGTCTTAGTTCTTCCTCCTCTAACTCTTTCAGTTTCTCCATGATGTTTGAATCAATATAATCAACTATGTTATGGCCTTTCCAAATTTCTGGTATTTTATCGTATTTTTCAAATGAATTCATTAGATCCCAATATTTCTAAAGATCCAAAATGTAATCATCTCTCATTTCCAGTTTAAGATCTCATTCTTTCTTCTTTTTGGTTGTATCAGATTCCCTTCTCTTCTTGCATGCTATCATATTTTGAGTAATGAATGATGGTTTCTCCTTATCATCTCTTTTGCTACATAATGAATGCTAAGTGTAATCTGTTCAGCACTTTATTTACTTTAATTTTGCTTTCAACTAGATGAGCCAAAAATCTATCACAAGCCTCTGTTTTAACTTTAAGATACCTTCTTTAGTCAGGATACTTTTCTTTATAACAGGAAGTCTTTAAGCTTCCAAATAGACAAATATTTTTCTGATCATCCTCTGGAAGTTCAGATATCCTCTTTATATCACATTTATTTGCCATAATTATAAGAAGCTTGTTAGCAAAAATTAGCTTAATATTTTAAGGAGTTCCAGTTTTTCTTCCAGAATTATGACTACATTGTTCAGACACATCCATGACATACAACATGGTGGGCCAGTGCTATTATAGCCTCTATTTCAATGGTGTTCCTATCTTTCAGAGGATGATTCAGAATCCCTGAAGTGTTGACCACCTGCCAAAGCAAATATTTATTATCCATGTGCCCTACAAACAAAGATTTGGTTGTAAAGGCATAAGACTGCACACCCACATATGATCGTCTTGCCTTATTAATGAAACTGAATTTTCCAACATTTGCCTATCTACATAGAGACAGAGTCTGGGAATTTGGGTCAATAGTTGGCAGACGGGATAAATGCTGATGCACTTGTTCCAGATAGTCCAAGCTCTGTTTCTGTCTATTGATAATTATACACATACAGCTCAGGGCTGTACTGTTGAGCTGCTTGCAGCAGTATAAAGAATCCCCATATTTCATAAACTGAACATAATCTTTAGAAACTTTGTCCACTAGATTTTTAGCAATATTAATTTGTCCTAAAGCCAACTTATAATGATCCTTGTCTTAAAGAACATTCATCAATTCAGCATAAAATGAATGGATATCATCTAATTTGGAGAAGTTGGTCAAAATCTGGGTGAGTCTACCATGAGTACATTTAACTTTCCTCATGTATAAATATCTAATATGGTGAATTTGGTAATGTTTATAAATGACTCTTAAAGATTTTTGTTGAGTCTTTGGTAATGTCAAGTCTATAAAGTCAGTAGGGACTACCATGATCTTATTGAAATTGTACAGCACCATATTATCAGCTGGATTGTAGCCTGAGGAGCTGGAAGTAGATCTGAACTCAACATTCATTTTCATAAGATTTTGAGTTCAAATTTTCCCTCTTTCTCTTTCTTCCACCTTCCCCAAGACAACAAGCAATCTTATATAAATAATATGTATACAAACATGTTAAGCATATTTTCATATTAATCATGTGAAAGAAAAATTTTAAATATGGAGGAAATACATGAAGGAAAAAAATGAAAACAGTATGCTCCAATCTGCATTCAGGATGCATAGTTCTTTCTCTGTACATGAATAGAATTTTCTATAACAAGACTACTGAAATTCTATTTTTGAGAAGAGCTAAGTCTATCATAGTTGGTTATCACACAATGTTGTTGTTACTATGTACAATGTATTCCTGATTCTGCTGTCTTTACCCAGCATCAGTTCATGTAAGTCTTTCCAGGTTTTTCTGAAATCCACTGCTCATTTCTTATAGCATAGTATTATTGTATATTATTAACATGGAACAACTTGTTTAGCCATTCCTCAATTGGTAGACACCCCCTCAATTTCCAATTCTTTGCCATCATAAAAAGACCTGCTACAAATATTTTTATAGATATGAATCATTTTCCCTTTTCTATGATCCTTCTGTGATACAGACCTTGTAGTGGTATTACTAGATCAGTACCAGGGTATGGATATACATACATTTATAGCCCTTTGGAAATAGTTGCAAATTGCTCTTCAGAATAGTTGGATCAGTTCACAACTCCACAAGGGTGAATTAGTTTCCCAGTTTTCCCACATCACTCCAAAATTTATCATTTTCTTTTGTCATCTTAACCAACCTGATAGGTGTAAGGTGATGATGTCTCAAAATTTTACTAATTTGCATCTTTCTAATCAATAATAATTTAAAGTATTTTTCATATAACTACAGGTAGTTTTAATTTCCTCATCTGAAAACTGATACTTTATCGATTGGGAAACCATAAACATTTACTAAAGTATCTATTTTGCTTTAGGCACTGTGTTATGGGCTGGGGATACACAAAGAGGCAAAAAAGAAGTGTGTTTCTTCCCCCAAGAAACACACAATCTAATCAGAGAGACAACTAGCAAACAAATATGTATCAAAAAAAAAAAAAAAACTATACTGTACAAATACAAAATGATTAACAGGAGGAAGACACTAATATTAAGAAAAGATGGGAAAGGGGATTTTATTTAAGATTTGGAAGAAGCCAGGAAACCAGGAGGCAGAAATGAGGAGAAAAAGCATTCCAGGCATGAGACAGAAGTAGTCAAAATGTCTGGAGCCAAGAAATGGAGTGTCTTATTCTAGGAACAACAAGGAAACTAGTATCACTAGATAAATGAGTTATATAGTGGAATGTTAGAAGATTGTAAAGGGGGGAAGGTGGTTATAAAGAGACTGGAACACCAAAAAGAGTATTTTGAAGGTGAAAGGAGTCACTGGAACTTATTGTATAGGAGAAGTAACCCTACCAGGTAAATAACTTTAACACGAAGGAGGTATTGAACTAGGGAGAAATGAGAAAGGTAACTTCTAATTAAACAACATCCCCTGCTGAGAAGACAGTTTTATAGAATTATAGATTTATAACAATAAGGAATAAAGGAAGTTATGATATCCAATGTCCTCGGTTAATAGATAGAGAATGTTATCATCTGAAGCTTAAATGACTTGCCTAGAGTCACACAACTAACGTAGAATGGAATTCAAATGTTTTCTGATTTCAATTTCATATGGAAGTTCAAGAAATTGCACTATTCTTCCCATCCTCAAATGCCACCTTTTCCCTGAAGTTATTTTAATCCTTTCCATTCTTTAAGATTTAGTTTAAGCCTGACCTTGTCCAAGAAGGCTGCTCCAACTTATCTAGTTCATACAGACCTCTCTTACTTGAGTTAACTAATATAGTCCATGCTATCCAGTCTAAGTTTCTCTCCTTAATAATCATAACAGATATCCAGTCTTCTTTTTACATTTTAGAGGTAGGAGACTGTATATTTGATACTCAAAGTTATAGGAAGTCAGTGGAATTGATTACATGATTTGATTGATTATTACAGAAAAAACATTAGCAATTATGAATAGTCTAGAGGCTATAAAAATATAACTAGTGGCTAAGTGAGTAGAAAGAAAAGAAAGACTGGATAAGAGAGATGGTGCAGAAGTAGAATTGGTAAAATTTAGCAGTTATTTGTGTGTGTGTCTGTGTGTATACATATATATGTATAATTTTGTGTGTGTCTGTGTCTGTGTGTCTGTGTGTATATGGGGTGAGAAATTGAGGATGAAACTGGAAAAGTGGAAAGATGGTTGAACCTTTGACAAAAACTAAATATTTTAGAAAAAAGAAGAATTTAAATGGAAAGTCAGGTTATTAATCATGTTGAGTCTGAGATAGCCTATACAATAACCAATTTGAAATATTTAATATATATTGATAAGACAGAACTTGGAGCTTAAAATATGTATATGTTTATATAAATATCTCATTCATGGAGTTTGGCTTAAAAAACATAGAAAAATGTTTTTAGGGAATGTCAAGGTTTAGTAAAAGTGGAGTTATAAGTAGGCATGCTTGAATGCTGCAAAGAAGGAATAAGCATAGAAAGGGAGGTGAGAAATTCAGAAAGGGAAGTTTGAGGATGCAATCTGATAAAGAAGTTGGTAGGGAATGGGATCTGACTTTTATACAGATATAGACTTTTATATCTTAGATAGATGCATTGGCCTTGTCAAGAAGGGCTACTTCATTTTCAAAGATGAGGAAAGCAGTGTGTGGATGGGTGAATAACATCACATGATTTTTTAGACAAAGAAAATAGAACAAGAATGTGTTGAATGATCTCAATCTTTTCAATAAAATAAGAGCCAAAATCATCAGTTTCTGGATAGAATAAAAATGTATGAAAAGCTTGAAGTATGAATAAGTTTAAAATAATCAATGGGATTCAGTGGGAATCAATAAAAGGTGGAAAAAGTAAGGATTGCCTTACTGAAGTTATGGCCTAATTGAGAATGGATAACATGAATTTAAAATGAACTTGGTAAATACAGTTTTGAGATTTTCTATAAGCACTGAATTCCACATCTCATAGGATTAGAGAATGAAGTTTGGCAAACGATGAGTTAAGACTGGATAAAGGAGTTAGAGATTCAGGTGTAGAATTGAAATAGCTAACCCCTAAGATTGGAAAAGGAAGAAAATGAAGGTAAAGCCTGAGAAATTCATGAAGGGGGAATGATTTGAGATTATCTAAATTTCATTTAAATTTAATATTAGTAAAGTAAACAATCACTACCCATGTTAAGTGTTAGGAATACAAAGATAAAAAATTAGTTTATGCATACAAGGACCTTATATTAAATGTTTACATGTAAGTATATTCAAAATAAATACAAGTAACTTGGAGGCATCAGACACTAGGAACTACAAAATCAGGAAAAAACAACACATGGAAGATGGAAGGATCCTAGAGATTCTAAAAGGCAGAGGTAAAGAAAGAGTCCATTCTAGACATGAGGTAAAGTCTGTGCAAAATGATGGAGGCATGCAATTTTTGATAGAGCAATAAGTATCTGAAGAGGAGTAATAAAATAATAGACCTAAAATAATTAAGGACTTTAAATAATAAATCATAAATTTAATGCTAAGGGAAATTAAGAGCCACAGGATTTTAACAGATAAAAGAATGACATGGTCATATGAAGAGTTCACTGTCTTCCAAGGCATCCATTTTAGGATATTTATAATCGCTGGATGTTTCCTTACATGAAATGTAAAGTTGTCTCTTGGCAATTTAAGTTCCCTTAATTGCTCTAAATCTGTGATCATATGTGCCTTCCTGTAAATCTTCTCTTCCCCAAGTTAAATAACTGTTACTTCCTCTATTCAACTACATAAGTGCCTTTTTATCTGAAGATTTTTTTCCCAATTGTTCAAGCAAACAAGCAAGAATGATATTTTATTGAAACATTGTTCAGAAAATTATTTCTCTACATCCAGTTAAGAAACTGTATTCTACATGTTATGGCAGGGGAAAAAAGAAAAAGAAAAAACTGACTTCAGTGTCAAAAGACTTGATTCAAAACAAATCTAAAATATTTCCTAGTTTCATAACTTTGAGTAAATTACTTAAATTATCTTGGCTTCAATTTTCCCATTTGTAAAATTAGGGGGTTAGCCAAAATGAATTTTCAAGTTTGTTCTAACTCTAATTCTATGATTATATGATGCTACCCAGTTCTTTTCTCCAAATTAGACTTTTGAGTTGTTGAAGTCTGAGTAAGTCTTCCCTTTCATAGGTACTTATTTCACAGTTGGCTATGCAACTGTATGACCATGGGCAAGTAAATTAATATCTCTGAGTCTTGGATTTTCCATCTATAACGTCAAGGGTTTATATCTTATGGCTTTTAAGGTCCCATCTAGAGCTATGTCTGTGATACTATGATTTTAAAGATAATCCAGTCCAGCCTCTTTTTATATGTGAGGAAATGGAGCCACACTGATGAGACTTGAACAGGTCCAAACAGCATGTAAGTTACAGGTTAGCATAAGAAACATATCCCTTGACGTTCATCCTAGGCTTCATTTAGGCAGTCTCTTCTCTGCCAGTAATTTGCCTTTCAATTTTTATTATGTTCTTTTCTGGAAGCCTGAACCATTCTGCTTTCTGTGATCTTTTTAACTTCTGTCCCTATTGTTTTCACTTCCTGATTCTGTGACCTTGATTCTAATCATCCTCAATCTTCTTTTGACTTCTCTTTTTCTGCCTGTTTTGCCCCATATCCATATTTATTTAATTCAACATAAAAATTATTGCTTTGGGGGCAACTAGGTGGCCCAGTGAATAGAGCACGAGCTCTGAAGTCAGGAGCTTTTGAGTTCAAATCTGACCTCAAACACAACACATCCTAGCTTGGGCAAGACACTTAACCCCAATTGCCTCAGGAAAAAAATATTGCTTTTTTGTTTATAGTTTTAAACAGATTAGAATTTAGAAAATGTGTAGTATGCTTAAAACATTAAGTTGGATTAATTGAATGGATAAACTGGCTGAACATATATAGTTTAGATAAAATATGAGCAACAGTAAATTTAAGATTGCAAATTAATTTAGTGAACAGTAGGGAGGTATTAATTACCCTTGCACAGAGGGAAGGTAATAAAATAAAACAGAGTGGGAATAAGTTGGGATGGTGAGGACAAAGATATCCTTAGAAATTGGTGATGGAATCTAAGACTTATCTACCAGGGAAATAACACCTAGAATGAACAGGATCCCACAAAAGAAGGATAGTTATGCTCTTCATGTTTATAGTTATACTCCTGGTGTTTATGGTAAAGGTGTTAGTGTGGTATGGACAAGAGGCAGCTTCTTGCAAAGTTTTAGACCTATAAGTAGGGCTCGTGCCAATCAATGGAATTTGTAAAAAGTGAGATGTAAGCAAGGTAGGGGCAAATTTTTTTAAGGATGTGACACATAGCATTAATTATGCCATGAAGTATTTGTCATTCTGCAGCAGTAACCTATTAAAGGGAATTAGGGAGTTAGAGATTTACCATGTGTCTGCTTTTTAGAGAACACCATTTGTCCTGTATAAATGTTCAAGTTCAATCATCAAGATGAATAATCAATATGCAAAGTTTCTTATTCCAATATAGAGAAATTGCCTCCTTATGTAGAAGATTAAAATAAACTAATTTCCCTGATGCTAATTTGCAGCATCTAATGAGAGCCTTCCATTTATTTCAGCTGAGATTACATTTTAACACCCCATCAAGAGGTAATATGAACTTTGGCAGGCTTTATATTGGGTTCTAAAAGGGAAACAGATGAATGGTGTAATTGTACTTTCAAAACATTTGAAATGTCTTTGATGCCTGAGTATTCCCTTCACTCTTCCCAAAAAGGTTGCCAATGTGCCTTTGATCTGAAAAATGTAGGTTGGAAACAGGTTGGAAGAAGGCTTCCAAAGGTTTCCAGTCACCAGGAAACTTCTGGAATCAGATCTGCAGAGTTCATCTCATCAGTATAATAAATTCATGGGGAAAAAAACACACTTTTGCAGATGTAGATACATGAATGGATTGGGATAACTACAAAGAAAGAAACCCAGGAAGCATTTTGCTACAAGTATATGTCTATAGTGTCTTCTCTGAAACTCATTTACAAAGCAAAATGATCCTCAAACTTTTATTAACACACTGGCATATTTACTCTACAGCAAACTCCTCCCTGAGCGACCAGTAGAATTTGAGCTGAAATATGAAGAAAATCAGGGAAGCTCAGTGGGAAAAATAAGTATAGAAGAGAACATTTGTCACTTGACTTCAGAACATGGTAGGAAGAAAAATGTGAAAGAATGGGGAAAAAAATTGAAAGGCTATGAAAGAACTGGAAATCAAATATAGGTATTTGATTCTAGTGGTAATAGGGAGCTATTGGAATTCACTGAATGGGAGCAGGGTGTGATAGAATCAGACTTGCACTTTTAGAAAATCCCATTGCTCTCTAAGCAAAGAACAAACTGTAGCAGGAGCAATTTGAGGCAAGGGACCAATAAGAAGTCTATTGCAACAATCCAAGTATAAAGCAATGATTTTCACCAGGATGTTGGCAATATTAAGGTAGAGAAAAAGAAGCATACAACAACATAATTCCTAATTCCTAATATTCCTAATTCCTAATAACAATAACAAACTAATATTTATTTAGCTCCTATTCTGTTCCAGGAACTGTGGTAAAAAATTCTACCTTATTTGATCCTCATAATAATACTGCAAGTCATATATCCATTTTATAAAAGAAGAAACTGAAGCACACAAAGTTTAAATGACCTACTCAAAGTTACAAAGCTAAAAGAGATCTCAAAATCCAACACCCTATCCACTATACAACCCAGCTTTCTCACCACCTTCATAGTATATGGAACAAATTGTAAAAGGAAACGCTAAGGTGACTGAGAAGTCCAGGATAAAATATAAATTGTAAGCCTAAGTGACTTGGAATATAGTTGTACCCTCAACAATAACAGAGAAGGGTGAAAAGGGGAAGAAGGATAATTATTTCATTTTTTTAAAACATTGAATTTAAGATGTCTGTGGTACATATAGTTCAAGATATCCAAAAGGAACATCAGGAGTATTATGTTCTCTTCTAGATACCATTGGTTTGGAAGGACCTTGACAAACTATATCACAACCAGAGATGTCTAAACAAGTTAAAGAGGGAGTAGAAATTCATGTCTTACCAAGATAGAGAAAGGAACTAGATTTATTTCACCAAGAGAAGATGTAGAGGGATCCATTTGGAGCACCACTGTCTGTATTCAATTATTTTGTCTTGACTCAGAGACCAAACCTAGGTGCCTTGAGTATACACTGACAAAAGATAGATCTCAGATTGTTGTTATTGTTCAACCATTTCTGTCATGGCCAACTCTTTGTAATCCTGTTTGGGGTTTTCTTGGCAAAGATAATAAGACATTTTGCTGTTTCCTATTCCAATTCATTTTACAGATGAGAAAATTGAGGCAAACAAGACTAAATCACTTGCCCAGACTCATAGCTAGAAGGTTTTTGAAACCAGATTTGAACTCAGGAAGATGACTAACTCCAAACCCAGCACCCTATCCATTATGTCACCTAAATGCCCCAAAATCTCAGGTGGAAAAACATACTTTTAAGTAGGGTATTACAAATCTGGAATGGACATTTTGAATAAATGATAAATTCCTCATCATTGAAGATCTTCAAGCAGAAATCATATGAATTCTTATTTAGAATGTTGTAGAAGGCTTTTCATTCAAGTATTAGATGTAGTACAGAAATTCTGAGTCATTTTTTCACATTGGATGTTATGAATCTTTACTCTTCTAGTCACTAGTTGTGTGTTTTAGACAAATTACTGACTTTCTCCCAGTGCATAAAACAAAAATATTTACATTATCTAATAAAGAAAGTTGCTGGGGCAGCTAGGTGACGCAGTGGATGCAGCACCAGTCCTGAGGTGGGGGACCTGAGTTCAAATCCGGTCTCAGACACTTAACACTTCCTAGCTGTGTGAGACCCTGGGCAAATCACTTAACCCCAGCCTCAGAAAAAAAAAAAAAAAAGTAAGAAAGAAAGAAAAGAAAGTTGCTAAAGAGGAAGCACTTTTTAAACCTGAAAAGTTTTGATCAACAGGAATTACTATCATTTTTATTCTTATTGTTATTATTATCCTTGCCATTATTATTACAAATAAAAATAAAACAAAGTATTTGTCTCAATAATGATATTAATAGTTAATATTTGCATAGTATTTTAAGATTTGCAAAACACTTTACATATATTATCTCATTTTATTCTATGTAAAAGCCTTAAAAATTTATATTAAAAATGTCCATTGCCTAGAACAAAACTTGTCCAGTGAATTATCACATATTTTGAAATAACTGTCAAATAATTGCAAATCCAAGGTAACAGGCTTAAAGCTACCACACTGAACATTGAATTCTGAACATTAACAAATTTTAAGAGTGAAGTTTGGAAAAATTCTTTGACTTCAGAATTGTCAGTTTGAAAGTTTTTTGAGGGGAAAGATACTCAGTTGCTAGTCCCTCCACTCCCAGCCCCCACTAAAAAAATTATTATGTATATTTTGTGTATATGAATATATCTACATGTTTATCCCCCAGGAATAATAATTATTATTATATAGAGAACCTTAATGTTTGCAAAACATTTTACATGTTATCTCATCTGAATCTCACTATAACTTTGCGAGTCTTATTTTTGAGATGTCAAAACTGAGGTTGAGAACTTTTAAGTTATTTAGCCAGAGTTAAATGCCTAGGAAATTTCTTAGGAAGTATGTGACTTGTGGTCTTCCAATACTAGTAAAATGTTAGCTACTTGAAGGTAAGGATTGTTTCATTTGGGTTTTGTTTGTTTGTTTGTTTGTTTGTTTGTTTTTGTCTCTGAATCTCCAGTTACTTCACACATGCTGTGTGTATATATAACACAGGTATGTAGCACTGCAGAAGGTAGATAAATTTCTCAATTCCCTTCCTTCGGGAAGCCTGTCAAGGTCAAAGTGAACCTTATTTCCTCATGCAGAAAACTTAAGATATAATTAGCCACCCCTAATTTCAACAACAAAGTCACTTTTAGTCTAGGGATAATAAGAGAGATGGGGGTAGAGATAAACAGAAATGCAGAGACACATTCAGAGAGAAAACCACATCCAATGTAATTGAAAGACATCCCCAAGTGTTGATTGTTGGGCCCTGTTTGCAGTAGCTAGCTTCCTTGACCTATAGATGCTCATTTTTTTTCCTTCTCTTTTCTTGTTAGTAGGGGGAGCCTTTTTGCTCTCTCAGTGACCTCTGGCACCCACACTGCCCAGAGGGAAGTACATCATGATCTGAAGTAGGTGTTTTTGTGTTTTTTTTCTCCCTCCTCTACCTTCATCTCTTTTATTGTGCTGCTTTTTTTGTTTTCTGCAAGGGATTATGGGTACAGATATGGGTTTGGGGGTATTTTTGAGAGTCAGAGAGACAGAGAGAAAGCATTTATTAAGTATTTATAATGTGCCAGACATCATTCTAAGCATTGGAAATTCAAATAAAAGTGAAAAAAGTAGATCACCCTCAAGGAGAGTGCATTCCAATACAGGAAACAATACATAAAGGGTTGCCAAAAAAAGGAAGGAGAGTTGAGAAGATTATGCTGCTAAAATGGAGGTTTAGAAGGCAAGAAAGGGGTGAATGGAGTTCAGGAGGCTCTAAAGTCCAAGTTTTCCCTCTCTGTATTGTTTTGTTTTTCTAACAAAGGACACATTGACAATGCAATTACAGTAGCTCAGATTTCATAGATGGGAAAATTCACAGTATCAAGAGAAGGGTTTGGCTCTTTGTTCTAACCTGAAATTTTATTTTTCTCTTGTTTACCCCTAACTGCTCTATATCTGAGGCAAAATCAGAACATAGAAAATACTAAGGTAAAAGAAGCAAGTAAATCTTTTAGTGTCTATTACTGAAAAGACTGGGTAAAATAATACTTTTTTCAAACATTTCCCAATCCTTTTAGAGATGAATAAAACTTGTCCCTTCAGCCCAAATCCTCTAAACTGAGATGCTTTACATGGTCAGATGGCCCCTATTCAATGTTTTCCTTGTGTTCCACTACTCAGATCAGTTTTTCTTTTTGCTTCTTGCCTGCAGGCATCAATCCTTTCGATTTCATCCCCCTAAATCCTGTGATTGTTAAGGGGCCTAATCTCCTTGCTCTTTCCTTTCAACTTCTTTCTCACAAGTTGTATAGGTATTTTATTAACACTCTCAGGTGTGAAGCAGGTCCCCATTTTGGTTCAAAGACCATAGAAGTCCAAATCCTTCACAAGGCTGATCAAGAATGCATCCTGGAATGCTAGTAAGTTTTGAAACCCTTATTACTTGCTTAAACACATTTGTTGAATGCAATAAACCACTTAACAAATGTCCTTGCTGAAGGTAAGCAATTAGTTTGTATAGAGGCAACAAGAATATGATAGAAAGAATACTGAAAAGGTGAGTCAGAAGACGAGGATTCAAGGTGCACTCCACTACACACTTCATGTGGGGACCTAGAATGCAATTTCTTCTTTTTTGTTTTTTAAATTTCAGTTTTACTATCTGAAAAATGAGATGACTAGTCTAGAAAAATACTAATGGTCCCTTCTAGGTCTAAATCTAACATACCAATGTAGAAATGTTAGGTGGTGCAATGGACAGATTTTTATGGGCTGGAGTCAGGATGATCTAGATTTTGTTATGGGTCCATCTTAGACACTTACTTGTTATGGGCCAGAACTCTGTACTTGAAAACAAGGATTCTTACAAGGTGGCAGCTCAGTGGAATTGATGAAACAATGGTTATCTAGTTTAGCATGGTGATTAATAGTTCTCTAGTTTAGTATGATTGATTTAATCTTACAACAAATAATGGTTCCCTAGAGATATAATGTTTGGTTTATACTCAATATACTGTAAATGACCTAATTATAATAGAGCATATAAACTGGGACAAATTCAGCCAGGGTAGGACTCAAGACACACATTCATTCCATCATCCACCTTTGTGGTAGCTAGAGGCTGGAACAGAAGCCCTCCGACTCAGAGAGATTCATTCATCCCATCACACCATCCTGGTGGCAGGCTCTCCTCCTTCACTTCTCCACTGAAACCAAGACTCCTGAAGGCCTCCAAGAAAGCTGGCCCAGGCCCCAGGCAAAGAAACTAGGTTGTGAAGGAGATAATAAAGGATTTGGACTTAACACCTGGATATTCTCATAGTGATTAGTCTACTAAAACAAAGGCTGCTCCAAAACCTCCAGAAAACCAACCAGAACATTACACTCATTAGGTGTGTGACCCTGAGCAAATCACTTACCTTCTATTTGCCTCCTTTTTTCTCCACTGTAAAATGGGAAAAATGATAACACCTAAGTCTCTAGATGTTCATGAGAACCAAATAAAATAAGCAAAGCACTTATCATAGTCTCTGTTTATTTCCTTCTTTTCTTTTATATGAGAAAATGATAATTTAAAATAAGCATGATTATCAATTTTATACTTCTCACTTTATAATATAGTTTAAGGTCTGATACTGCTCAATCTTCATCCTTTACATCTTTTCCTCTCTGGTTTCTTTGAAATTTCAGACATTTTGTTCCTCAGAATGATTTTTTTCTGTTACTTTTTGTAATTCATTAAGATAAATTTTAGTAATTTAACTGACATAACAGTGAATGAATAGATAAGTTAGGTAATTTTTTTCATTTTTAATTATATTTGTTTTACATACAAACAATTTAAATTTATATTACTCTATTTAATTCTAACCTTATAAAATGAGCTTAAAAAGAAAATAGAAAAGCAACTCCATCTTTGCCAAGAAAATCCCTATACAGACATGTACTATGTAGGAATACACAATATTATTCATCCTTATTTTTGGCTAGTAGGTTATGGCATGTTACCAACAATGACTCACATATAAGAATTGTATGGACATCAGTCATTTTGCAGGAATAAAAGAAAATAGCTGTGTATTCTTAAGTGCTATTTAGCTACCTCCTGAGATATGAAAGGAAGCATAGGAATGCCTCTAGTGTGTTTGGTAGATATTCTATGGAAGTATGTACTAGAAATTCCCCCAGAATGAGAATGTCCAGAAGGTTGGAGATCAAGGAAATGTCATAGTATTAAAGAATTATTTCTTCTACTCAGGTCTAGGAATGCCAAATTCATAATTTAAAAATTTTGAGATGAGGTAACAATATTTCATTAAGTCCAAAATGGTACCTGATGAAAGATAAGGGGAAGGTCAAGAGTCCTCGAATAGGTGCTCTTTGGTTTAAACAACTGAATAAATTCCTTTTTGATCCAGTCCTTAATCAACATAGGGCTCAGCATTCAGATCAGCATAGAAAACTCTACCAAAACAAAGAAATGAATGTTAGGCAACTTGTACTCTTAAAGTACTGCATAGGTCACTAAGAAATTAAGTGATCCTCCCAGGGTCACACACAGACTACATGTGTCAGAAACAGGATTTGAACCCAGCTCTTCCTGATTACAAGACCAATCAGTCCTTTATCTATTATACAATATTATCTTCCTTCTAAGCTGCAGATTTTGATACTTATCTTTTCCTGAAGCAGCTAGGTCCAATGAATTTGAAGTCAAGAAGACCAGTTGAAATCAGTCCTCAGACACTTACTGCCTATGTGATCTGGGACAAGTTGCTTAACTGTTGTCTGCCTGAATTCCTTCATCTGTAAGATGGAAATAGTAACATAACTTACCTCTGAGAGTTGTGAGGATTAAATGAGAGAATATTTGTAAAGGATTTATCATAATGTCTTACACAGAGTTGACACTAAATATTTATTTATTCATTTTTCTAAGGTTAAGAAAGGGATAACCTGTAATTTTCCTGTAAAGAATACCCCATTCTGAAAACTGGTTCTCTCATGTTTCAGACAAAAGTATTCCAACTCTTGTAATTACATTTTTATTTTCAAATTGCTGCCCAGTGTCTAGTAATTTCAATTTGCTTAAGGGAAGGTCTGATCCAGGATATGGTCTGTAGATTTTCAAATATTAGATGCTGTCAAAGATTTTAATTATGTAAAAAATAATCACTAAATTAGATTTATGCTCTCTCATTTCTCATTGGATTCTATAATAACTGTACTAATGTTTAAATGTATTTTATTTTGCCCAAATTATAGCATCCCAAATTGACTGTCTTAATTTTATTTCTTTTTTACTAAATGACAAAGCTATACTAGTTTCTTCTCTTAATTCTTATAATTCATTGAACATTATGTAACTGTTTTTTTTCTTAATTGACTCATTGATTGGTATGAGAATGTAGAGTTTTGATGTAAGTTAAATGTGAAAAAAATATTGTCATTAAGGTGCATTTAAACTAGAATCTAAATTTCCTGTCATTTTATGGTTCATTCTTTAAGAGGAAAGCACTGCTCTTTCATAAGGTCAGTTAACATTTATTGAGCACCAAATGCACTAGTTCAGTTCATTTCCTCCTCAACCCTTTTTTTTTTTTTTTTTTTTTGCAGCCTCAATATAAGGATATCACCATGAATGCTCATTTGCCTTAAGCCATCTTGTCAATAAATTCATTCACATTTGGCATTCACATAAATTCACTGGTTCAAAATAAGCCTGAAGCATTGATAACATTTTTCTAAAGATCCTGGGAAACAGTTAATATTGAAGTTAAGCAATTAAATAAAAGCATATGGATATGGACATAGACTAGGGATATTCTACAACTAAAACGTAATCCTTAGATACAAAGATTACAACACATGCACATGTATCCAGGCAAGACTAAAGGAAGCTTCTTATGTTTTGCTTATCTTAAATAAAATCAGTTTTTTAATGCCTTGGATTCAATTGAATGATTTCTTTTTTTTGTTTGTTTTGTTTTGCTTTTTGGTTTGACTTGTGGATTTGTTTTTTGTCCTGTTTTGATTTGTTTTTGCTATTTTTGTTTGTTTTAATTTCATCTAGTAACCTTCCTTTAAATTGCTTGGGGCTCATAAAATGAAGGAAATAAAAGCCATGAAGGCAATTTATTGAATCAAGGATCTTGAAGTATGAGGCTTGTTTTATAATCATTCTCTGTCGCTTACCAGGAAATGTACTTGTTACCATTAATTTTTCCTATGTATTAGTCACTTAAATGAGATAGGCTCGAGTAGAAAATTAAAAATGGAATCAGGAAGACCTCAGTTTGTAGTACTGTGTTCACATTTGCCAGTTGTATGACCATGAGAAAATCACACAATGTGTCAGACAATTCTACAAAACATATATGTGTGTGTGTGTGTGTGTGTGTGTATATATATATATATATATATATATATATATATATATATATATATATCCATTTGTGGAGGTAACAGTGTAGTAGATAGAACCTTAAACTCAGGAATGAGGAAAACCTTCACTAAAATTTGACATATGAGACATAGTGGCTGTGTGATACTGGGTAATTAATTCATCTTCTTTGAGCCTCAGGTTCCTCATCTAAAACATAATTCAATGAGGTCTAAAATCCATTCTAGCTCTAAATTTATAATCCCATGATTTTATAATAACTAAATTCCAAACTGATGATATCATATCCACACCCTCAAAAACAAGTGGATAAAAATATTCTGCAACTAAAATTGGAAGTCCATCATAAAATCAGGGTTCCTATGTCCAAAGAACTATAAAACTACATTCACTTTCATCCAGCAATACCAATATTATGTCTGTATCACAAAAAGATTTTTTAAAGGGGAAAGGAGCTAACATGTACAAAAATATTTCTAGTAGCTCTTTTTGTGGTGGTAAAGAATTGGAAATTGAGTATATACCTATCAGTTAAGGAATGGCTGAACAAGCTATGGTATATGATTGTAATGAAATACTACTGTGATGTAAGAAAGGATGAGCAAATGGATTTCAGAAAAATCTGGAAAGACATTAACTGATGCTGAGTGAAATAAGCAGAATCAGGAGAGCATAGTACATAGTAAGAGTGACATTGTAGGGTGATCAACTATGATAGCCTCCCTCTTCCAGCAAGACAGCAATCTAAGACAATTTCAGTTGTCTTGGAATGGAAAATGCCATTCACAGTCAAAGAAAGAATAATGGAGTCTGAATGCAGTTTAAAGTATACTATTTTCACTTTTTTAATTTGGTTTTTCCCTTGTAATTTTCCCCTTTTGTTTTGATTAAAAGACTAAGATGGAAATGTGGTTAACATGATTGAACATGTATAGCCTCTTCAGATGGCTTATTTTCTTGGGGAAGTAAAAGAAAAGGAAGGGAGGGAGAAAAATGAAAAATGAAAAACAATCTTTACAGCAAGTCTCTCTGATAAAGGCCTCATATCTCCAAAATATAGAACACAGTGAAATTTATATGCATGCAAACCATTTCCCAAATGATAGTCAAAGGATATAAACAGATAGTTTTCAAATGAAGAAATTAAAGCTATTTATATAGGCATTAAAATAAAATGCTCTAAATAACTTTTGATTAGGGAATTGCAAATTGAAACAACTCTGAGATTGGCAAACATGACAAAAAAGAAAATGATAAATGTTGGAGAGAATATAGGAAAAGTGGGACACTAATGCACTTCTAAAGATGTGTAAACTGATCTAACCATTCTGGAAAGTAATTTGGAACTATGTCCCAAGAACAATCAAACTACACATACCCAACAATGCCACTATTGGGTCTGTATGTCTAAAAATCATTAAAAAGGGGAAAGGACCTACAGGTACAAAAATATTTATACCAGCCATCTTTATGATGACAAAATTTTAGGAATTTCCATCACTTGAGGAATGGCTGAACAAATTGTAGTATATAAATATCATGAAATACTATTTTGCAGTCAGAAATGATGATTTCAGATTTCAGCAAAACTTGGAAAGTTTTATTCTAACTGATGCAAAGTAAAATGAACAGAACCAGGAAAACATAATATACAGTATCAGTAACATTGTGTGATGATCTGCTCTGAATGATTTAGCTCTTCTCAGCAACATGATCCAAACTTAGTGCAAAGGATTTACAAAAGAAAATGTTATCCAAAATCAGATAAAGAACTGCTGAAAATCTGAATACAGTTTGAAGCATATGGTTTTACTTAAAGAAAAGAAGAAGAAAGGGAGGGAGGAAGGGAAGGACAAAAAGACAGAGACAGAGAGATAGAAAAAAAAGAGGGAAACAGAGAGCGGGAGAGAGAAGGAAAGAGAGAGAGAGGAGAAGAAGAAGAAGAAGAAGAAGAAGAAGAAGAAGAAGAAGAAGAAGAAGAAGAAGAAGAAGAAGAAGAAGAAGAAGAAGAAGAAGAAGAACAAGAACAAGAACAAGAACAAGAACAAGAACAAGAACAAGAACAAGAACAAGAAGAACAAGAACAAGAAGAAGAAGAAGAAGAACAAGAACAAGAACAAGAACAAGAACAAGAACAAGAACAAGAACAAGAACAAGAACAAGAACAAGAACAAGAACAAGAACAAGAACAAGAACAAGAAGAACAAGAAGAACAAGAAGAACAAGAAGAAGAACAAGAACAAGAAGAAGAAGAAGAACAAGAAGAAGAAGAACAAGAAGAACAAGAAGAAGAAGAACAAGAACAAGAACAAGAACAAGAAGAACAAGAACAAGAACAAGAAGAAGAACAAGAAGAAGAAGAAGAGACAGAGACAGAGAAAGACAGAGAGATCCTGAGAAATTATATTTAGGTAGAAATGCTAGGCTTCTTTGGAAAGGTATTTAGGAAAATTTTCATATGTCATGAGACAAGGATGATAAGAATGATGACGGCAAGGAAAAACTTGAAAGAACAAATCATCTTTTGTATATAGAGAACAGATTAGTATAGAAAAGTCAGTTTTCTCTTGTTTGGAATCTATTCTTCCATGGAGGTAAAATAAATAGGATGTTGTCCAAATTAATGTCAGTTGTGTTCTTGAAACATTTGTTGTTGAAAATCCTAACCTGTTCAACATCCATGCCTGGTTTCCATGAGTTTGGCTTTTTTGTTTGTTTGTTTTTGTCTTTTCTCATAAGTTTCAGCAAGATTATTTTCCTCTCCTGATGAAAGTAGAGGGCAGATTTTTAAAGCCTTGTTTCACAGAGTACCATATGGAACTGTCTAATGAAAAATGCCTGATAGCACATTAAAAAACCACAACAACAAAAATCATAAGCTTTAAAAAAGAGAGCTTTTCTTTTGACATATTGGCAATCTATGTCAAAAAAGTCACTGTTGCAAAAAAGAAGAGGCTAAATAAGGAGACAAAATATGTAGGAGACAAAATATGTAGTAGTTGGATGTATTTATTTGGGCAGTTTGATTTCTGGAGATTTGTTTTCTTTTGCTGGAAATACACAGGTGCAAAATTTCATAGTCTTGTCTTGGGAAGACATGTTCCATAGGAGAGAAGCCAAAAGTCCATGCCCACCTGTTTGTCTTTCCTCAGTATTTTTCATTGATCTAGAGAGGAGAGAATGGTGATACTATCAAATAAACAGAATGCATGCAGGACAGAGACATGGAAAAGGCATCAAATTTGGTATAAGAAGATAGAGATTCCTACCTAACTCTTCTGCTTACTGCCTTTGTAACCTTGGCTCAATAATTTAACTGCTTTGAGACTTGATTTCCTTGTGTGGAAAATGATGAGATGGCAATAAATAACTTCTATTGTGTCTTTCCAAACCAGCTTTCCTTAAAATTCTTGTTCTCATTCTATAATATTTTGTGCATAAATGATGATGGGTAGGAATTCATGTTCCTTGTTATTTTGAACATTTTGAAATGGAACATTTCAGAATGTGATCACTCAAGCTTTACCAGGAAAGTTACTTAGCCTCTGACCTATAAAATGGGAATAATAATTGAACTTAGCTTACTGATTTGTTGTAAGGATAAAATAAGATGATATTTGTAAAGTTCTCTGCAAACCTTAAAGCATTCTGTAATAGTTGTCCATGGGCACTATCATCATTATAATCAATATAATAAGAGTGTTAATATTTTACCACTAGAGCTCACATTTAAATCACATTAAGGTTTACAAAGCACTTCTTTTGTCACAATCTTATGAAGTAAGTGATGAATCATAAATATTTCCATTTTATAGATGAGGAAACTGAGGCTCAGAAAGTTGAAGTGATATAACTAATCAGTGTCAGAACCACAACTTGAAGCTATATCTCCTGAACCTGTGTTCTTTTCATATTTCTTCTTCTGTTCTACTTCCCAACCTATTTTTATAAATGAATAAATGAGTACTTTAAATAATATGCTTAATAAATGTGCCCAGCAGGCACTAAGGATCAATAAGACAGGGCTATGATTGGACCTGTGATTTCTTGATGTGAGGAACTCTTGGGTGAGTAAATGCTCTCCACAAATTGAAGTCAGAACAATTTCTTTTAGCTTTAGATAGTTATCTGGACACTGAGGATGCCTTGCTTATGGTAAGAGACAATATGCACAAGAGTCAGGATTTGAACTCATGTCTTCCTAGTTTCAACTCCTGCTCTTTCTTATACCATAATGCTTAGGAGAAGGAGAATAGCAAGAAAAAAAGGGATCAAACTGTACAAAGTCAAAAAGAAAATAATCCCTGACTTTTAAAATGTTTTATTTTGCCAGCAGATATTGTATGTTTATGTCAAGTACTGTCTGCCTAATTCCTGCCTTATATATATAAAGAAGTGTGGTAATGAAAGGGGGAAAATACTTTTTTGTTAACAAAAAAAAAAAAAAAGCAAATGGAAAAGTGTGCAGGATATTGCCTCTTCCATAGGTGGATCTCTGAAATAGGTGGGGAAAAGAACTTTGTTTTAATAAAAATTACAATATTTGGGAATAAAGTTTTCAGATAAAATGTTAACTGTAGCAAAGGAAAATTACAGTTAAATACAGAGATAGAATGACATTCAGAAGAGGAATAGAGACAGAGAGACAAAAATAGACAGAGAACATTTATTAAGAGTTTATTATGTTCTTAGCACTGTTTCAAATTCTAGGATTATAAATATGAGCAAGACAGTCCTTCTCTCTTATGTTTGTATTCCAGTAGTAGAAAATCAACACTTAAAGAAAAACTAGACATGAAGGGGAATGAAGAATGATGTTTCTGGTCAAGAAAAGGTGAAACCTGACCTATAAGAGATAAATAAGCTTCATGGAATAGGACCAAGATTCTAATGTAGAGAAGAACAGCAAAAAATTATGGTGATGGCCACACTATTGGTGGCAAGATTTAGGAGCAGTGGAAAGTGACATAGAAGCCAGGAAAAATGAGTCTAAAACTCATTTATCAATTTTCAGATAATTCCAGGAGTTTAGTAAAAGAATCAAGTGGGGGGAAGGAGGGAAATTAGATTGTTGAAGAGGATACAGGCAGTATGATTTAGAAATTTGGAAATTTGGTAGCTAAGTATGGAGAGTGACACCTCTTTTGTAAGTAAATAGTTTGAATTAAAGAAGAAAAGGAAAGAACTTTTGTTTATTAAAATTTTTTTTTAAAATTCAAGAAGAAACATAATTTGTTAGAGACACAGACCTTTGTGAAGACTATTTGCATGTTTGGATCTGAAAAGGGATTCACAAATAATTTACCCCCTCAAAAAAAAAAATAAAAAATCAAACAACCATCTGAAGATTAGAATATGCTCAGATAAGGATTGTGAAAGGCAAATCTGTGAACAGAAGCAGGCTCTGAATTATCATTGAAAGTATTGAGTGAAGATTGAAGAAACAGCAAAGGGCATAAAGTCTAGAATTGTTGGATCTGTGTAAAGATTCTAACTTGAACAGTTAGAAGAAGCTTTCAATTATGTGATTGCTAATTAGCTAAAAGAGGCTCAATCCCACTGAACAAAACTGCAGGTACTGCTGCCTATTAGTCCCCCCTAGAGTCTGAGAAACATGAAACTTCAGTAAAATACATGATACTCCCTACTGACACTTTAGATTTGGGATGTAAAAATGAGGCAGAAAAGACAAACTATGTAGCTGTTTTGTTGAGTCTGGTGAGTGAAGGGCTGGCTAGGCTTACTCAGAGTCAATTTTAAATTTTTCACTATGACTTTTAATATCATAGTAAAATAATAGCCCGTTTCATGAGAGTTGTTATTCTCTAGATTTAAGCAAATGCTGCAAAAACAAATAAAAATAAAAACAATCCCTGTCTTCCAAGAATATACAATATAGTGGAGAAATATATTTTCTCCACTAAAGGAAGGTAGAAATGGACAGGGAATACTGGCAGAAGAGCATCTTGTTCCACACAATTGAAACTGAACAGTGTTGCAGATACAAAGTGGAGGGATCTGCAAGTTCAATTTCTACCCTCTTGAAAGGAAGAGTTTGTGAGGAGTTTAGTACTTCTTCCTCAAGTAACTTCTAACCAAATTAAGAGAATAACAAATTCTGAATATTTTAGGGTGCCTTGAATTTTTTAATGTTTCATTGATTTGAGATCAGAACACACACACACACAAAGAAATTTCCCCAGGCACAGAGTAGTGAAGAAGAGAAGGTGAATAGTTAGCAAAAAGCAAATTTTGGGCTGTTTAGACATTCCTAAATAAAGCCATGTTATCAAAGCCTGGAGTCCAGAATTGTGACTCAACTCCCTCCCCCATGTGTTTCACTGCCAGGGTTCTCTGTGTGTGTGTGTGTATGTGTGTGTGTGTGTGTGTGTGTGTGTGTGTGTATTTTCTCTCATTCACAGATATTTAAGCAATTTTTATATGTTTACATTTTAGTTTTATTTGCAGGTTTCATATGAATTATAAATATATTTATTTCTGCATTTTCTTTAATCTGAGTGCCTATTGAGTTGTTATTTATTTTGCCTTATTATTAAATAAAATGTTATGTTTAAGATATAAACTGTTATCATTGTGATTAGTTAGGTTTGTGTAACTGGAAACATACTAGCAGGAGTTCAATAGTACTATACCTATGTGCTCACATGAGAGATATAAGGTAGCTAAATAGTCAGCAACTTTACAGAAGTATTATATTGTATATATTTTATAATTTTTGTTATTATGGTAATTATAGTATAATATAGTGAAGTACAGATATTACAATGAAGAAAAATCTATTACACATTGATTACAAATGTAAGATCACACTTCCACTTCCAGATATTTGCTGAAATAAATGAATAGTTGTTTCTTGAAGCTAAGATGATAAAAAAGCAGCAGCAAGACTTCTCAATTTAAAATAATAGAGTAGCAGATTAACAAAAAGTAAAGTTAAGACATTTGTCTAGCCCAAGACAACTTAGGGGATTGGAAAGAGAAGTCTACTCTGAGGTACCACTACACACCTCTCAGATTGGCTAAAATGACAGGAAAAGATAACGATGAATGTTGGAGGAGATATGAGAAAACTGGGACATTAATACATTGTTGGTGGAATTGTGAACACAGTAAGCCATTTCTGGAGAGCAATTTGGAACTATGACCAAAAGGCTATCAAACTGTGCATACCCTTTGACCCAGTAGTGTTTCTACTGGGTTTAAATCCCAAAGAAATCTTAAACAAGGGAAAGGGACCCACATGTGCAAAAATGTTTGTGGCAGCCCTTTTTGTAGTGGCAAGAAACTAGAAACTGAGTGGATGTCCATTAATTGGAAAATTGATGAATAAGTTATATGAATGTTATGGAATATTATTGTTCTATAAGAAACGATCAGTGGGATGATTTCAGAGAAGCCTGGAGAGAGTTACATGGACTGATACTAAGTGAAATAAGCAGAACCAGGATTTCAGTGTCCATGGCAATGGTAGGATTATACGATGATCAATTCTGATGGACATGACTTCTCAACAATGAGATGTTCAGACGAGTTCCAATAATCTTGTGATGATGAGAACCATCTACACCTAGAGAGAGGTCTGGGAGAACTGAGTATGGATAATAACATAGCATTTTCACTTCCTTTATTGCAGTCTCTTGAATTTTATTTTCTTTCTCATTTTTTCCTTTTTGATCTGATTCTTCTTGTGCAGCAAGATAATTGTATAAATACATGTGCTACATTGAATTTACATATATTTTACCATGTTTAACATATATTGGATTCCCTGTTATCTAAGACAGTGGTTTGGAAGAAAGTGGGAAAATTGGAATATAAGATTTTGCAATGCTCTATGTTGAAAAATTAGCCTTGCATATGTTTTGAAAATAAAGAGTTTTGAAATAAAAAGGAAAGAGAAGTCTATGATATTGGAATAGAGTTGGGACAAAGTCCTTTTGGCAGTAAAATCAGTTATGGGCTTGGGAGGTAGCAACAGTAGCAGCAGCATCTTCAGAAGCTTGCAAACCAGAATTGTTAGGAGATTTTGTAACTGTAAGAAAGATGCTATGGGGCACCTAGATGCTAGATTTGGGTACAGGACAGGGCTCTCTTTGGCAACCCATAAACAGAAGTGAATAATAAAATAAAGGGATGGAATGGAATCCATTATGCTTCAACTGAAATAAAAAGGTAGGGGTAGCAATCACAAATTCAGACAAAAGAAAAGCAACAATAAAACTAATTAAAAGAAATAAGGAGGTAAATTACAAGTGGTATACCATCTAAATTCTTAAAGAAAAATGTTAAATAATTTATAGGAGAAAATAGAAAATGCTAATGGTACAACTCAACTCTTCCCTTCTCAGAAATAGATAAATCTAAAGAGGTGAATAGAATTTTAGGAAAACTATATGAAAAAAAGCCTAAAATTTTAAATTAAAATAAAAATAAGTATACCATTCTCTCAGTTGTAGGTTGACACCTTCACCAAAAATGATGTGTATTAAGGAATAAAAAGTCACAAATAAATGCAGCAAAAGAGAAATATTAAATACACCCTTTCCAGATTACATAATTCTAAAAATAACATTTGATAAAGTATTTAGAAGTATTGATTAAAAATTAAGTGAAAACTAAATAATCTGATACTAAAAAATGAGTAGGTTAAATACCAAATCATAGAAACAAATAATAAAAGTAATGATGTGGTAATAAAAATAACTCACATTGAAGAAAATGAAAACAGTGAAACAACATAAAAATTTTGTAGGAGGAAGTCAAACAGTACTTAGATAAAAAAAATGTCTGAATGCTTCCATCAGTAATAAAGAAAAAAAAGTCAATCAACTGATCATGCAATTTTATTTTTTTTGCTTTGTCTCACGTTTTTTTAAATTTTTATTTATTTAATATTTCCTGCAGTCACAATGAGAACAAATTTTTTGTGCATTTGTTTTTAAAATTTGTGATTTCTATGTTCTCTCTCTAATTCCACACCACATATGAAGTTATGCAAAATATTTCCATAAACCAAGTTGTGAAAAAACAGATCTTCCACCCTAGTGAAAATAAAAATCCTCAAGGAAAATTAAGTCAAAAAGAGAGCAACAGAGAGAAAGAAAGAGTACTTTGATCTATATTCAAGGTACAATCAGTTCCGTCTCTGGGTATAGATAGGATTTGTTGTTCTTCAAAGTAGTTGTAGATGATTGTACTGCTGAGAACAGCAAAGTCATTTATAGCTGGCCATCCCAGAACATTGCTATTACTTTTTATTTAGTACATTTCATTTTGTTTGATTTCATGGAGGACCTTCCAAGGTGTGTGTGTGTGTGTGTGTGTGTGTATTTTCCTGAGATCAGCCTGATCCCCATTTCCCAAAGAACAATAATATTCCATCATAAGTTATCACATATCACATTTATTGAACCACTCCCCAGTTGATGGTAATCCTTTCGATTTCCAATTTTTTTTTGCTCTGAGAAGAGAGCTGCTATGAATATTTTTATACATGTAAATCATTTTCCTTTTTTTTCAAATATCTTTTAGTATTCATGCCTAGTAATGGGATTGGTAGGTCAAAGAATAAACATGAATTTATAGCCCTTTGGGCAGAGATCATATCTTCTATCATTTATCAATGGGGATCTTAAGTTTTATAACTTTGACTCAGTTCCCTCTGTGTTTTAGAAATGAGACCTTATGAAAGAAATTTTCTTTGAAAACTTTTTTTTTACAATTACTTTTGTTAACTGTATTTCTCCCCATTTATTCTCTCTTTTCTTTTGCCCTGTCCCTTCAAAAAAAAAAAAAAAGTTTTGGTACTGACCATTCCTTTCCCAATATGTCCTCTCTTTTATCTCTCTTTTTTATCTCTCTTCCCCCTTCACCTTCCATTTCCCTCCTACTTTCCTGCAAAGTAACATAGATTTCTAAACCCCTAATGAGTGTGCATGTTATGTCTCCTTTGAGCCAATTCTGATAAGAATAAGATACATTCACTCATCCTCTCATCTCCCTTTTCTCTTCCACTGTCAAAGTTTTTTCTTTCCTATTTTTTGTGGCAAATAATTAAAACCATTTCATTTGTTCTTTCTCTTTCTCCTAGTATATTCCTCTCTCTACCCTTAATTTCATCATATTTTTAGATTTTATCTCTTCATATTCAAATCACACTTGTGCCCTCTATCAATATATATTCCTTCAAACTGCCATAGTAATGAGAAAGTTCTAATAAGTTATAAGAATCACCCTTCCATGTAGGACTATAACCAGATTAACTTAATTAAGACCCTTACAATATCACTTTTATGATTACCTTCTTATCTTTCTCTTGGGTCCTGATTTGAAAATCAAATTTTCCATTCAGCTCTAGTCTTTTACTGTGAATAATTATACTCACTTTTATTGGGTAAGTGATTCTTGGTTGTAATCCTGGATCCATTGTTCTCTGGAATGTTATATTCCAATCCCTCCAGTCTTCTAATGTAGAAGCTGCTCAATCTTGTGTTATCTTTTCTGTGGCTTTACTATTGAATTGTTTCTTTCTGGATGCTTGCAATATCTTTTCCTTGACCTAGGAGCTCTAGAATTTGGCTATAATATTCCTGGAAGTTTTCCTTTACAGATCTCTTTCAGGAGGGAATTGGTCGATTATTTCGATTTCTATTTTACTTTCTGGTTCTAGAATATCAAGACAACTTTCTTTGATAGTTTCCTGAAAGATGATGTCCAGACTCTTTTTTTTGTTATGACTTTCTGGTAGACCAATAATTTTTAAATTATCTCTCCTGGAGCTATTTTCTAGGTTAGTTGTTTTTCCAAACATATATTTCACATTTTTCCTAATTTTTTTTTCATTTTTTATTTTGCTTTATTGTATCTTTATTTCTCATATAGTCATTATTTTATATTTG
The DNA here is from genome assembly GCF_048593235.1 of Sminthopsis crassicaudata. NCBI lineage: Eukaryota > Metazoa > Chordata > Mammalia > Dasyuromorphia > Dasyuridae > Sminthopsis > Sminthopsis crassicaudata. The sequence continues at coordinate 191,667,131 of NC_133620.1, forward strand.
TTCAATTCTAATTTTGAAGAATTTCTGTGATTTTTTAAAAATTCATCCTTCTCATTAGCTTTTTGTATCTCCTTTTGCACCATTCTCACTTCTTTTCCTATGTTTTCCTCTTACTTAATTTTCAGATTCCTTTTTGAGCTCTTCCATAACTTGATACCAATTCTTGATTTTCTTGGAGGCTTTGGATATAGAAGATTAGACTTTGCTATCATCTACTGAATGTGTGTTTTGATCTTGCTTGTCACCATAGTAACTTTCAAAGCTCAGAAACTTTTTTTGTTGTCTTCTCATTTTCCTAGACTAATAATCATCTTTTAACCCTTTGTTAAAGTAGAGCTCTATTGCCAGGGTGGAAGGTGCACTGTCCCAAGCTTCAGGGCTTTTGTGCAGCTGTTTTCAGAGATCCTTCTAGGAACCTGATCACAAGCATCCTTTTCTGACCTTGAGCTTTTAAGAGTGCCCACACCATAGTGTAGCCGTAAGATCCAATATGCTAAAGTGACAGAGTCCTACTTTACTGATTCTGGGGCTAATGGGGTTGGGTCAGGGCTATGCTGGTTCAGCCTGCATTGGAATTGAACACAGGACTCCCATCCTATTGTCAAAGACTCTCTCCATTGATCTTGTAAGTTCTCCCTGGTGTCCTCAGGCCAAGATGCCCAGAAGCCTCCAGCACTGCTCCTGATTCAGAGGTCCCACTTTACTGCAACTGGGGTCTGAGCTGGGTCTGTGGCTGGGGTTGGGACTCAGCCTGTGATTGCATGGCCTGTTCTGAGATTGCATGCTGGATTCCCACTCTGATTTCACAGACCTTTTTATGCTGAAATTCTAGGTCCTCTTTGGTATCTCTGGGCTGAGAGTTCTGAAAATCACCAGTACTGCCACTGATTCAGAGATTGGACTGGAGGCGGAGCTGGGGTAAGGGTTATGCTGGTATGGCCTACAGCATGACTGCATTCTGGATTCATAGATCTTGATGTCATAGGTCTTTTTGTTGACCTTCTAAATTTCCTTCAGCTGGAATATGTTCTCCTTTATCTTTTGAGATGTTCTTATGCTCTAAAATTTGTTGAGAGTCATTATTTAAAGGAATTTGGAGTACTTGGGGGAAGGTTAGGCAATTTCCTGCCTTTATTCCATCATCTTGGCTCCAGCTGAGCATTAAAAAAAAAAAAAAAACTTAGAAAAACAACAAATTAAAATTTTTCAATTAAACACCAAAACAAGGATTTGGAAAAACAAAAGGAAGATTAATGTAACTGAAAAAAATTAAGCTGAATTTTATGGGGGCAAAGGAATAAATTAGATAAATAATCAATTGATTTGGTTAAAAATCTAAATTACCAATCTCAAGAATGAAAAGGGTGAATCAATCACCAAAGATAATGAAATGAAAGCAATTATCAGGAGTTGTTTTGTCCAAGTATATGCGAATAAAACTGACAATATAAGTGAAATGGGTGAATATTTATAAAACTATTAACTACTTAGATTAATGGAAGAAGAATGACCCTATTTTAGAAAAATAAATTGAACAAACAATAAATGAGCTCTTTAAGAAAAAATCCCTACCACCTGATGGACTCACAAGTGAATTATACCAAGCATTTAAAAACAATCCAAATTCAATATCAAGTATTTAAAAAAAAATAAATAGAAGTCCTATCAAATTTGTTTTATGATACAAATATTATTTTGATATACCTAAACCAGCAAAAACAAGAAAAAGAAAATATAATAATGAATATTGTTGAAAATATTTAAATAAAATATATTAGGAAGGAGATAATAACAATATTTCACAAAGATAATATGACCAGATAGAATTTATGCCAGAAAAATAGAAATGGGTTTAGTGTTAGGAAAACTGTAAAAATAATTGAGCATGCCAATAATAAAAACAGGAAATAATGATTATCTAATAGATGCAGAAAATAGGTTTTACAAAATATAACACCCATTCCTTTAAAAAAAAACATACTAGAAACCATAGGAATAAATGATTTTTTAAAAAGGACAATTAATATCTATCCTAAACCAACGTAAGCATTATATATGATGCGGAATAAATAAGAAGCCTTTTGAATAAGATGAGAGGTACAGCAAAGGTACTCATTATCGCAAATACCATTCAATATAATAGTAGAAACAATAACTATAGAAATAATATGATAAAAAGAAATTGAAGTAATACAAACACAAATACAGTGAAAAAACAAAACTATAACTCTTAGCAGATTTTATGGCACTATACTTAGAGAACCCTAGAGAATCAACTAAAAAACAAGCTGAAGCAATTAACAGATTTAGCAAATTGCAAAATATAAGATAAACCAATTTATATCATCAACATTTCTATGCCTTACCAACAGAACTCAACAGGATCAAAATAAACTTCATTTAAAATAACCATAGACATTTTTAAAATGGTAGTTTGTCTGCCATGTTAAACCTGGGTACTATATGAACAGAACCACATACATATGCAGATCTAAACAACTGAAGAAATATTTGTTACTCGTGAGTAGACTGAGCCAATATAATAAAAAGTATAATTCTATCTGAATTGATTTCTGTGCCTATTCTGTGCTATACTAATCAAACTACTAAATAATTATTTAATAGAGTTAGACAAAATAATGAAACATTCATCTGGAAAAATAAAAGGTTAAGTATGTTAAGGGATTCAATGAAAAGAAGCATAAAGGAAGATGACTTAGCAGTACTAGATTTCAAACTATACTACAAACTGGTAATCTTCAGATTTTTCCTAATACAATTCAAACAGAAATGGTATGTTTTTCTGGCACATCAATTGTAGACTGTTCAGGTTTCCCAGTCACACAACAATGAAGTCAGCACAAAGTTTCTGTGGAACTTCAGATTGGTTTGGAGCCTCAGAGCCTGACAAACCCTGAGCTAAATCTGTATTAGCTCATCATCATCTCAACAATCTCATCATCTATGTGGACATCTCTGGAATATATACTGTCAAGGTAAGTGAATTTATTCAAAATTTCTTCATTTGCTGTAATCAGTGATTTCATGTATAGATGACTTATGTGAAATGATGCAAAGTAAAGTGAACAGAACCAGAAGAATGCTATACACAGTAGTAGTAACAATATTATAAGGATGATCAATTGAATAATTTGGCTATTGTGATCCATACAATAATCTATGACACTTCCAAAAGACGCATGATTAATAATCCTTTCTATCTCTAGAGAGAAATTACTGAGTACAGATTGGAGCAGATTTTTTTCACTTGCCTTATTTTTTCTACTTTTTTTTGCAATATGTGTAACAGAAATAGGTTTTGCATGATTTCACATGCATAATTGATATTATATTCCTTACTTTCTCAGTGGGTGGTAAAGGAAAAGAATGGAGGGAAAGAATTTGAAAATCAAATGTTTAATGTTCAAGTAAACAAAATTTTAAAATAAAATAGAAGAAATAAACATGGACACGTACAAGAAAATGGAAATGTTGGAAGTCTGAATCATTATTCTGAGTCATATCCTTTCTAAGGGCATGTGATTATGCAAGTTATTAGGAAGATTAAATAATAACAAGGTATATAAACAGTTTCAGAAATCCCTCCAAGTAGCCTTTTGGTAAATATTTGTTGAAATTTTATGGTTGCTATGTCATAGTCATGTTGGTTGGAATATAGGGCTGAAAGGCCATGGGCCAGTTATTTTAATTCTATTTTACCAAAGCCTCAGGTCTGATTAAAGAATGATTAAGTTCCCTTCTATAACTGATGTTTTATAATTCTAAGAAAATTTATAATACTTGTCCACAGGAGGAACCACTGGTGAAATATATGGACGTAGGAGGGACTCAAAGCAGAACACCAAAAAATAAACAAAAAATGCTTAAGACAACCCAAGAAGACTGACAAAATTTCATTTTTAGATTGCCATATTTTGGTTTGAAATGCACAATTTCTCATCTTATTTTTTCATAGTACCTGGTACATTGATCTTTTCAGCCTCCCTCAGCAAACTGACAATTTCCTTGAACAGAAAACTGGCTTTCATTTTAAGAGATACAAGGTTTCTAGCAACAGATGCTGGACAGATGCTTTCCTTTTTTGAAGCACAGAAGTCAGACAAGGGCAAGCTTTTTGTCGATGTTTGATTCTACCAGGCAGCTGCTGCCACAGCAACCATGAAGCAAGTGGATTTTCTTTGTGAGTGTTTAACATCCTCCAACACCAGATGTCACTCTCTAAGTTAACCATCACTCATAACTGCCACCCCGTTTACAGGCATGAGGGACAATTTTTCTGGGCCAGTGCTTTCTTACATTGTTTCATTAGAGAGAATATGAAGGAAAGGGGAATTTGACCTCCTTCATAACATACTTCTTGACAACCTGTGAGAATTTGTGGTTGCTAAATAGATATGCAATCTCTAGAGAGAGATGCAAAATGAAGCTCCAAACCCACAGGCACGCAAATCACTTAATGATGTACATCTGATTTAACAAAGATAGGGGTAAGACTCGGGGAAAAAATAATATTTAGTTTATATTCCCACCCATAGAAACAAGACATTAAGAAGAGAACTTCTTCAGTGTGTCACTGAACAATGAGCTTGATACATTGAAAAAGAGCAAAAGAATGTCAATAATTATTCTTCATTATGACATGCACACTCTGTGGTATGGTCACTCTAGATATCCTTCAACAGACCCTGAAACAATTAAGACGACTTTTTTCCCCAGGGAAAGAGCTTTGTGTTAGCTAAGCATGAGTGAGTTTTAAAGGTTAGACCTTGTCCTAAAGTTGCAAAAGAGAAGAGTCAGTCATTCCTGTCTATCCTTATTCATACAAGAATTTTAAATGGTCTCTTTATCAAAACTTTGTATCTACCTTTAAATTCTTTAATTTTTTAAAGTGCTTTTGCTAGGTTGATTACATGGATTTTAAAATTTACCTCCCTGAAATATACAGAAAATTTACCTGAAAATAACATTTTGTAGATCAGAAGGAAACTGCATCTGATACTATTCTAGAAATTAAACCCCAGCAAAAATTTGGAAGATAATTCTGAAGATCATAAGACTATAGATTTAGTTGGTCGAGACCTTAAAAATCATCTAGTCCAATTTCCTCACATTATAAACAAAAAATTGAGGCCCAAGCAGATTGAATGCCTAGCTGAACATAGTATATGTAATAAATGACAGAACAGAGATTTGAATTCAGAGCTTCTGATTTCACTTTTCCCTCAAATATAGTATTGTGTATTTTGTACTGTATATACTGTGATGTATCTAAAATAAAACTGGAAATAGTTCAGTAACAAACTAGAGCTTATTCGCCTTCTCTAGGCCAGGGTTCCTTGACATTTTTTTTAATCATAGACCCTCTTGGGAACCTATTAAAGTCTATGTGTCCCTTCCTTGAATGTTTGGGTTTTTTTAATGCAAAATTGTGATACATTAGATTACATAGAAATTGAATTAAAGTGGCACACTGGATAGAGCACCAGAACTGGTATCCAAAAGACTTGAGTTAAAATCCAACTTCAGACCTCTACTAGTTATGTGAATCTGGGCAAGTTACCTATTTGCCTCAGTTTCTTCATCTGTAAAATGAATTGGAGAAGGAAATGGCAAACTATGCCAATACCTATGTCAAAAAAAAAAAAAAACAAACTTAAATGGGGTCCCAAAGAATAGACAGAACTGAATGACTGGGCAACAACATCCTTTAAAAGGTATTGAAGAACTATTTAATTATTGTGAAAAGTATTTTTCTTAAACTAGAGAAATGCAATGCCCCAGGTTGGTTCTCTGAGCAACTCAGAGAAATCCAACAACTCTTAACTCTGAGGGATGGTGCATTGTCTTTAATTTTTTAAAAGCAACTGCCAAATCTACTTTTTCTTTGCCTCTCCAACAGCTTTTCTCTCTCCAAAGCAAATGGCTGCAGCAGAAAGCAACCAGGAATTTCTGAGAGGATTTACCTATCCCAAACTGGTGAGAAAAGGTAATAGCCAAAAATGCAACAAAATTCTATTCTTTTCTAATTAGCAAGCACCAAAGTTTTTCTTCAGCAAACTTTACAAATGATAAGCATATCCCAATCAGCAGGTAAAGTCTTCCTCTCAGTCTCAAAAGTCATCATTTTAATGTTTTATACTGACTATTAATAGTGAGAGAGATATACTGGTGAAGTCACTTACCTCTTAATTTTGTTTTCCTCAGAGACACAGTCCTGAAGTTAAGAGGAACTCTAATACATATGAACTATATGACCCTAGGTAAGACATCTAACCTTTCAATGCTCTAAGCAACTCTCTTAAGATTTAAAGTTGTTTCCTAACTGGGAGTTCTCATACCAAAAAAATAATAATTCAGTTCCTATTCCTGTTTCCCACTGCTCCCTTATGCATTCCAGTTAAGCTGAATATTTATTCTTCAAAAACATGCCTTGTTCACTTTCTTTCCTAAGCCTAAAAGCCTTCATTCATCTCTGTCTTTTAAAATTCTACCCATCCTTCAAACACCAGCTTAAAGGCCACCTTTCTGTTAAGCTTCCCATGATGTCCCCATGAAGATGTGACATCCCTCCTCTGAACTCTCTAGGCATATGTACCTCTTTTTGCACTTTTTACATTACATCTAATATTATAGTTTTCTGTGATTATGCCTTCTCTCTTATAAAAAAGTTAAAATTCACTAAGAGTAGGAACAAAGTATTCTTATTGTAGTATTGATTGTTTTAGCTTTACCCTTTGTCTATCACATAATAGATGGAGAGACAGATAGATGGATACAACATTTAATTGATCACTAATAAATATTTGTGAAGTAGAATTTATGCTGTGTGTAAATAGTACAATAGATATATTGTCCATGGGAATAAAGAAAAGTCTCTCCCTCTGACTAAAGCCAGCTCTTTGCTTGTTGGAAATTCCCAGAGTGAGACTAGGCAAATTTTATATAGAAGGTGTTTAGTTAAGTATGATTCTAAGCCTTGGGACATATAAATGGAATTGTGAAGGTATAGTATAAAAAAGAAATTATTTAGTCCAATCCTCCTCATTTTATAAATGAAGACACAGAAAAGGTAAGTGATTTATTCAAAATCACAGGGTCAGAAGGTATAAAACCAATATACAAGTTTCCTAACTTATAAATCATTTTCTTACTTCCCAATATTCAGAAATTTAGCATTTCATATTTAAGAAATTTCTTTGAAGCAATGGATGAAAGATAAAAATAAGCAAATTTAGGTTTAATTTCCAAAAAATGCACAACAATCAGTATTTTCCAAAATGTGGGTTTTCTTAAGAAATAGGGATTTTCTTCATTGGAGTTATTCACTTCTGTGATCACAAGGTGATCATTGGCTACATTGGATACTAGATGATTTTTTTTACCTATAAAATTGGATGAGCTGACTTTTAAAGTCATTTCCAAATCTGAGTTTCTATAATATGATTTTGTGTCATCTGAACATATGAGAGACCCTGTAGTTTAAGAAAAAGTAAATATGTATTTAAGAAATTTTTAAGTTTGCCGATTAAATAAATAAATAAATGATGAATTCCAATATAACTCTTAGATTGTAGTCTTAAAGAGAGCCAGTCTAAAATGTTATAGTCATTTCTAATTGTGGGTTAGAGATCCTAAGGAAAAAGAAGTATCCTCAGGCTCATATTCTCTTTCCAGGCCATTTTCCACTAGCCTCCCACATAGTATTGCCAAACTGAATGTCATCCTCCCTTTAAGATGAAGAATAGAGTTCACAAGTATTTATCCATAAGTACAGATGGGTAGACAAAAAAACCTCAATATTAAATGATTATCCAAATTAATTTTTAGAAGAATTTTTTTCTTCTCAGATAAAGTTTACAAATTTGGACATCTTTATTTTATTGCTATTGTAATTAGAAGTTTTCTTTTCTTTTTTTTTGAACCCACAATTCTCCTAAGCTTTCTGGTTCTCAGCTAGTTGGTTTCCAGGCATTCAACAAATTCAGGAGAGCTTACTGGCAGGACACCCAGATCCTGATTTGGGGCCAGTTCTGAAGTAGAAAGGTACATAGAAAATGGGTCAGGGCAATGGAAAGTGGCTTCAATTTGGTATGAACAACAAATGAAGATTCAAATGGCTAAAGAATATTCTTGTTTGGATATTTTGTTTCTCTTTCATCACAACATCCATCACAAAAGTAGACTTCTCTTTACTGTGGTTACTCTTGGCTACATCTGCTCAATATGAAAAATGCCTTAATGGTCATGGTCCACATACCAATGTAAATGAAACAGAAATGATTATACAAATAAAAAAATACCAAACATACTGAGACTCTTTCAAAGACAATGTACTGTTTGGCTTTTCCATTTTTCCACAAATGTAAGTTAAAATGAAGAACTTGTATAAACTTCTTTTTCACTGGTTACTCTAGTATCTTCAGTTGGAGTCAGAGAATCTGGGTTCAGATTCAGTCTCTGGCACTGAAAATCTTTGTGGTCTTTGGCAAGTCACTTAACTGCATTATTTCTCAGTTTCCTCATCTATGAAAAAGGTAGTGTAAGCAAATGAATTATTTTATAAAGTCCCTTTCAGCTCTATTTATAATAATAATTATAATTATTATATCATATATTATATGTTAATATAATATATGATATAATAATTATAATTTAAATATAATAATAATTAAAACAACTTCATATTTTCTCAATATCATTTCATTTATCCTCTCACTCAATCCTGGATTTTAAATACTACTATTATTCTACTTTTAAGGATGAAGAAACTGAAACAAATGAAAATTAAGTGACTTACTCATATTCACACAACTACTAAATATTTGTGACTGGAACTTAACTTAGATCTCTTCTTGGTCTTGTTCTTCTTTCTTCTTGTTCTTGTTCTTCCTCTTCCTCTTCTTCTTCCTCTTCTTCTTCCTCTTTCTCCTTCTTCATTGTTCTCATCATTTCTCTTCCTTCTCCTCCTCCTTCTCCTTTTTTTTCTTTGACATTTTTTATTGTGCCTCATATTCTTTTTTTAATTTTTAATATTTTATTTTTCCTAATTACAAGCAAAAACAATTTTAACCTTCATTTCTTTACAATTTTGAGTTCCAAATTCTCTCCTACCCTACCTCTCCTCCACAATCATTGAGAAAGCAAGCAATTTGACAAAGGATATACATGTGCAATTATCAAAACATATTTCCATGTTTTAAATGTAAAAGAAAATAGCACAAATCAAATATTTTATTGGGTTTTGCTTTAAAAAAACTAAGCCTCAATCTGCATTCAGATTCCATCAGTTCTTTCTCTGGAATTGGGTAGCATTTTTTAGTCTGAATTGTGTCAGATCTTTGTATTACTGAGACTAGCTAAGTTATTTACAGTTGATCTTTGTATACTATTGATGTTACTGAATAGAATGTTCTAGTGCTGTTCACTTCATTTTATATCAGTTCATGTAAGTCTTTCCAGGGTTTTTTTCTGAAACTATTCTACTCATCATTTCTTATAGAACAATAATATTACATCACAATCATATACAACAACTTATTCAGCCATTCCTCAATGGATGAGCATCTCCTCAATTTCTAATTCTTTACCTCCACAAAAAGTTACTATTATTTTTATGAATGTAGTTCCTTTTTTAAATCTCTTTGAGATATAGACCTAGTGATGCTGTTGCTGGATCAAGAGGTTTTATATTCTTTTGAATATTAAATCAGATCTTCTTTTTCACATTTTAAAATTTATTTTATTTTTCCAGTTACATATAAAAATTACATTTTGGTTATACACATACATTATATATAATATATATACAGGCATATATATTTCCCTATGAATTATGTTGAGAGAGAGAAAAATTAGAACAAAAGGGAAGAACAAGAAAAAAACAAAACAGAAGCAAAAGAAAAAAGTGAACAAGCATCTGTTGATTTACTTTCAGTCTCTATAGTTCTCTATTGATGTGGATGGTATTTTCCTTCCAAAGTTTGTTGGGATTGCATTAAATCACTTAGAAGAATCAAGTCTTTTATAGTTGATCATCACACAATCTTGCTGTTACTGTGTACAAAGGATTCCTGGTTCTGCTTATTTCTCTCAACATCAATTCGTGTAAATTTTTCCAGGCCTTTCTAAAATCAACTTGCTCATCATTTTTACTTTCCATTATTTTCACATACCATAACTTACAGCCATTCTCCAATTAATGGACATCTACTCAATTTTCAATTTTTTGTCACTACAAAAAAAGTTGCTGTAAACATTTTTGTACATGTGGATCCTTTCCCCTCCTTTATGATCTCTTTGAGATACATAGCCAGTAGTAGCACTACTGGATCAAAAGGTATGTGGTTTGATAGATCTTTGGGCATAGTTCCAACTTGCTGTCCAGAATGGTTGGATCATTTCACAACTCCACCAACGAAGCATTACTATGAAATCAGGTCTTTTTGGTGGTGTTTTATCCACTACACCATTTATATGCCTCCATGATCTATCATTTATTTTTAAGGTCTTGGTTTCCTCCTCACAAATTCCGAATTAGGTTGTTGGACTAAATGGCCTCCAAGTTCCATTCCAGTTCTCAGATAGTGCTCTAGTGATTATAAAAGTAAACTATAAACAAAAACAATATTTTCTTTTGAATAAACAAGGAAAGGGGAGATGTAGTAGTAATAGTTTCCAATAGCCTTTTAACAAGAGTTTTGCTTTAACTAAACATGAATAATCCAATTCCATAAATATAAGTTATTCAAGAAAAATAGATATTGGGGATTAAAAAAAAAGTGATCTTGCTCTCAAAAACTTTACATTTTAATGGGGTTACAATAATTTCAGAAGTAGCTGAAAATAATATAAATGTAATAGTAAGAAAGTGAAAAAACTGATGACTAGAGAAAGACCTCACATAGGAAGAGGGACCTAAACTGCGCTTTTAGAAACTATATGTACACATGAGAAGGGTGTCCATTTGGAACATGGGGGTTAGGGAATAGAGCATGTACAAAAATATAGAAGTAGGAGATTTGCTATAGTAAATGTTATTGTTGTGTTTGTCTATATATGGGGATGTGTCCATGAATAGGTCTGCAATCCTTGGTAAAGACAGGTACAGACCTTGAATTAACCTAGGGAATCCCAGGTTTGGAAGCTTCTTCTATACTTGCAATCAACAAAATCATATATAACTCATAGACTTAAAGAGATGCTTAGAGTATTCAAGCAATAATTTGCCCATCATCACCTACTTAGATCATAACAAAGGCCAGACTTGAACCCCTGCCAATGAATTGCTCAACAAGCATTTATTAAGCACCAACCTTGCACCAGACACTGTGCTAGACACTGGGATATGAGGAATGAAACAATCTCTGATCTCTAAGAGTTTACATCCTCATGGAGGAGACAAAAACAAATATACATGTATATGTATATTTAAAAATACTTGTATGTATATATAATATATATATAATAATGAATATCAATAGATTATATGAATCTTTACATTTATAGATATCTGTGTATAACAAGTATTTGTATATAATTTTACATTTTAATTTAAATTTTAGATTTAAAAAATCAAATACATAATAAAAATAAATGGAATGGTTTTTGGGGAGACTAATATATATATATGCATGTATACAGATATACGTATATATATATATATATATATATATGTTAAGAATACGTGTATATTATATGCATGTATGTCATTATATATGTATGTATAGTCACTTTATATACTACTCTGTTTTTATTTTTTAATATTTTCTCCATGTTTATATCTATTCAAAATAAATATAAAAAGTATAATTACAAATAAACATGAAATTGTTAAATATAAGATATTAGAGGGCTATAGCTGTTTGAGGAGGTCAGAAAAGGGCTTAAATTGAAATAAATGTTTCAGATAAGTCTTGAAGGAAAAGAGAAACTAAATGAGACATAGGCGAAGGAGTGCATTCTAAGCATGAAGCATGACTAATACAAAGACATAGAGGTGTTTGTGTGTATGTGTCTTTGTGTGTAAGAAAAAAAGGGAAGACTATTTGGCTGAATTACAGAGTGCAAGAGAGAGAGTAATATATATGGAGTCTAAAAAGGTAGATCTTGATGAAGTTTTGTTAGAGTTTTAAAGCTAAACAGGGTAGTTTATACTTTATCCTAGAAGCAATAGGAAGCCAATTGAGTTAATTGAGAGGGGAATTGACCCAGTCAGATATGTGATTAAAGCAAATCACTTTGACAGCTTTATATGGGATGGAAAGTGATAAGAAACTTGAATTAGATAGACTAATTAAAAATCCCCTACAATAATCTAAATGAGAGAAAGCAGGGATAGGTAACTACAAACTTTGGATTTTAGAATAATGATGAGGGCAGAGGAAATGATGAGCTTTATTTCAGACATACTGTATCAGAAATATTGAATTCATATATATTGAAATTTCTTTGGTATAACTCATTTGATAAATCCAGTAAGCCATTGGTAAAGCAAGATGGAAGCTCAATGGAAATACTGGGATTAACCATATGGATTTAGGAATCATCTCAATAAGGATGATAAACACATGGAAGTTGATAAAAATAACCAAATTGAAAGCATAGAAAGAGAAAAGCCCTCAGAACTATGAAGACCACTCATATTTAGGGATTATTAGAGAAGCCAACAAAAGGTACTAAGAAGTAGTTAAATAGGTAGGCAAAGGATCAGGAAAAATTAATGCCTTGGTTTGTTGTGTTTTTTTTTTCAGACACTTTATAGGCTATTATCTTTATAGGCTACATATTTCTTCTATTTCTTGGTTTAAAATATTGTGATTGACCTGGACAATGTGTATTCTGATAATTGGGTGTTAGCATACAAAATTCTTTAACAATGAAAAATATTTTGACGGGAAATCCATAATTAAAGGCTGAACTTTCTTTCTAGCCAAGAAGAAAAAACTTACATTTTCTGATTTTTAAAAAAGAAACTAGCTAAGTAACTTTTAAATAATCATTCTATATTCATAGTTTTAAATATGAGAGGCCAATACTTCAATAGTTATTTGATATTCCATGTTTTTTCAGTGTAGATGTTTTAATGATTATGTTTTTAAAACTATATATATATATATATATATATATATATATATATATATATGACAAAACTTCACAATTTAAGATATCACTCAACCAATTAGCAAGTATTTACTAAATTCTATATTCTAGAGTTTGGCTAGGTACTGAGGACACAAGAACAAACCTGTAATTGTCCCTGGAAGAGACAAAATGCATATATAAATACACAAAAAGCAATTCACTACATGACAAAGAACAAATGAGAGGATATATTCCAAGTGCATAACTAGTTACAGGACTATAAATCTCTCTCCCATATTACTCGGATTTAGCATAAAAACACACCACTTTCTTATATAGTTCACTTTTTAAGCCAAAGAGAAATATGGAGGAACACAGCAGGAGCCAATTGCCATTCCTATTCAAATTATGTTAACTAGAAAAAGAAGGGGGAAAAGAGAGACCCAAAACAAGTTTTGAGAAAGAAGGGGAGCCTAATAGCTTCAAGACAGATGGAGAAGAACAGATCAAAGAAGTAATACATTTCTTTCCTTGCAAAAAAGCCATGACTTTTCAAAGTTACCCTGAACTGAAAGTCTCTTGTGTTCCAATTTATTTAGTATTCTTTTAATACTGCATATTCAAAGAGACCTTTTCTTCTTCCCAGGGGACTTCTAGCAAAATATATCATTTCATTAACCATCCAAATGAAGAAGAATTTCATTTGAAGTATAAAGTTTAGGGAAAATTTCCTTGAGCCCCAGAATGCCCTGAGTGCCTTCATGATTTCTAATTCTTAAGTAACTCTTCAAATTTGTTTAAATACTAAAACTTCAAAGATTTTAAAAATAATTCTATTCCATTGCCACCCTAACTGCCTTAATCCTTGTGGGGAACTCCCTTCCAAAAAGAACCAGACCCTTTATTTTTGACACTCATAAACGTCAAGGCAAACATACACTGATGGTTCATTTATCACATGGAAGTTGAATGAACATATGATTAGAAGCAGAATAAGTAGTAATAAGTTTGGAATCTGTTCCATATTGTGTCAATTTACATTTACTTTTCTGAAGCTGGAATTTATTAAGGTATATTAGGGGCAGGCCTGGGGTTCATATTTCAAATTTTTCTACTATTCTCCCATGTGAAAGTAGAAAAGAAGTGTCTCATTCATACTGATAATTCCCACCACTGCTGACTGTATTTCCACTGTGCTTTTCTATCCAGCTGAGAAAATATTTGGCTGTGAAACATCTGGCAAGGGAATGTAGAGAGACCAGTAAGTGATGGTGAATCTCCCATAGTGGAAGTTTTTTGTAGGCAGAGTAACATCGAGTAAAAGGCAGTTCCCTGGGAATGGAGCTTCAGGGACACCAGATGTCACTATGAATTTTATAGCCATTAGAAGGCCATATAAACAGACACAGATTTGTCTATTACCTACCTTGAGATTATTGAATGGTTTACAAAATAGATACAATTAAAAACAAATTATTAATTGACAAATATGCTTGAGAGAATCAGAAATGGAGAACAAAGTTTAGACTAATAAGAGGAATAAGTGCCAAAATTTTAAAAAATGTTTAAAGAGATATTATTTTTTTAAAGGAAACAAGCCTTTATCAAGCACCTAATATGTGCCAGGCACTTTTTTTTTGTCTTTTCCCTTGATAATTGTTTTTCTTTTTTTTCTTTTTTTAATTAATTTTATAATTATAACATTTTTTGACAGTACATATGTATAGGTAATTTCTTACAACATTATCCCTTGTACCTCCTTCTGTTCTGAATTTTTCCCCTCCTTCTCTCCACCCCCTCCCCTAGATGGCAGGTATTCCCATACATATTAAATATGTTATAGTATATCCTAGGTACAACATGTATGTGCAGAACCGAATTTTGTTGTTGTTGTTGTTGCAAAGGAAGAATTGGATTCGGAAGGTTAAAAAAAAAAGAGAGAGAGAGAGAGAAAGAGATTAGCTAATTTGTTGGCTTAACTCTGATTAACTTGAAATTATTATGTTAAGCACTGGCACCAAGTTAGATATATATCATAATGCTTTAAGCCTTATCATAATAATAGTACCATAAGAGACCATTCAAAAATCCCTTTTTGAGGGATTTTTGTTTTCTTCTGGTTTTTTAGAAGCTCAGATACTTACTAGTTGTTTGACTCTTAGCAAGTAGCTTAGCCTTTCTTTGTCTCAGTTTCTTAATTATAAAATAAGGATAATAATAGCACCAGCCTTGGAAAGTTATTGTGAAGATCAAATAAAATAATATTTGTTATTTTTTTAATTTAATTTTTATTTTATTTTATAATTATAACTTTTTTTGACAGTACATATGCATGGGTAATTTTTTTACAACATTATCCTTTGCACTTACTTCTATTCAGATTTTTTCCCTTCCTCTCCCAACCCCCTCCCCCAGAGGGCAGGCAGTCTTATACATGTTAAATACATTACAGTATATTCTAGATACAATATATGTATGTAGAACCGAGTTTCTTGTTGCACAGGAAGAATTGAATTCAGAAGGTAAAAATAACAGTTTACACTCATTTCCCATTGTTCCTTTTCTGGATGTAGCTGATTCTGTCCATCATTAATCAATTGGAATTGGATTAGCTCTTCTCTATGTTGAAGATAACCACTTCCATCAGCATACATCCTCGTACAGTATCATTGTTGAAGTGTATAATGATCTTCTGGTTCTGCTCGTTTCACTCAGCATCAGTTGATGTAAGTCTCTCCAAGCCTCTCTGTATTCCTCCTGTTGGTCATTTCTTATAGAACAATAATATTCCATAACATTCATATACCATAATTTACCCAACCATTCTCCAATTGATGGACATCCATTCATCTTCCAGCTTCTAGTCACTATAAAAAGAGCTGCCACAAATATTTTGGCACATACAGGTCCCTTTCCCTTCTTTAGTATTTCCTTGGGATATAAGCCCAGTAGTAGTATGGCTGGGTCAAAGGGTATGCACATTTTGATAACTTTTTGGGCATAATTCCAGATTGCTCTCCAGAATGGTTGGATTCTTTCACAACTCCACCAACAATGCATCAGTGTCCCAGTTTTCCCACAGCCCCTCCAACATTCATCATTATTTGTTCCTGTCATCTTAGCCAATCTGACAGGTGTGTAATGATATCTCAGAGTTGTCTTAATTTGCATTTCTCTGATCACTAGTGATTTGGAACACTCTTTCATATGAGTGGAAATAGTTTTAATTTCATCATCTGAAAATTGTCTGTTCATATCCTTTGACCATTTATCAATTGGAGAATGGCTTGATTTCTTATAAATTAAAGTCAATTCTCTGTATATTTTGGAGATGAGGCCTTTATCAGAACCTTTAACTGTAAAAATGTTTTCCCAATTTGTTACTTCCTTTCTAATCTTGTTTGCATTAGTTTTGTTTGTGCAGAAACTTTTTAATTTGGTGTAATCAAAATGTTCTATTTTGTGATCAATAATGCTCTCTAGTTCTCCCTTGGACACAAACTCCTTCCTCCTCCACAAGTCCGAGAGGTAAACCATCCCATGTTCCTCCAATTTATTTATGATTTCAATCTTTATGCCTAAATCTTGGACCCATTTTGATCTAATCTTAGTATGTGGTGTTAAATGTGGGTCCATGCCTAGTTTCTGCCATACTAATTTCCAGTTTTCCCAGCAGTTTTTGTCAAATAATGAATTCTTATCCCAAAAGTTGGGATCTTTGGGTTTGTCAAACACTAGATTGCTATTTTTATTCACTATCTTGCCCTGTGAACCTAACCTATGCCACTGATCAACTAGTCTATTTCTTAGCCAATACCAAATGGTTTTGGTGACTGTTGCTTTATAATATAGTTCTAGATCAGGTACAGCTAGACCACTTTCATTTGATTTTTTTTTTCATTACTTCCCTTGAAATTCTCGACCTTTTGTTGTTCCATATGAATTCTGTTGTTATTTTTTTCTAGGTTATTTAAATAGTTTCTTGGAAGTCTGATTGGTATAGCACTAAATAAATAGATTAGTTTAGGGAGTATTGTCATCTTAATTATATTCGCTCAGCCTATCCAAGAGCACTGAATGTCTTTCCAATTATTTAAATCTAACTTTATTTTTGTGGCAAGTGTTTTGTAATTTTGCTCATATAATTCCTGACTCTCCTTTGGTAGATATATTCCCAAATATTTTATACTATCGACCGTTATTTTGAATGGAATTTCTCTTTGTATCTCTTGCTGTTGGATTGTGTTGTTAATGTATAAAAATGCTGAGGATAATATTTATTATTTTAAAAAAGCATTTAGTACAATGGCTTTATAGTAGGCACTATATAAATGTTTGTTCCCATCCTTTCCCAGTACCTTTTGCTCCATCTTAGTGTTCTGTATGGAGATGTTCACTCTTTATATTTTTTTAAAAGTTCTGAAGTTGGTGTTATTCCATAATTATTCACTATTGGGCTTCAGCAGTGTGTATATTACTATGCTTCATAAAGGAAGTATCAGCCTTTACTATTACCAGCAAAATATTAGGGAAAGAGTACTTAAGAGGAAGAATTTCTTTGTAAAATGCAAAAGGGAGGCTAAATGATTTCTGAGGTCCTCTCATGCTAATATTCTATGATTCTATATATAAAGCAACAATAAGTCTTACAAAAACTTAAAGGATGATGACATTTAGCACTATTTGTATAAATATATGTGTATATATTGTTATATACATATTATCTCATTTAGTTTTTGCAATAAGCCTGTGAAGCAAGTACT
This sequence comes from Sminthopsis crassicaudata, assembly GCF_048593235.1. NCBI lineage: Eukaryota > Metazoa > Chordata > Mammalia > Dasyuromorphia > Dasyuridae > Sminthopsis > Sminthopsis crassicaudata. Next base: position 191,684,995 of record NC_133620.1, read on the forward strand.
TAAAATATTATTTTACAGATGAGTAGGCTGACACAGAGACATTATGGAGCACAGTCATGCTGAATATGTGAGAGTCAAATTGATTCAAACTATTTTTTCACATTTATTTATTATATTGTTAATTTCTATGACATAAAATAAAAATGATTATCCGTGAAACTGCAGATCTAATATATACAATTTGCTATTTCTTTTACATATATAATAAAGTTATGATGGACATTTCTTCTTGTTACCTTCTTTCTGATCCTTCTCCCCCACCTCGAGATGGTTACCATAAGACACAAATAGATATGTGTAATTTCTCTATACATCTATTTATAAGTTCTTTCTTTAGGTGCAGATATTATGTTTCTTCATATTCTTTATAGTTAATTTGGATATTACAATAGTTAAAATAACATTTGCTTAAATTCATTCTTAAACCAATATTGCTGTTACTCTTGGTTCTGCTCCTTTCACTCTTCTTTGTTTCATGTAAATCTTTCCATGTTTTTCTAAGATCACTTAATTCATCATTTCTTATAACACAATAGTATACCATCACAATAATATATCACAATTTGTTCTCATATCACAAAATGGAATCTTCCTGATAAGCTAGCACCCTATCTACCAAATCATGCTAACTTTTGTTCATATAATGTTATACCACTTATAATACAAATTGCTATCTAAACGTGAGTAAGGTACAGTGAATAACTATATACTCATCTAAATGCTGACTTGTTGAAGATGTTGAATAGACTTTTATAGCACAAAATAATTTTCTTGCTACAGGAAAGCTTAACCATCAAAAGATTCATTGATATAACCATAGTAACACAATAAGGAGATTCATTATGGAAATAGATATCCTGTCTCCCATTCAGTCACTTTCCTAAACTAAGATCTCATCTTTAAGATCACTATTGGAGTAGTGAAAATACTTTGAAAAGTTAATTAATGTTTCTATTTATTCTTGCTAGTTTCTGAAACAAATAAATATGTCCTTATTATGCTATAAGAGTCTCTTATGGTATTAAAATCCCAAAAGAAAAAAATAGCAATACTTGAAAGAAACAGGGACAGAGAGGGGAGTCAGGAACTCTTGTGATAATCCATATTCAATGACCAAAAAAAAAAATCAAATAGTGTTGACTATGAACCAGAGCCTTGATAATTTCATCAATGAAATAAATTGTTGTTTCATTCTACATGATTCTCTCCTCCCTTTATTTCTTCTTTCCCTTTTTTCCTCTTTTTTCTCTTTTCCCTTCCTTTTATCCTTCCTTTTTTTCTTTTCCTTCCTTCCTTTTGTTCTTTTTCCCTCTCCCTTCTTTTTTTTCTCTCTTTCTTCCTTTCTCCATAGCTTCGTTCCTTCTTTCCTCCCTTCTTTCTCTCCTTCTTTACTCTCCTCTTTCTTTTTTCCTTTTGTTCCTTTCTTTCTTCTTTCCTCTTTCCCTTCCTTTCTTCTTTTCTACTTATGTGAATCTGGACAAGTCCCTTAATTTTTCAGTGCCTCAGGCAATTTTTGTAACATTCTAAATTCTAGAGAAGGGACTTTCTTACTTCAAGTTCCTTCTGCTGATGAAAACCAGAGGCTGACCAAAATAAAATAGCTTTTTCAAAGAAATAGAAAAAGCTGGGAAAGAGAATTCTTGTAAGAAAGAATAAAAGATGGCCAAACACATTATTAGGCTGTAAATAGGAATCCTGGTACATTTTTTCCAAATGTCTGTTTCCATCAACATAGGCATTTTTCCCCACTTACTTGTTGCTAAATCATTATTTTCTGCAAATATGTTTTCCTTTTTTAAAAAAGGCAGAAGGAAAAATAATCTCTCATGGTGATTAATAACTCCAATGTGAAGTTTGTTCAACTGCTTTCTTATACCTTAGAAGCATTTTAAAGGATGTTTGGTTTGGTTTAGGTTTTTTGCTTATAGAATATAACAACTGCCATATAGGAAGCAGCTCAGCAACAGCCAGTCTATGTATTTCTTGTTTTATTTGTAACTTTAACATTCAATTTTCTCTGACACATCTGTTTTGAAACAGTTCTCTACACATGTGCATACATTCCCTAACTCTACAAAATGCACAGAAAATAGACTCTCTTTTTGCTCTAAAGACTTACAGAACAATATCAGCCACATTCATGTGACATTATCGGAAAAGAAAAATCTTGAAATATCATGCAGCCATGTCAAGGAGAGTTAATAGCACAAATCTAGATGGCCTCCCCTTATTCCCTCTCTGGCTCATCACATGGCATGGCCTTCTTGACTATAACAAATTAGTTTGACAGATGATTGCTTTCATCAGACTTATTCAATTATCAAGCAATGCTTGATAAGTATTTCACAAATAGATACTTTGTTTTGAATTGACAGGAAAGATGGATGTCTTCAACAGAATTATTTGTTTAAAGATGAAGTAAGCTTCATGATGGCAAAATGTGATGTGTAATGTGTTGGAAAATTCAGCTATATAGAATCCACATCCCATGAGTCATTATCTGCCTTTTTCTGGGATATAAGGCCTGCTCCTAACAAACGGTATCTTTCCTTTCTAAATGGAGAGCTGGCTTGGAATACTTTAATTCCATGCCCCGTACCATATAGCACATTGCTATTACTCAAAAACTTCCAGGTTTTATTTTCATTTTTCAAAAAATATAATTTGGAGTATGCTAATTACATGTTGCTCATGAAAATAAAATATAAATCCTATCTTCTAGATAGAAGGAGAGGGGAGCTACAGCAGGCTGGCCTGAGATTTTGCTGGTGAAGAGAAGAACTATAGCCCTTGTGAGGAAATTACTGCTACTAATTCATAATCACACCTGTTCTGTAGCTTAAGAACTCCCTAGAGTACTGGAAGGTGAAAAAAAATTGTCCAGGGTCACATAGGTAATATATATCAGAAGCAGAACTAAAACCCAGGTCTTCCTTCTTCCAACACCTGCTACCTATCTACTCTGCCATGCTGCGTTTAAGAGATATAATTTCCCAATGCACTTTAATTGTTCTCTTATATCTGTTTTCATTATTAAAGAATATAATTTTTTCCCATTCCTTATGAGAGTGCTACCCAAACTATTATCATAAATTTCTAGACAAGTAAGTTTTTCAATTACTTGAAGAAATGAAGGACCAAATTAGGAGGTTATATTTCTGTTACTCAAGTCCACTGCGCAACTATGCATTGCCCTTTGGAGAATGGTAAACTAATTTCTTCAGATACTCACAGTCATAAAACATCATCAGAAGAATATTCTTATTATAAAGATGGGTCTTTCCTTCAAGAAAGAGTTTTAAGTCACTAAAAGCACTGAATAATTTCCCAAAGGCAAGGCAATCTTCTCCACTCCCCTACTTCAAATTTTGGTCCACCCATCATCCGTGAGCAACATTAGTCTAAGACATGTCTATATATTGATGAAACCCATTCTATATGCTATCCTTTCAACCTCAGAACAAAGTCTGCATTCTGATATTCTTCTTTCCAATTGGATAGATAAGAAAATTAAGATGAATAATGCCTTTATTCTGCCACTTCAAATCCTTCTAAGAAAATTGAAGGAATTTTCTGTTTCTTGAAAACTATAGTTTTCCATTTCAGTTTAAAGAGATACATTACTCAGGTTATCCACATGTCCTGACCAGCTGGTGTGGGCTGACAGGCAGCTGTCAGATTAGTAGCTACCTGCTGAAGTGTTCAGTGTTGAACTGTTTAACTTGCTGATAATTCACTGTGCTAGGACAAAAGCTGTGAAATTTTCTAGGACTGACAGCCTGTGGCTCTCTCTTTCTCTACTTTAATGAAAGTTAAATGAGATTTTTACAAGATCACAAGGGGGCATGTCTCCTGTGACTAGCACAGACAGGTAGTATTGCTTACCTGTAGGCTTAATCTGCCCTTGGTCCTATGGGCATAATATATATTGCTCTCTGCCCTCCAGAACAAGCAAGATTGGATTCTGCATTTTTTCAACATATGGTTCCCACAAAGAAAGGCTTTCAGATGGAGAAACAGAGGTCACTGATGTTGGGGTTGTGCCCTTAATCCATATTTCAACTACTATTTTTTCCTTGAATATTCTCATTATGGGATGAATTCACCTCAATTGGTATATGTGTAGATTTTTAATCTCATGGATGATTAAATAATTAGAAATGTAAGGGAGCATTTGAAGGGAAAATAGCTCAGGAAAAAGACTAGATTTGCTCCATTTTTAAAATGAATCAGAGAAGAATTTGAAGATCAAAGGCGAGTTGTGTTCTTTGCTGAATAATTTGTGGAGAATCTCTCTCTCTCTCTCTCTCTCTCTCTCTCTCTCTCTCTCTCTCTCTCTCTCTCTCTCTCTCTCTCTCTCTCTCTCTCTCTCTCTCCCTCTCTCTCTCAAAAAAGTGTTTGAAAAAAGCAGCACCAAAAGAAGGACATTGAGAAGTCCTTTGTCTAACAATGGTAAAACCTAAAATAATTTAAGAGTTATAAAATATTTAAATACAACCATCCTAAAATGTAAGTAGACATCATCAAGGGCTCACTTACTTGTTTGCTTGCAATGTGAGGGTGAAAGCATACAACTCAAGAATAAATTCACCAAGGCATCTTACTATACAACCATATGAGTCTACTAAGAGACCTAGGAATTATCATTGCTAAAAAAAAAAAAATTCCCAGAGATTTAGCCAAAGATGCATTAATACAAGCAAATATATTATTCTAATAAATAAGAAAGTCTTTAAAAGTGCTTATCATCAATCCAGGTCCAATGTAATCTCTTTTAAGACTACAACTGTTTTCTTCCTTTCTTCATTTTCTACCTTCTAAAATAAATTGATCCATAGTAAGCAATTAATAAACTATTGTGTACAATGGATACAGTGTTAGACATGGCAATCAAGAAGAGATCAAAATCCTGACTTAAGACACTTTCCAGTTGTGTGACCCTCCACATATCACTTAATCTCTGTATGTCACAGTTTCCTCACCTGTAAAATAAAAACATTGACGCATTAGATAAGTGTAACATGCCCTCCTGGCAGTTACAATTACCAGTCTGTCCTAGGCCCAACAGAGTACCTTTGACCACTGACCTTTGCAGTGTTAATTCTACCCGGCTCGCCTCCTCTGAGGCCTTCAAGGTCTCTGGCCACAATTTCTTGAATAGTAGTTTAATAACCAGTAGCACGCTCAAGAACAGCCACGTGTAATCTTAAAAGCTTTTATTATACATACTCACATAATGCCCTGACTTGTTAGCTCCCTAGTGAAAACCTGGTCTGAAGACCCACATATTCACTACCAAACTGCTTACCTCTCTGAGCTATCCATCAGCTTGGTTCAGGGAGCCAGGTTAAAGAGAGCGACTGCTGCCTTCAGTGGGTTTATAAAGGGCCTGTGAAGTCACTCATACAGCCAACCAGTGAGAGAACCATCACTCATTACGAAGCTACCTCAATATAGCCAGGATCCCACCCACAAGGCAGTCCTATATCCACAGAGATTACTTCTGGGCCACTCAATCTCCTGTTGCGCTGTGGCTGCCCATTTAAAGGACCCTTACAGATAAGAGTAAAGAAAGTACCAGGCCTGAAGTCAAGAAGTCTCATCTTCCAGAGTTCAAATCTGGCCTCAGATATTAGTTATGCCATCCTGAGCAACTCACTTAACCTTGCTTACTTTAATTCTCTCATGTATAAAATGAACTAGAGAAATAAATTACCAACTACTCTACTATATTTGCCAAGAAAATTCTGAATAGGGTCCTAAGGAGTTGGGCTCAAGTCAACAACAACAACCACCTCATAGGATTGTTTTGAAGATCAAATGAGAGAATGTAAAGCACTTTGCAAACATTAAAAAGTTATATAAATGCAATTGTTATTAGCATTTTCATTACTATTAAATGTCAGCTAACTTTTCTTTATTAAAGCTTTTTATTTTTCTCAACATATGCGTGGACAATTCTTCAACATTAACCCTTGTAAAATCTTATGTCCCAATTTCCTCTCCTTTCCTCCACTCCCTCCCCTTGATGGCAAGTTGTCCAATATATGTTAAACATGGTAGAAATATATGTTAAATCCAATATATGCATACATATTTATATAGTTATCTTGCTGAACAAGAAAAATAAAATCAAACCAGAAAAAAGAAAAGCAAATAAAATACAAGCAAACAACAACAAAAAGAGTGAGAATGTTATGTTGTGAACTATACTCAGTTCCCACAGTGCTCTCTCTGGGTGTAGATGGCTCTCTTCATCACTGAACAATTGGAACTGGTCTGAATCATTTCATTGTTGAAGAGAGCCACGTCCATCAGAATTGATCATTGTATAGTCTTGCTATTGCTGTGTACAATGATCTCCTGGGTCTGCTCATTTCACTTAGCATCAGTTCATGTAAGTCTCTCCAAGTCTCTCTTAATCATCTGACTGACTGTTTCTTATAAAACAATAATATCCCATAATATTCATATACCATAACTTATTCAGCCATTCTCCAATTAATGGACATCCACTCAGTTTCCAGTTTCTTGCCCCTACAAAAAGGGCTGCTTTTTGCACATGTGGATCCCTTTCCCTCCTATAAGATCTCTTTGGGATATAAGCTCAGTGGAAGCACTGCTGGATCAAAGGAAATACATAGTTTAATAGCCCTTTAGGCATAGTTCCAAATTATTCTCCAGAATGGTTGGATCTGTTCACAGTTCCACCAACAAGGTATCAGTGTCCCAGTTTTCCCACATCCCCTCCAACATTCTGCATTATCTTTTCCTTTCATTTTAGTCAGGCTAAGAGGTATGTAGTGGTATCTCAGTGTTGTCTTAAGTTTCAGCTAACATTTTCTAAAAGATCTCATGGATGGCGCAGCTAGGTGGCACAGTGGATAGAGCACCAGCCCTGAAGTCAGGAGGACCTGAGTTCAAATCTGGTCTCAGACACTTAACACTTCCTAACTGTGTGACCCTGGGCAAGTCACTTAACCCCAATTGTCTCAGCAAAAAAAAAAAAAAAATAAAAGATATCATGGTTGGGAGAGATTATAGGTTCATTATGGTGTAGTGTATTTTGAATACTGATTTTGGGAAAGTCACCTAACCTCTCTAAACTTTACTATCCTAGTCTTTAAAATTAAAAACTGAACAAAAGTTAGCTTATTAAGAAGCTTACTATGTACCAGGCATTCTGCTAATGAAAGGGGTTGCAAAAGATTATTTTAAAGTTAACTCCATCCCTCAATTTATGTCAACCCATTTTTCAGATGAATGTCAATGAACTGTAGCCATCTATTTGTCTGCATGGGTAGAGCAAGGTCGTCCTTTTCACATTGGCTTTTAAAGGCCTCTGGAAAACTCTAATCAATGTAGCAACCAACCTTGTATCCAGAGGATCAATGATGAAATAAAGGAGTTAAACTCAAGGTACAGAATGAGATATTTACTTCCAGAAGTCTACAATGTGAAGATTTGTTTTGTTTCTTTTTGCATATTTCATTCAAGGATTTCTTTCTTTTATTTTGGGGATGGAATGGGACCATTGATAGGACTATCAAAATAAAATAGATAGATAGATAGATAGATTGATATAGATATAGATAGATAGATAGATAGATATAGATATAGATAGATAGATATAGATAGATATAGATATAGATATAGATAGATAGATAGATAGATATAAATATAGATATAGATATATAGATATATATGTAAAGAGAGAGAAAGAGAGAGAGAGAGAGAAGGAGGATCAGTAGGAAACAGACATATCCTTAGCATAGAGCTTATCTGACACAGAGAAAGTAGTTAATAGATACTTGCTGACTTGATTTGGATTGATTCTTTGGAAAAGACATATGGAATTTATTATATACATTTTAAAAGGAATGAAATTTCTCAGTTTCAAGTGCAAATCTTTGTTTCTGTTTTACTTCACATATGGAAATGCTCATCTTATTTGGTGTTTGTTAAGTTCAGAATAAAAACTACTCCCAAAAAAAAAAAAAAAAGCAAAGAAAAAGGCTCATGGCTAAAGAAAAGAGAGATACAATGGCACCAGATTTTAATTGATTCAGCTCATTTTTGTTGATCTTCTTTCATATAGATGGACAGCTTTTTTTACTATGTCTTCTTCTCCATGTCTTTTGAAGCATAGCAGAAATTCCTTTATAATATTTATAACAAATGATATTTTAAGTACAAAAGTCCCATACAGAGAAAATGCTTGCCAAAGAATCTGAGAAATCCTGAGGTCTGGCACTTTTTCCCCTCCCATGAACAGGATGGAAGAAAAACCCTGTGGTATTTTTTTTATTCTGAAGGGGGCTTTTAGGAGGAAAAAAAAATTTGAAGATAGATAAAACTTCCTGAAAGACAGGGTTCTTAAAGTCCAGCTCATAGATTAAATACTATGCTAAAAAAAATAGTAGTGGCTATGTTGTAAAGGCAGAAGATAGTAAGCAGAGATAAGACTACACAGAGAAGATGGCAGACCTAGTATCTGACTCTAGTATCAGAGAATGCAATGAAATGAGGAAGAAAACTTATTAAAAGGACTGTCTGACCAAACATACTAGTCTCTTATACCCTTTTATGCCTGTTAATTATCAAAGTATTACTGTTGGATTTTGTCCTTTGTTTTTGAAGAGGACCAAAATGACATCATTATGTTAGAATCAAGTTATAGTGTGTCTGATTGTGGCTGATCAGACCAATATGGACTCAAAATGCTCTGCCACAAGTCATACAGAAATAGTCCTTCTGAACATTTTGGGTAGCTTCTCTAATTTTGCAAATTTCATGTTTCTTTGTGGCTAATTCAAGTCTGCTTTACTCATGGAGCACAGCACCTTCTCTGATGAAAGCATGCCATTCTAGGTAGTCCTGTATTAGTGTCTCCCATGTTATATAATTGATTCCAAAATCCTTAAAGATATACCTTGAGAGTGTCCTTGTGTCACTTTTTCTGTCCTACTTATGAGGGCTTGGCCTGTGTCAATTCTCCATAAAATACTTTTTGACAAGTATACACCCAATATATTACTCCTAATAATTATAAATATATGTACTACATATTAGTGTATTAGCACTATTCCGAGATAATGTTGGATAGAGAGCTCATCTCAAAGCCAGAAAAACCTAAATTCCAATACTGATTTTTATTTATACTTATTGGGTTACCCTAAACAAATCATATAAGCTCTCAATGTTCTAGGTAAACCTCTAAAACTACAGGTTGCAGAGAAGATGTTGATCTGCAATCTAAAAAGCCCCCTATACAAATGAAATTATCAATCCAATTCCTATCCTTAAATAGTAATTTAATAGCTTATTTTGTTGGTAGGCTTGACTGCCTATAAGATGTTGAAGCCTTGAGAAATAGAAGGCAGATTTCTGATGCTTCCAGGGATATTTCTAGCTGAGAATGAAATGAGCCAGAAAGTTATTATTAAGAAGGCCTAAATATTAAGCCAGGGTAATGAGATCTCAAGATATCTATAATGGGCTACAGGTTGCATAAGATTCCACTAGTATTTTCCTCCAAAGTCTCTGTAATAGGAATGTGCTAGGAGTCTCCCTATAAGGGGGCAGTACACCCCTGCTAGGATTTCACTTAGCTCAGGGAGCCCATAGAATGAATGCATTTGCCAGAAGACTTTGAGCTCCAAAGACTAAAAGAGAAGCAGCATTTGCCTTAGGATAGAACCATAAGACACTCTCAGGAAAAAAAGATTTTAAAATGTTTAAACTCTTGCACTACACCAAGCCTCTAGGACCCATTCCTGATTGGTTGCTTTTTTCTCCTCATACTTGCTTTCAAAAAGTTAACTAAAAGATATAGCCTTATCTTGTATATTTTAATATACATTCTGGAAATTTATTTAAAATGTCAAACTCTCACTGGCTCTCTCTATACACTGATATTACAACATAATAATAACTAATAATATTAATAATGATAATTTCTCCTGTTGATTTTCTTCTCAATTCTGAATTGTTCACTTGTAGACATAATAAATTCATGGTAAATGGTCATTTAGTGGAGGAGGGGATTTGTATTTTTGTTTTTCATTAGCAACTTCTAAAAACACAGAAATAAAACTAAGTGAAGAGTTACAACTTCAAGTTTTATCATCTTTAGTTGGAATCAAATAAAAGAAAAAGTAGATTTCCCTCTTCCCCCCTCAACTCTGCAGGAAGTGAGTGTCTACCTGGTAAAAATTGAAGCATTTTAGAAACAGAAAACAAGCAGATAGAAAACTTCCTTTAGGTTATGATCCTGGGAAAGATGGACAAGAGCCTCATGAGAACCTTTTGAAAATGTTCTTTCAAACCCAATCTATTGATTCCACCACTTTCACTTGTACATCCATACCTTGCCCCACCACACAAGGTTCATTATTTTGTTTCCTGGATCACACTTCAGGTGATATCTGGTCTTCAAAATCACAAGAACTTGGACATACTGACAGTTTTCCTTAATTACCTTTCTCCAAACTTCGCAAGTTCCTGAATCTCAATAGCCCATCTCTGAAACAAAGTTACATCCTAAATTATCGCAGAGGTAATCCAAGGTTCTTAAAGATTATATTAGCAGAGAATAAACTTTAATAGGTTCTGCCAACCCAAAAAAGTTTTATGGAGACTAGCCATATATCTCTTAAGGGCTGTGCCAGCTAAGTTTGGAGAGGTTATCATAACATACTTGGCCATTAGGGAATCTGGTCCAAAGTTGGTAATAATGCTTGTGGACAGACTGACAATAATTGTTTTATTGTTGTCGTTCATTCATTGTTGAAAGGAACTGATGACATCACAGGGTAGTGTCTTGACTAGAATGTGAATTGGATTTAAATAAAGCAGAGTTGCACAAAGTCATCAGCCTTACTCTCTCTTCCAAAGTCAACTAAGACCAATTCAAAGTCAAAGATGATTAATAATGATCTTGGTTTCCTCAACATCAGACAGAGCTCTAAGTACTCCAAAGCATCTGTGTTAATAGCCTTCATGACTGTTGAAACAAAGTGTTCTCACTTATTCATTTTGCCAGGGAAAGTCTCCACATGCTCCCCTAACTCATTGATAGGTTTGAGGCTTGTCAGATACACTCAACCTGGTTTAGTCCATTTGTTGAGATAGTTTTACTGGAGTGTGACATGCTACACGTGCTACATTTTCTTGATACCATAGGTAAGAGTTGGGTGAGAGAGGCTCATCAAAAGTGGGATGAGCAACTCTGAAAAAGGGTTTGCAAAACCTCACAATAGAGGTGCTAATCTTCCCTGAACTCTCCATACAGTGATTACTTACAGATTAGCACTAAGTAAAGGCTTCACAGCAAGCCATAGCATTGACCACCAAGGTACTCAATTTGCACATTAGTGGAGGCAGTTCTCATACTGAGGAAATCACAGATCCTCTGAAGTACTAAAGTCTAAGACATCTGAAGACTATAGGCTTTTCCCTTTTATCAATTCTATCATAATATAATAATACATCTCTCCCATCTTGTCTATTATAGCTGTCAAAAATCCCATTAGAGATTCATTTCCAAACCATCCCATTGGATGTCATCATGAACCCATATTGCAATCATCACAAGGCAAGGAAGGGATATTTACAGAGCTAGTCTTTCCAGAGTAATTGCCTGGTTAGGAATTTGTACATTTACCTTGGTAAAAATGTACAAAGTACAATACCTTGTGTTAAATAAGTCTGGCATGTGGAAATCAATAATTACCAGAAGAAAACTAGATTTAACAAACCTTTGTTTTAGAAAGGAATCTGTATCCCAGATAAAATATAATGTATATACAAATTATTAGGAAGATCCCTGGGTTCTAATCCCAGCTCTTCCACTCACTATCTGTATAACCTGGTATAAAACATTTAACTTTGGGACTGGATATCTTTAACTATCAATTAGGGGATTAAATTCAGTGACTCTAAGGTCTTTCTAACTCTAAATCTATGTTCTTTTAATTTGCAGAAATTTAACCAACCATATGGATAAAGGAAACTATCCTTTATTAGAAAATTCAAAGAAAGTTCTCTAAACCAATGATATCATACATTTGAAATATATTAAAAAAATTCTCATTAGCATTCAAAGTTAAAAAGAGAAGTTTGTATAGCTATAAAGAGAAATGGAATGTGTATATTTTGGTTTTTGTAGGAATGTTCACTCTAACAAAAGCCTAATATGGCATTGATTAAGAAAATAAACCAGGAGTAAGATGAGAAAGACACCAGAACTAGCTTAGAAAGAGCACCTAGTGAGAAAAGGGAAATGGAAGAAAGAAGCAGGAATAAAAAGGTAGAAAATCAGATAGCCAACAAGAAGGCAAGGCTTTTTCTCCTCATACGCCCAGATGTGTTTTCTTCCTCTTCTTGCATTATAGCTGAAGGAATCAGCAGGTCTTTTTCAGTGTCAAAGTAGCAAGGGCCTTGAAGGTAATCTTGATCTTTTGATTGTCAATCAGGTCTACAGATTGCAAATCTTATATGCTGGGAAGGATTTATGAGATTAGTCTTCCTTGCTCTACAACAATTGGTCCTAAATTTCTTAAAGAGATCAGGTTCCTCCTTTCTCTCCTGGATGTTTCACAGGTGGTTTCTGAACCCAGGCTTATTCAACAAATATCAGATAGACTATCATGACAAAAGGACACATCATCATCATCATCATCATCATCATCATCATCATTATCACAACTGTTCCTTAACCCTGGTCATCTATTATTTGTTGCAAAAGTCTGAATTCAGACTTTTTGAAAAGTTTTTAAGTTTTATTATTTCATTTAATCTATAAAACAACACTGTGGTGTAGTACCATTATGCCCCTTCTACATATGAGGAAACTGAGACCTAAAGAGAGTGATTTTTTTTTCAAGGTCACAATCCATAACTGTGTTTAAAACAAGTTTCAAACACAGATCTCTGATTCCAAAACCTAGTCCCTTAACCATATTGTAACACTACCTTAAAGTTTAAGAAAGGTAATTTAAAGAGAAATAAAAATACTTTTAGGAAATCAAAGAAAACCTACAAGTAATCAAAGGAAAAATGGACAACTGTGAACATACTGTGTAGTATTTATCATATAGGCTGTCTTGAATGGAAATTCCAATTGATTTATATTATGAATACTCCCATGTTCTGCTGTGCACATGGCAATTATTTTTCTTTTCTTATTTTCTATTTAAATTTAAAATAAAAAAATTTAGAAGAAAAAATGTTTTAAAATAAATTGTGCAGGATGACAAATGTGGAAATATGTATAAAAGAACTGTACATGTTTAACATATATTAGATTGCTTGCTGTCTAGAGGAGAGGGAGAAAGGAATGGAAGAAGAAAAACTTGGAACACAAGGTTTTGCAAAGGTGAATGTTGAAAACTATCTGTGCATGTGTTTTGAAAATTAAAAGCTATTATTAAAAAATAACACCTAAAAGGTTAACAACTCTTCTAAAAAGAAAAAAAAAAGATAAAAGAACCAGAAAAAAAGAAAAATGAAACCAATAATAAATTCACAAGTAGAATTCATTACCCCTAAGAGGTGAATCCAGTCAGCATAGTTTCATGATTTTCTACAGCACATGAGTAGGAGCAAATTTAGTTGATGATGTAAATAATTCAAAAATAAGACATGGCAGGGAAAGATACAAAAAGAGATTAAGGAGGTAAAAGACTTGAGAGAAAAAGCAACATAAAGTTGAATGAAATGACTTGCTCATTCTCATACAGATAGTAAGAGAAAAAGAGAGAGAGAGAGAGAGAGAGAGAGAGAGAGAGAGAGAGAGAGAGAGAGAGAGAGAGAGAGAGAGGTGACAGAGAGGGAGAGAGGGAGGGAGGGAGAGAGGGAGGGAGGAGAGAGAGAGAGAGAGAGAGAGAGAGAGAGAGAGAGAGAGAGAGAGAGAGAGAGAGAGAGAGGAGAGAGAGGGGGAGAGAGAGAGGAGAGAGAGGAGAGAGAGAGAGAGAGAGAGAGAGAGAGAGAGAGAGAGAGAGAGAGAGAGAGAGAGAGAGAGAGAGACAGAGACAGAGAGACAGAGAGAGACAGAGACAGAGACAGAGAGAGACAGAGACAGAGAGAGAGACAGAGACAGAGAGACAGAGTGTGTGTGTTTTAAGGAGGCAATCAGAATTAAGTGGCCCTTGCCAGGATCACACAGCTAGTATGTCCTTGAGGCTGAATTTAAACTGAGGTCTTCTTGACTCCAGGGTTAATGCTCTATTTACTACACCCCCTAGCTGGCTCCATAGCTAATAATTTTCAGAACTGGAATTTGAACCCAAGTCTGCAGAGTGAAAGCTTCAGGGTTGTACACACCACATCGCCCCTCAAGAATTCTTAAATTTCAGAATTAATGTCACCTATGATGGTTACTTCTTTCCATTGGCACATTGACAGAGTCCTAGACTGAGCTAAAATGGTGGATTGTAAGCTATTATGTGGAATCTTTAGTCATTGCTGGGCAATTGTATGTGGTGGAACTGAATGAATGCTTTGCTTGTAATTAAAGAACCTGTATTCTGTTCTCAGTTCTGACAGTTGACCTTCAGCAAGTCGATTCATCTTCAAACATGTTTCCTCATTCATAATATGAAGGTCTAAATTACATAACTTCAAAATGACCTTTTTTCCTAAAATCTACAATTGTAGAAGGCTTTCTCCTTGACAGTTGCTGCTCCTGCTTCTTCTAATTAGCCATAGCTTCATCTTTTCATCAAGACTAAAGATAAATGGAAGCAAAGAACAGTGGATAAAGCATTAGACTCCTGAAGACCTTCTCCAAATACTAGCTATATGATCAGGGGGGAAATCACCTAATTTCCCTGAGACTAGATTTTTTTCATATGTAAAATGAGAGATTACATGTAATGGCTCCAAGCTTCCCTCCAGTTCCAAACTATTATCCCATTACTAGAAAGAAAGAATTCCTAGAATTTGAGAATGGGTATGATAGGCATCAGACTTCTTTTTATAGCAACTCCAGTGTAGGTCTAATGATTTTACCCTGAAACATTTGGAATATAAATAAAAGAGGTTCATTCATTAATTCATTCAGTAAATATTTATTATATCCCTATTGTGTTTGATGCACTAAATTATGGGAAGGAAAAAAATGAGGGGAAAAACTAAGCCTTAGTATCTACCTTAAAGGTTCTTGAGGATAACTTGCCCACAGATGAATATTTATTATACATAATTTAATATTATATCACATATTAATATTAATTTTTGAATTGTATTATGCTATGTATTGATGTTTGATTATGTGGGTATGTATATTTAAAAGTGCAAAAGAGGAACACAAAGTGCTAAGAGATCAATCCAGTGTAGTATCATTTCTATCTGTTCTCAGAGATACCAGGCTTCTTTTCTACTAACTCCTTAGCATCTCAGTTGTGACGTTTCTGTTCCAAGCTATTTCTATGTTTAACAATTGCTATCCATCCCTCGAACTCCACTTTCCAGGGCCGAAGTTAGAGAGGGCAGAATAGATTTTGGAAAGAGACAGATGCTCCTATGTGAAATTTTTGTGCTCCAAGGCAGCTTTTGTTTTGCCAGTCTCCTCTAATTGCCCTGCTTCACTTTCCCTAATTGTTCTTCCTCAATCTCCCTAGTTTAACCCCTCTTCTCTGATCATTAGAACTGAGATAATTGGAGCTGTGGAGATCTGACATTCCAAAAGATAAGACTCCAGCTGTTTTATCTCAAATACCTAATTGGCATTGTGTATATCTCTAAGTTTCAGACTTCCTGGCTCTAGTTGGACACTTCTTAAGTCCTCCCAATTTGTTTGAATTTATGGTCCTACCCCCATGTCAGAACCGGATTGAAGGTCCCTGCCTGGAGATTCCCACTCACCAGAATTTGGACTCCACCACTCCCTTTGTGTACCATAATTTAGAGCAATATATATGTCATTGAGAACTCACATTCCTTGCTGAATTCTTTGAGACAACAGTCTCATTTAGTTCTGGGATCAAAAATGCATTCTTTTGGACCCAGTAAATCTCTTCCTCTCAGAAATCCAAATAAAATATTAAAAAACTCTCTACTCTCTATCTTGTCTCAGTTTCTCCAACATTACACTTTTCCCTTATTTAGAATGTATTTTCTTTTTTGTGCCATATTTCATGAGAATTATTTTATCACTACAACAGCTCTTACTTATTAGAATCACAAATTGAAACAGTCATTGGTATATGAATGTTTCGGTTGAGTATGTGTGTATTTGCTTACACGAATGAATTTAAAGAAGACCTTCAAAACCTATATGGGGAGAGCTTCTTCCTCAACAAAACATTTGCTGAGTAGGTTTTGTATGTATGATTTTGCTGTCACTTGGCAGGTCTGGAAATACAACCCACCCCTTTAATTTTTTTCTAGATTTTATCTCAATAAACTACTAACCAGTTTGATTCAACTATGGCCCCAGAGCCTATAAAGAGAGATTTCATATCCAATTAGTCAGTTAACAAATGTTTAATAAGACCCTGTTATGCATTATGTAATATGCTAAGCATTGGGAATGCAAACAAATGCAAAAATAATGCTTGCCCTCAAAGAGCTCCTACTTTAATGGTAAAAATAGCATTCAAATGATTAGGTACAAACAAAATGCATAAGAGATAAATTGGAGCTCATTGATAGAAGGCAGGCAGTAACATTGAGGGGTTTAAGGAAAGGCTTCTTATAAAAGGTAGAACTTTAGTTGGGACTTAAAGGAGGATGGACAAGAATCATGGAGAATTATTGATAAAAACCTTTCCTTCATTCTATTACAATGGCACAAATGATAAGGATAAGAGATTTAAAACTATAAGGGAATTTGGAGATAATCTACTATCCTCCTCTCATTTTCCAGATTAAGAAATTCAAGTCAAGAGAAACTAGAATCTTCACCTCTGTCTCCCAGTGTCTAATGTTTTTAAATGACTGAATTATAAGCAAATGATTGAATGAATTGAGCAGATACAGTGTTTTCATTCAAGCCCTTTCAGCAAAGAATTTACTCTATATTAAAATGAAAGAGCAAGTAACACCTTCCCTTGAGAAGGACAAATTGCATCCTATATCTGACTAAATTGATTGTTGTATTAAAGAGATTGTTCAGTCTCTTTTGGAGAGCTACCTATTGCTCTTATTTGAAAAGGATCACTGTTTGAAGGGCATCAGCTCTAGCCACCTAATTTTTTGCAAGTTTATGGCCATGAAATCCTAGGAATAGATAGGCATGTCATTCAAATAAGCCTTCATTGTCCATTCCAAATGAATAGCTCACATTAAGAAATATTTAAGAAATTGGAGGCAAATTGGTAGCGTATAGGCAGCAACTGAGCCAACTCTCCCAACATTCTCCAAACAACTTTAAAATAATGCCTCAAATCAAATTCTGTACTGGCAGAACCAGTCCTCACGCTTAACTTCTTCCCCAGATTTCTTTCCTCAACTGAATATATATTATTTCCTCTTTGAACCAATTCTAGTGAGAATGAGATTCAAATATCTGTCATTCCCAAATTTCCCCTGAACTGTAAAAGCTCTTCCTTGGATACTTCTTTTATGTGAGATAATTTTTCCCCTTCTTTCTCCCACTTCCTTTTTCTCTCAGTTCATCTTTCTTTTTATTTTATTCACAGTCAACTCATACTCATTTACTCTTTCTATGTATATTTCTTCTGCTATAATGATAAAGTTCTTAGAACTTAGAAGTATCTTCATTTATAGCAATGTAAACAGTTTAATCTTATTGAATCTTTATGATTTATCTTTTATGCTACCTTTTTAGGCTTCTTTTGAGTCATATTTGAAAGTCAAATTTTCTATTCAGTTTTGGATTTTCATCAAGAATACTTTGAAGGCTTTAATGATAAAGACTATTCCTACTTTTGCTTGCGCAAGTCATCCTTTTTACTTTGGAACTGCAACCCAGAATTGTTTAGGAGCAATGAATTAGAGTCCTGTACTCAGTGCTAGCAAATGGGCCCTTTTATTCTTTTGCTGACTAGTTAACTGACAGTCTCTGGACTGAGAACTTCCAGTTTCTGTTATCATTGTTGCAGTTCCCTCTAAATCTCACTACTGTATTGTCCCAGTGTGCACTGTGCTTTGAATGGTCCTTCTTTGGTGAAATAGACCTTTGCTTCCAACATCCTAAATAGTCTTCAGCTAGAAAAATGTTTTACTTCTAGAATAAGGAAAAAGAAGAAAGATCAAGAGGGGTAGGATACTGACAAACGAGGTGAAAAGCATGAAGAATCAGATAAGAATGGAATTATGATGAAATTAAGGAGTGTGGTACTTCAAAGCAGGAGCCATTCTGGGCATTCCCCAACCCTTGACCTACCCTCCAGCATTAACCCTTCATGGGTGGAGGGAGAAGGAGGAGGGGGAGGGGCAGGAACACATTCAGCACCATCTATGAAACAGCTTATGACAAGATTACAAAAGGCATTAGTTAAAGCAAAAAATGAAGGACAGAATATATCTGATTTAAAAATAAATGCATACCCTGTGATTCAAGAATTTGATTCTTCAGGTCAAGACAGGTGAAGATTCACTCCTTTTGATCTGGAAAAAAAATCAAGGATTTGAAAAAGGGTTCCACTCTTTATGAGGCTACATCGTCTTATGTTAAGATGGTATTAGAGAATTTGCTTATGAAATTTTAATCCCTAGTGATTGGAAATCTTTAGCAAAGACATGTTTAGAACCTGGATAAAACTTGTTGTGGCTTTTGGAGTATAGTGAACTATATATGATACAAGACCAATGCAATAAGCAAACTGGAATTAATATCCAAATCACCTTTGACCAACTAGCAGGTAAAGGTAGTATGCAGATGCTTCAGCACAGATTAATTATTCTTTGATAGCATATGAGCAAATTGCTGCTGCTGCTGCTGCTGCTGCTGCTGCTGCTACTATATCAAAGCATGGGGCTCCTTCCCAGGAAAGCAAGATCAAGGGGAAGCGTTCATGAAAATAGAGCAAGGTCCAAATGAACCCTTTACTGATTTTGTGGGATGTCTGCAAGCAGCTGTCATACCAACAACTGGAGAAAAAGCAGCTACAGGAATTATGATCAGACAACTGGCTAAGGAAAATGCTAATGAGGATTGTAGAAGAATTATTCTGGGACCACACAAGGATGCTCCTTTAGAGGAGATCACAAAACGCTGTGCTATAGTGGACACAAATATCTTTTATACCCAGGCTGTGATGCAGAACATGGGATACAGGGTCCCTTTCAGCAAGGGACTTCCAGAGAGACTCAGCAATGCTTTCAGTGTGGGAAAGTAGGGAATCTAAAAGTTCAATGTAAGCAAAGAAATAGGGTGAGAAGACAGGGTGAGAGAACAAGATCCAAAACCCCATGAACAAATTGCAAGGAGGGCTTCCACTGGGCCTCAGACTGTAGATTGACTCAGGGAAATGAAAGGTGGGGCCCAGCTCCAAAGACCTCAAAAAAAAAAAAAAAGTGAGGCATAATAGCAGCTGAGGTTACACCCAGAGAGTCTTTAAAAGTTGAATACTCAGGTATGATCAATCATCAGAGAAGCAATCAGATGGGAGAAAGGAATTCCAATTGAGGAGACTACAGGCTTTCTAACTCAACAGAAGGTCTAGTGCAAGCAGCTCCAATATAATCTCCAGATGACATGGAGAGATCCAGAAAGTGGTGAATGGAAGGGACAAAATAGGTTAACTGCTTGAGGGAGACGGTGTGCTTGTATCTCTACAGATGGAGAAGGAATCAGATGAGTTACCAACGAACTATTTTTGCCTTGTCCATTGGAAAGAGACAGAAAAAGGGAAAAACCTCAAAACAAAGGAGATCTAAAAAAAAAATCTGACACTGACTGTTACAGAACTCCAAAACCCTCAGGAATTATTAGATTCCCTGAGATAAAAAATTGATAATAAGACTGTTGCAAACTTCAGAACAGCAGGAATCATTAGATTCTCTGAGGTATGACAAGACTGATATAGCACTTCAAAATCTGCAGGAATAATTGGATTCCCTATCACATAAAGTAATAAACAATAGATTGGTTTTGTACTATTTCTAGGACTTATGGACACATATAGTTCCTCATGTTGATTTATGTTGTTCGTTATGTAATACCTCCCATGTTGATGGATTTATGTAATGAGTGGACAAAAGATCAAATCAAAGAACTGATTGACAATTTAATTAAAGAAATTAATGACAATGACACAACATACCAAAGTCTGTGGGATGGAGTTAAAGCAGAAGTTGAGAAAATGTTTCTAAATGTTTACATCAATAAAACAAAGAGCAAATCAGTGAATTAGGCAAAAAAAAAAAAAAAAAAAACTAGAAAATAAATAACTTAAAAATTCTCAATTAAAAACCAAGTTAAAATTAAAGGAGAAATTATTAAAATTTAAAATATGGCTAGACTTGCAAGAAATAATGAAGGGTTAAACAAGGAGAACCAAGAGAAAGTAATATACATTAGCAATATTGTTTTAAGAACAACATTAAGCAAATAAGTCATTTTGAACATTATAAATATTCAAATAAACTACAAAGGACATGTGAAGGACTATACTGTTTGCAGCCAGAGAATGAACTGATAAATAAAAGTATCTATATAAGGTATATTATATAAATTATATAAAAGTATATTATATAAGTATGTATGTGTGTGTATATAGCTCTGTGTATACACACACGCATATCTATATCTAATGGTAGTCATCTCTGGGTAAATGTATCATGAATAAAAATGAAATTAAAGGAATTGTTCAATGTATTTTATCCAATTATATGGCCTTAAATCTTACAATCTAAGTGAAATGGAACAATATTTACAAAAAGGTAATGTGTCTCTATAAATAGAAGAAGAAACATAATATTTAAATAATCATTTCTTAGAAAAGAAGTTGACAAGTCATCAATTAGTTTCCTAAGGGAAAAATCCCCAGGACCAGATGAATTCACATGTGAATTCTACCAAATATTTAAAGAACAATTGATTTCAAAACTGTGTAAAATATTTGGAAAGATATGCAAAGGAGGAATCCTACCAAATTCCTTTTATAACACAAATATAGTGCTGATACCTAAACCAGAAATAAAAAAGACAAAATTAAAGACCAATTTCTCTTAATTGATGCAAAAATTTTAAATAAAGTACTAGCAAAAAGATTACAATAATATATTATTACAAAGGTCATACACTATGACATGATACCATTTTACAATAGGAATATAGGCTGGCTCGATGTTAGAAAAATTATATATAAGGATAATGGTCTATATCAATAAAAAACTAATAATAATAAAAAAATATGATTATTTCAAAAGATGAAGAAAAACCATAATAAAATTACAATACCCTTCTAATTAAATACATTAGAAAACATAGAAGAAATTGAAGCTTACCCTAAAATGCTAAAGTATATACATACAAAACAAAGTGTAAACATAATCAGTTAAGATGACAAATTAGGAGTGAAAGATTCAATCTGCCTATAACAATTATATTATCATTTGATAAAGCTTGGGGCTTGGAGTTTAAAACAGCATTTAATTAGATTATGCCTTTTATAGAGACCAGAAACTACTGTTCTTAGGGGATAATCAATATATCTTAAAGCTAGAGACTCAGAAGCCATGTAGTCCTCTTTTCTCATCACACAGTTGAAAAAAAGAAAATGATTTACCTCTCAGGAAGGTAAATCATACGCCCAACATCACATAGGTAGTAAGCATCAGGGGCAGGATTTAAACTCAAGTCTACTGATTTCAGAGTCAGAGCTCTTTTTACCTTTCCACAATGACTCCATGAAGGACTGGTCTCTATTATACCTACAAATGGCACCAAATATTAAAGCTTTAGGGCCAGATATGTGGCAGAGGAAAAGACCATTTTTGTGTATATTATTAATTTTGCAGGTAAAGTCATTTGGAACTAAAAGGAGGTCAAGAGACAGTGAAGTTTTTATGGATGACTTCAGTAATCTGCTTCTTAAAACTCAGTTGTCCATCAGTAGTTCTGCTTGGTTTTGACTACATAGATCACTTCCCCACAGTGGTTACCTTCTGGTGGTCTTTCCCTCTTTTCAACTATATTTTATGAGTTGCCTTCTGCCATTATATTGCAAGCTCATTGATGGCAGGATCTGTTTTTCATTTTCTTCTTTGAATCCCCAGTCTTTACCACAATTCCTGTCACATACTAGGTACTTACTGTTTATTGAATTGAAGTCTAGATTACTACTCCATACAACCCAGTGGAATTGATGGTCATGAACATGATAAAGTGGAGAACACAGATTAATAAAGTTTGAGGGAAGGATCCAGTAGCATTGAAACCTTGAGGAATAGAAGACTCCTCAAAACTAGTAGAGCACAGGACTTCATATCCTACATTCTGGCAGTATGAGAAGTCCTAATACTACAATAGGAAAGAGATGCTTAAACTGCAGATAATGAAAGAATGTCCACTCAGAGTTAACCAGAGATTTCAGGTTCTTAGATTAGAGATAATGAGGTCCAACTGGTTCCATGTTTCCCAGCATGAAGGGCCCTGGTCAATTGGCTTTAAGATGCAAGCATACCATGATGGGAGATGTGGGCAATTCTCCATCTTCCACAAGACCAAAACCAGAGGAATAAACATAATACATCTTCCCAAGATTTTTCAATAAAATGTAAACTCAATTCATATTTCTCTTTGTATCTCAAGCACCTATCACAGTAACAGGTACATATCAGGTGTTTAATAAATCCTTATTGGTTACTTATTATTAAATCAATAAGTAACCAATAAGGTATTTATTAAATATTGATTTAATAAATACTTTATCAATTACTAAATACCTTATTGATCACTAAAACTATAGTAACTATATTTGTCATTTAAGGGAAAAATCATTTAAATTAAGGACAGGAATCAAGAAACCAATGCTCCCAAGGAGAGGGATCCAATAGATATAGAGCTGAAAAGAATTTTTTAAGCTGTCTAATCCAACCCACTCATCTATATAATAGATAAGCTTCAGTGTAACTGAGGCTAAGCAGGTTAAGTGACTTACCATGAAGTATTTGTCAGAGGCAGGATTTGAATCCAAGTCTTCATAGTTGTTCTAAGTTCAGTCTACCTTCCCTCTATCTCACTTATATATGTGAGGTTATGGAGTGGGGATGGGGAAAGAAACCCCAGGGATTGTACAACTTAGTACTATCTGTAGAACAGGAAGGCAATAGTTATTGACAATAATCCTAGTAAGGACATAGATCTCTTTCCATCTCTGAGGTTGCCTGTAACCAGCCCATATAAGCAGAGCTAGCCTAGGCTACTGACCCTTGTAAAAATGAGCTGCAACATCAGAAGAAAATACAAAATGTACAAAATGATTAATATAAAAATGTTTTACATGATTGCATAAGTATAATCTATATCAGATTGCTTACTGTTTCAGGGATGGGGAAGGGAAATAATTTGTAACTCAAAACTTTTTTAAAGTTAAGAATTGTTTTGGGAGGCAAAATAAAATATTTTAAAGATAATTATAAATGTTTAACTAAAGAAAAATGCAAAATGACATTAAAAAGACAAGGTCCATAAGTGGTAGATTACCGTAGCTCCAGGGAGTCAGTTTCTCTGGGTGTCTCACCTTATGTCTCTTCATTCCCAAGTGCTATCTGGTTCCCTGGAGACAATTTCATGCACTCATATGCATTGTAAACAACTTGAGATATGAAGGAACAACTTCTACTAAAAGGCCTAAGCAATTGTAATGTTTATAAGGATTTGTCTTTAACCATGTCTTTGTTTAATTACTGAAGACTGTGACAGTTCATCAGGTACATAAACTTATTTAATATTTTGATAACTAGACTTAAACATAATTGACTTCCATTTGTATTTTTTGTTATTGTCATCATTCAATTAATTTTTTTAGTTGTGTCCAATCTTTCATAATTCCATTGAGGTTTTTTGGGGGAAAAATACTAGAGTGATTTACCATTTCCTTCTCCAATTCATTTATAGGCAAACAGAATTTGCCTAGGATTACAGAGTTAATAAATGTCTGAAGCCATATTTGAACTCAGGAAGACCAGTCTTCCTGACTCTAGGACCAGCATTCTATCCATTGTGCCACCTAACTACCAAGGGCTTCTTTTATAATCCTATTTTAACAGCATTATTCTGAGAAGCAGCTCATAGACTTCGCATAGTTCCCAAAGGAACTATGACATAAAAAAGATTAAGACCCTTAGAACAAGATTACAATACACAGAGTCTAGTACAAGGGTCTAGAATAAGAGTCTAGTACACAGACCAATGAAGGATCTTCTTAGAGAAGGAAAGCACCAGACAATCTTTTATTCCCCATAGTATGCTCTTTCTATTATACTATGTTGTTTCTCTTCTTAAACAGAGATTCTTCTCTCAAGCATATTCCTGGGTACATTTTCCCAAGGAGCTACTTCTCCATTCTTACTCCATAAAGTTTTATATATACATACATATATATATATATATGTGTGTGTGTGTGTGTGTGTGTGTGTGTGTGTACATATATATATACATATATATACACACACACATATATACATATATATATATATATATATATGAAAGAGTTTTTGTTAGCTTTCTATACAATTATCCTTTGAACTAACATAATACATAGCTCTGCCTTTCAGAAGCAGCTAATTGGTACTCCGGGACTGTTGTAAGGAAGATGAGTTCAAATCTAACCTCATACATTTACTAGCTTCGTGACCCTGGACAAACTTTAATCTCTACTTGATTCAGTTTCCCCAACTGTAAATTAGTCTAATTACAGTACCTGCCTGACAGGGTTGTTGTGTAGATCAAATTTCTAAATTTTTTTAAATCCAATTTCTAAAAAAACACTTGCATTTTATAAAAGTTTAATCCCTCGCCTCTTTCCTTTTCCTTGCTCATGTCTTTGGGGACCTCTGCCCTACAAGTGTTTATTGGTTTCCTTCTGTTTCAAGCAAAAGTGAGTGTCCTATAAAAGTAAGCTTCATGGAATTTTAATGGGTTGCTTTCGAATGGAAAAGTCCCAAGGAGAAGACAATATAGGAGGTTTTCTGTAGCACAGTCTTACTGGTTCTATTAATGCAAAAGCAGATACTTATAAAAAAAAATCACAGGACACTTTTAAGGGTCTTTAAAATAGAGTATTTACAGACAATACCCTCTTACAAATGGAAGAGCTCCAGAGGGCTCTAGAAACTCCCATCAAAATAGCTAAAAAATATTAACCAATCACACACCTCAGCACAATTAAATAATATTGATTTTCCCCAACTTAACATGATCCCAAATGAACACACCATTTACTCAAAACAATTGTCTCTCCTCTTAATTTCCTTGTTTCTTTTGATAGCAATTCCATCATCCCATTTACCCAAGCTTGAAACCTCAGAGACTCTTCTTTCTCTCTAAGCCCCTTGCATTCAATCAGTTGCCAAGGGCTGCTAATTCTACCTCCACAGTATTCCTTACATCCTTCATTGCCTTTTAATTGGTCTCTGGATCTTTAGTCTCTTCTCTTTCCAAATGTTCTTTAAATGTCTTCACAATCTCAGGAATCAGACTTCATCAGTGAGCATATTCCTTCCAAAAACATGTATTTCTATTTTTTTGGTATCCAATTTCCTGGCAAGATTCCTTCCAAAATATGGGAAACAGTCTTCCAGTTTCCCACATACCTAGAACTGTACATATGTTTAGCTGAAAGCCTAAGTTCAATAGGAAAAGAGGAGTGGGGGTTAGTCCCCAATGTCAACAGCTTCTCAGAATGACCAGAGACTGCTAGAACACCCACACTCTGCAAGATTCTGCTTCTGGAAGTGGCCAGATTAGAAAGCACCACTGAGAAAGCATTAGAGTGATGTGAAGGCTCTGGGGAAATAACTCAAGGAAATAACAGAAACAGTACAGTAATCAAATGGGAATACCCTAGATATAATCTGAGTTTCTTTACCTCCACTCTGAAATGCCAAAGATAACCCTGAAAATATAGTACTCTTATAATGCCAAGGAAACTGAGGCAAGAGAGTTTTTAATATTTTATTTGAAAGGGAGAGATTGTGCTGGGGACATGCTGCCTCCAGGACTGATGTCCAAAACATCCAGCAGCTAATGTGGTGCTTCCCATGAAGTATATATACACACACATGGATCAGCTACAGAGGTAGACCAGGGCAGGGGCAGAGTCAGAGCACTGAGATCCAGAATGGAGTATCAATCCAGTTCTGATGGGGTGAGGGGAGGCACAGGGCATTCTGATAAGTTGGGATAAAGAAGAACAATGACAGAATGGGGGGTAGACCATAATTCTTGATGACTTAGCAGGAGTTAAGAGCCAGGAAGTCTGAACTCCCCCTTATCTTGATATTGACAATTTATAACCTTAGAGTAAGTAGCCCTGATTTATATCAGTCTTAATGAACGGTTGGGAGGGGGGGTGCAGCTAAAGGAATTGAGGCAGAACAATTCAGGGAAACTGAAGCAGAACAATTGGGGAAACTAAGGCAGAATAATTAGGGAAACTGAGTCAGGACAATAAAAGGGAATTGTGGCACAACACTGAACTTCAAAGATCTAAAACCCTCACAAGTAGGAGACAACATAAGAATACAAGGCTCTAGGCAGACCATCCCATTCCAAAATATGCCCAGGGGCAGAACATCCTGGCACAATGCACCAATTGAGTAATGAAACCTGAAAAGATGAGTAAATAAAACAAAACATACTAGCATCAAAATTATTGCAACTCTAACTTCATAATAATTGCAAGCAAAGACTCCATGAATGCCTTAGATTCCTAAAAAAAAATGAAGCAAAAGATGATAAAGAAAGAAAGAAAATTTATGTAAGGAAAAATGGGGAAAAGAATATATAGTTTGGAAGAGAAAATAGTAAACATTTCTCAAGAAGTAGATTTCCTGAAAATTAGGTATACAAAATAGAAATAAATGACTCCATAAGACAGCAAGAAATATTAAAATAACATCAAAGATTGGAAAAAAATAAGTTTAAAATGTGAATACATCTGCATTGGGGAAGAGAGAGTTTAGGAATCATAGGAATACTTGAAAAGTAATTCTCAAAAGCTTGAACACAATATTTCTATTAGTCTTAAATGAAAACTGCACAGATTTATTACAACCAGAGGGCAAAGTAACCACCACTAATTATTTTTTAAAAACCTCAAACAAAAAGTCCTTAAATTAACATAGCCAAAATCTGGAGTTACCCCTAATGATGATGATGATGATGTACATACTACCCAAGAAGGACTTAAAGTAGCAAGGAATCATACTCTGTGATGATGGAGAAATTGAGGCAAGATAGAGATTAGAGAGTTTTTAATATTTTATTTGAGAGGGAGAGATTGTCTAGGGCCAAAACAAGATCCATGTTGACCCCAGCAGACTTAATGGGACTCAAGTCTCAAAGCATTCAGCAATGAGTGAAAAATTCCAGGGATTCTTTATAAGGCTTCAGCCATCAGGAGAGACAAAGGCAGAGAGGGAGAAAAGGGGAGTAGAGCACTGGTGAACAGGCCATAAATTCAGTTCTGACAGGTTGGGGGTGAGGACCATAAATTCTTGATAACTTAGGAGGATCTAGGAGCCAAGATGTCTGAAATAAAAATATGCTTGCTTATCTCTAAATAACCTATCTACAATTTATGTCTCTATGGAATGCTAATGGTCAGGACTAGTTATTTCTTTCCCAATTTATATCAGTTCTAATTGTCAGGAAGGGGCATTGCAAACAGGCAGAATAATTCAGGGAAACTGAAGTAGAACAATTCAGGGAAACTAAGGCAGAACAATTCAGGAAAACTAAGGCGGAACAATTAAAGAAAACTGTGACATAACAAACCAAGATCACAAAAGATGTAGAAGTTTTTTTACTAAAAATGAGATATCTTGAAAAGATATTCTAAAAAATAAAAGATAAAAGTTTAAAACCAAGACTAATTTTTCCTAACAGCTAAATATTGTGGTGTGGGTCAGAGAGGGAAAGTGAAAAGGAGGGAATGAACTTTTATTGGAAAAGAAGACTTTTAAGCATTTTTCAAGAAACCGTCAGGGCTGAGTAGGATCTTGAAATAAACACATGAGTCTGGAGAAAAACAAAAAGGGAAATTTATTTGAGAAATTGGAAGGAACTGTAAGATGGTGTAGTGTTAATATTTTGTGAGGGGAAAAAAAAAAACAAGTGTCCCTTTAGAAACATCATCTTCAAAGGATATTATAGGAGTTAAATTTTAAAAAAGAGGTCTTATAATGCATTAGCTCTGCTCTGAGGATTTAAAGAGAGGAAATAGAAGGGATAGTTTTTGTTTGTTTGTTTGTTTGTTTTAAAGTAAACTAGTATTGAAAAGAAAAAAAGAGTGGAACTTTTTGTTCTTCATAATTGGAGTACATGAGGAGAAACATGTGCAAACATGGAGGAAGGGACTAAAGGGGTGGGCTTCAAATAATCTTACTCATGGAAAAAGAGTGCTGATGAAGGTGCAATATGGGGAGAGAAAGAGACAGAGAGAGAGATCATTTGATGCCCACCCCTTTAATACCTTCCTCCATGTTTGATTGTCCTAATAGAGCCTACTCTAATGGCATTTTTAAAGATTTTCTCCAATCCCGTCCAATAAAAGTCAATTTACAGACATGTGATTTTGATATTCTTAAATTGCTAATTTCAGAAAATAGTGCTCTTAGCCAATTCACTCTAATTTCTTTCTTTGATAGGCCCTCAGTACTACATGACATATTGCTAGAATTCTGTCTTCCCAGAAATCAGCCAGAGTCAGGATAATCAAAAGTCTTTATTCTTGGTCTTTTGAGGTCAAGGTCAGGGGATTAGATCTAGTAATCTGCACACCTCCTTCCTCTCTCTCCACAGCCAGGAGAATCCTCCATTTCCCTCCACCTACTCCACCCACTCATGTCACTTCCCCTCCTTTTTCCACACCCACCCATCCAGCCAGCACCAAATAGTTGAGGAGGGTCATCCTTCAAGCATGTTAATAGAGAATTGTCCAATTGGCAATTAGTCTCATGTGCTCCATTATCCAAGTGCATTTGCTCAGTTCTAGCCCTTTACAGGATATGTGTGCAAGATAAACAGACATCCTTCAAGTAAAGAATACATGCAATATGGGATAATCAAGTATAACACAATCAGCATATCATTTGCAAGTCAAATTTACTATATACTCACTTGTGTATATATACTATATATACTTTGGTGCTATATCACTTTTGGTGCTATAAATCCGCTCTAACACCAATGAATAACTCTCAAACTAGTACACAGTCATAGCAATATCAAAACCATTTGGGTCTTTCTTTTAGGTTGCTTTTCCCCTATGGGTATCTATCTATGCTTAAAAGATGATTGTAATCCATATATTCTCTTTTTCTTTTTCTACAAAAGCTTTCCTCCTACTGAAGAGAAAAAAAAAATTCCCTTGTCTTGGTAATTTAAAAAAATCTTCATCTCTCAAAATTCTCTTTTTCCTTGACTGGCTCCAGCTTCCTACCTTTCTCCTACTCTATCCACTCTGCTGATATCATCAGCCACAAGCCTAAATCAATGGTCACTATTTTTTGTTCTTATTTCTCTATATTGTGTGCAGAGGGGGGGTAATTTTTATCAATGGGGAAAATGTATAAGGGAAGAAACAACTGAGAAACAATTTAATTAGGACATCAGCTGCCTAGGACAATCAGTGATAGAGATCAGAACAGGCATCTCTCCCTTTTCCTTCCACCTTCTTGAATTGGAGGAGAAGAATGTAGCTTCAGTTTTGTGTGTCTCAATAGCATGAAGACCTGATGTTTTAGCCTCTTACATTAACATAATCCTCCACTTAAATCTAACTCCCATCATCTGCCCCCTCTCCTGTCCAATCAAAGAGTCCCATTCCCATCCTTCAGCCTTACTCTATGCAAACTCCTCAGTGTGCTTAGACAAGAAGAATTATTATGTCCACTTTTTTCTTCCCCAGGGTCTTTTTCCAAAGAGAAAATCAATGTCAAATGGACTTGGGAATTCTGGGTTAAAAATTCCAGATCAATTATCAAAGCCAGTTTTGGTGTCTCACAGTCTTAAGACATTGACTGTGATAATGGGAGGAGAAAAGAACATGAAATACATATACATACATATATATATATATATATATATATATATATATATATATA
Organism: Sminthopsis crassicaudata; assembly: GCF_048593235.1. Classification (NCBI taxonomy): domain Eukaryota; kingdom Metazoa; phylum Chordata; class Mammalia; order Dasyuromorphia; family Dasyuridae; genus Sminthopsis; species Sminthopsis crassicaudata. Next base: position 191,715,241 of record NC_133620.1, read on the forward strand.
TATACACACACACACACACACACACACTTTCCCTCACCATCACCACCTATTATCAACCAGTAGATAAGCCAGGAGTCCTAGAAATGGTAGCATCCCATCAGAATACTGAGTCTGCTTCCAGCCCAGCTCCTGCAACCATCATTTCAAGAAGTAACCCCAAATGAGATGTAGCCTGGCAACTGCTTCTGTGGGTGATAAAGCTTCAGCTAACAAAAGCTTAAGGGAGAAAGTGCTTACCACAAAACGTCCTTTGCACTGTCAAATAGTTCAGATTTAGAAATTGGTATGATTTTCAGTAAAAATGACATCATTTTTGTCTGCTTTGCCACCACATAGAACTCTGACTTGCACATGAAACCTTTATATGTTATTTCCTCAATTAGACTGTGAGCTTCTAAGAACAGGGACAGTTTTCTTTTTTATCTGTACCTAAAGCTCTTAGCACATAGCAAATAGTAACTACTTAATAAATGTTTATCATTCATTCATCATCACCTCATTAATTTATTCTTATGTCTAGTAATCAGTAGCATTTTTTCTAATGGTCCTTGTTTTTCTAATTAACTTTAAAGATCTTTAGGACCAATGTTGATTATCATTGTATCAGCTAATAGGTTATTTTTATTATTATCATTATTACCTTAAATTCACACATTAGCCAGTTTTTTTTTAGCCCTGTTCAGTTTAATTTAACATAACCTTAACAGTTTCCCCTGATCTGTTTGCAGTTCTAGTAGTTTTGTCATATAATCCTGATCTCCATTTAAAGATGAGCCAAGGCATGTAATGTTGCCTCAGTACAGAAGCCCAGGTGTTTTGAATTGAGAGGAATAAAGCATGTTTCTGGTTTGAGATTCCTAGGCCAGAATGAACTCTTGACTAATGAGGTGAGAAAGAGTTGACTCACACAGACTTAACTGAGAGCACTCTCACTCTGAAATTATTCTTCTCTATTAGAATGGGTCCCTCATGCTAAATGGCCAAATGATGTCCTACTTTTCTATTTTCAAAGGGTTGTGAGATTGTTGTATAGTCTCTCTCTCTCTTTCTCTCTCTCTCTCTCTCTCTCTCTCTCTCTCTCTCTCTCTCTCTCTCTCTCTCTCTCTCTCTCTCTCCTTTTTCTCTCCATTTCTGTCTCTGTCTCTGTCTGCATCTCTGTTTCTGTGTCTGTCTCTCTCTTTGTATGTGTCTCTTGTGTTTCTCTTATGTATTATCTGTGTCTCTGTCTGTATCTCTCTGACTCTGTCTCTGTCTTCCTATCTCTCTCTGTATCTCTGCCTCTGTCTGTCTTTCTGTCTCTGGGTGTCTGTTTCTATGCCCCTCTGTCTGTGTCTCTCTGTCTATCTCTGTGTGTATATATCTGTGTGTGTGTCTCTTTCTCTTTCTGTTTTTCTCTCTTTCTCTGTCAGTCTGTCTCTGTTGGTCTCTGTCTCTCTGTGTCTCTCTCTGCCTCTCTGTCTCTCTCTGTTTCTGTGTGTGAGTGTGTATGTGTGGATGTGTGTGTGTGTATCTCTTATGCATCCCTGTCACTTTCTTTGTCTCTATCTATATCTCTGTGTGTATCTCTGTCCCTGTCTCTGTCTCCCTGTCTCTCTGTGCATCTATGCCTCTGTATCTGTCTCAGTCTGGTCGACTATCTCTCTTTGTAGTTCTCTCTCTGTCTCTGTTTCTGTCTGGTATGTGTCTGTCTGTCTGTCTCTCTGTGTGCTATCTGTCTCTCACTGTCTGCTCTATTCTCTTCCTCTCCTTTTCCCTCTTCCTTCTCTCCTCCCCTTTCCCCCATTATTCTGGATATAAAGCTGTGCCAAATAATATCATAGCTCATTGCCCTCAAAGGAAAAAAGCATAACAGGTTACTGCCCTAACATATTCTTGATCTCCAGGAGAAGTATAAAGGGCGAAAGGTATTCTGGGATGGGGAATAAACATCAAAATGATTTCAATATTTGGCAAGGACCTTCCCATATATTTTTCTTTTAGTTCTCATAAAACCTTGGACAAGCAAAATTTTTAAATATAATCATTGAATATAAGGAAATTAAGTAAGCTCCAGAGAGGGTAAGTGATTTAGTCAACCTCTAACTACTAGTTAGTTTTAAATTTTGGACTCAAATCCAAGCCTCCTTGGTCCACATGTGTTTCTAGTACTTAGTACCTATGTGACCACCTACATGATGTTTTTGCTAATCTCCTCAACTACTAAAACACCTCCCAAAATACTTTGCATTTATTTTGCATAATATTCTCTATATTATTATATTTTAATGTATTTTCTTTGAGGGCAATGACAGATTTATTTTTTCTTTGAATTAACCAATGCCTATAGCACTATACATCCATGCTTTAAAATTTGAAAAGCATTTTACAAATATTATCTCATTTATCCTTATGTCAATCTTCGGATGTAGATGTTATCATTATCCTCATTTTTCAGCTAAGGAAAGTGAGGTATGCAGAAATTAAGTAATTTGTCCAGAGCTACACAGGAAGTAAGCGACTGAAGCCATATTTGAAATAAGGACTTCCTAATTGCCGTCCAAGATAGAACAACTTATCTTCAGTAGGGGATTAGTGAATTCTTGTTGAATAATTGATTCAATTTTTTAAAAATTATATATGTTTTTTACCCTTATTATATTGTAAACCTCTTAGATGCAAGGTTTATATTTTAAAATATCTTTGTTTTCATAGTGCCTTGCTTATAATAGATGCTCCTTCAGGATTTATTTATGTGTTTGAGGGAATAGCAAGAGACAACAGTAACTACTTTTATATTTGGAGTAAGAAGACCTGAGTTCAAAATCCAGCTCTGGCTAGATGACTTTAAGCAAATCAATGAACTTATCTAGATGTCAGGTTTATAATTGGCAAAATAAAGGAATTGGATTTGGTGATCCCTTAAAGTTTATTCCTGTTCTAAAGCTCTGTTCCTATGATCTTATTCTATCAGACCATGGAGATCATCAATAACCACTGTGCCATATGAAATTCCTAACAGATTAAGTATATAATTAAATTAAAAGGAACGAGGCACTGACCATTCTAACATGCCATATGAACTTTGTCAAATAATAAGTATTTCTATAGTGTTTGACATCCTGTTACAGAGTACTTGTATATATATATATATATATATATATATATATATATATATATATATATATATATATATATATATATATATATGCATTTAAACCTGAAAATCATTCACTTTACAGATGAGGAAAGGGAAGCCCATAACTATTAAGTTATTTGAACTGAGTCACATAACTAGTTAATGGTGGAAAGAGAATAAAAAATCCCTACTTCATGACTCTTAATTATGATCTACCTACATCTCACTGTGTTCTCCATGCATTGCCCTTAAAAGAAATAGTATCAATTTTTTTTCAATGAAATGATTTTGGAAAGATTTGCAAAATCATAACTATCTGTTTATCTTAATCTTTTGGAGGTTCCATCTACAATCAATCAACAAGTATGTTAAGCACCTGTAATGTACCAAGAACTGTGCTATTTAAGTCTTGATTGTTTATTTTCTATTTAAATTAGTATTTAAACAGATACATTTGAAACCTTCACTAATGCTTATATTAATGGCATCCTTTGGTAATGTCCCACTTTTGTCATAAAAAATCAGCAGGTTTATGTTGATATTATCCTTCTAGCTTTAGAGAATGTCTTCTCCACCCCAAGTCCCTGAATCATTTCAGTTCTTAGCCAGTCATCTTGGTTAATGTCCAGAGATTATTAGCTACCACCAAAAAAAAAAATTGTCATAACACCAACCTGCATTATACTTAAGAGAGGAGCTATGTTTTTAGTGAGCCATATTTAAGTGCTTATGATGATGGATACTAGCCTAAATAGGGGTGAATTGTTGCTAATTTAAAGTTTTAGAAATCACTAATAGAATGTTTTAAAACAATGGCAAATCTTTCAATGATATAACTCCCCAAAGGAAATCACAACAAAAAAAATCTTCCACTCTATCCTAAATTTCTCTGTATAAATCAAATATAAACCCTATTAGAAAAGGTGTGATTATAACTGCATTCTTATGGTTCCAGATCACCGCTGGGGCAGAGTTTCAAGATTCTCCCTATCTGCTGTAAGCCTATAAAAATAAAATGAGTTTTTCAGTGATTCTTAGAAGTTGCAAGCATGTTATTTCAATTTTATTATATAGTCATCAGTGGCAATGAGCAATATTCACACAGAGGGAAAGGTATTTTTTAAAGTTGTCACTTAATTTGTTTTTCCACAGTGAATTTTATTTGGAATAATTCATGAAACACTTTTCAAAGGATAGAAGGAAATTTATTTCCATTGGTTAAAAATATAAAAAATTAATAGCAAAATGTTTCTTTCTATATAAATAGCTTTATTGTCCTACTGACTCAGAGGGATTCAAGAGAGTTCTGTTGCTATGAAAAAGAATCAAATAAAAATTTTAAATATTTGAATTATTACTGTAATTGCCAAACCTTCAAGCTGTGCTAAATTTCCAACTTGTGCTTTGTCTTCAGGAAGCTGACTTTGCATTAAATATTCCCACAGAAAAGGGTCTGGCTATTGATTATCTAATCACAATACTATTCTACAAAATACTTTTTTTGATATTTTTCTTTCTCCAAACCATAATTTTACACATGAAGAAGTACCTTTGAAAATTTTAGAAACTATACCTATACCTTTGTTCTTCTGAGTCCCAGAGAGTTGAATTAAGAGTAATAGATGAAAGTTTCCAAATATCAAGTTTTACATCAGGGGGAAAAAAACAAATTTTAACAGAACTCTTAAGAAAAAGAGTAAGCTTTTAAAAATTAAATAAAAGGAGTAAGTTGCCTTGGTGGGTAATGGGTTTCTGCTCACTTGAAGACATCTAAGAAAGTCTGAATGACCTCTTGTCAGAAGTATTAGAAAAGACATTCTAATTTGGATAATGGTAGGATTAGACAGTAGGATTAGATTCCAACACAGATTCTATGACTCTAATCCTTGGAAATCCTAAGAAATTTTAACAATTATATTAAAAATTGATGACCTCAATCATCAATTTATTCTCCATACAAATGAATAAAAATCTTTAACAAATCATAGGAAATATACTATATACCATAAAAACCTTGCTTTGTCAGAAGTTTATGGCATAGATTATGACAAAGTGTCTTAACATATGGATACATAGAACTAGAAAATATTGGAGGGTATTACCTCACCACTAGTCAGGTGTTTTGTATTCAAACCACACAATACCTTGAGGTTTATGCATAATGATTTGTCTAGACAGTCTCTGAACTGGGAAGATGAGAAAAGAAATTAAAATTACTTCATGAAATGTTTTGAATTCAGAAATTAGGAGCCACATTCCAATTACAATGACTTAAATGGAAAATCTGGGCGCCCTTTATTGCTGAAAACATTAAATGGGATGTTGTTGTCCAGAATATCCTAGTTAACCTGCCAGTCAACAAGCATTTCCTAAGCACTTGCTTTGCACCAAACACATTGCTATACATGGGGGCACACAAAGAAAGCAAAAATAGTCCCTCCTGTATGTGTGTGTGTGTGTGTGTGTGTGTGTGTAATGAGCAAGGTAATCTCAGAAGGGAAATCACTAATCTTTCTTTGTCTAGCAAGTTGCCTATACCCTAGGACTTAGAATTCTCTTATGTAGTACTCCCTTGGATATCCTGTTCTGTCCCTTTTCTGAGAACATATATATATATATATATATATGTATATATATATACATATATATATATATACATATATATATATATATATATACATATATATATATATATATGTGTGTGTGTGTGTGTGTGTGTGTGTGTGTATATGTATATGTATATATGTACATATGTATATATGTATATATTTAATTTTACTTGGATCCCAGCACATTATAGGACTAATGCCTTGTTTTCATGTTAAAAGCAAAAATACTTTCAATCAACAAACATTTAATAATTTCTTGCTATGACATTATAGCTAATAATGGGGTTAAAAATAAATCTTTCCCTTACAGAGGTACCATTACAATGAAAGAGAAAACACGTCAGTGCAGCTAAGATAAAAACTGAATAGAATGAAAGTAGTAATAGAAAGGTAAAGAAAAGCAAGTGGAGGCATTGGCAAAGGCCTTCTGTGAGAAGTGGACTCTAAACTGAGTTTTAAGGAAATTTTGACTAATTTTCCTTTTTAAAAAAATTCTCTTATGTTCTTTCCTTACTTTATTTTTATTACTTTTGTAGATTCTATTGATATATTTCTAAATTCCAAATTCTAGTGGCAGTGCACTAGAATGGCTGACCTGGAGTCAGGAAGGTTCATCTTCCTGAGTTCAAATGTGGCCTGAGATACCAAATAGATATGTGATCCCAGGAAAGTCATTTAACCTGTTTGGCTGATGGAGAAAGAGATGGAGAAGGAAATTGCAAATCACTCCAATATGTTTTCCAAGAAAATTTCAAAAACGAGTCAGATATGACTGAAAACCAATTAAACAACAACATCCTAAATCTCTTTTTCCTAACATTCCCAGAGAGTCATCTCTATAATTAAAGAAAGAAGAGAAAAGGAAGGAAAGAAGGGAGGAAGGGAGGAAGGGAGGAAGGGAGGGACGGAGGGACTGAGGGAAAGTATATGCAAAGAATTAATCAATAAGTCATTTATTATCTTTTGATAGGTTAAAATATTTTTTTAAAAAAAGGTATTTTTACCCCTGTTTTTCAATTATCCATTTTAAAGACCAACTTACTTAGAATCATTGTGATGAGGAAACCCCAAAACTCTTAAAACCTCCTTGGACTCTGCCTCAGGGAAGGGACTCCACCCCAAGCACAAACAGTTTCATCCTTATCTAAAAACCCATTGAATTCTATTCAAATTCTAACTCTAGCTGAAACTTCAGCCAGAAGCCAACCTGGGACTCCATCCAGGAGCCCCTTCAGATTATCTAAAGCCTCCTATTATAAAGAGTCAAACTGGAGTCCATTCTTTGCAGAGGTCCCAAACATGGCATCCTTACCCTGGCCATGTCAAGGATTTCTGTCCACCAGAACTACCCTGGCTCTGTTGTCTTCCTACCTTTTAAGCTTACTTCCAAACCCCATAATAAACCTCTTTTATCAATCTAGGTTTTCAGGTCTGTAAATTCCTTTACAGAGGACTCTTGCACCGCTACTAGACCTCATTTAACTCTGTATCTTTGCGCTGAATCCAAAGGGGTTGCAGGGGAGCTCTATTTGACTCCCTGTACCCCGAACCTGCCACTAGACCTCAATTAAACCTAATTTCATTTAGGTGCCCCTTATCTAGTTCTCATCAATAGGATATAGCTACTAGAAGGTATCTTAAGGATCATTTGTTCAAACTTATTTACCCCTTCATAATAATAAAGTCCTTTTAAAATCAATTAAAAAATCAACAAATACTCAATGGGCTCCTATTATGTATAAGACACTATACTACTTTAAGTTTATCAAATTGCTTTGAACTTCTAAATGTCAGAAAAAAATTGAATAATAAATATACATTTATATTTGTTTCATATCTTTAAAAATAAATTTATTCATTTTTTTAATCACAGCTATTATTCACCTACACACACAGCTGGGCCTTATTGCATCACTTGTTTGCCATACATGGATGGCTGTGAAAATTAATATAAGAATTCATAAAAGCCCTTAGGTTTTTTTCAGGACACACTAATGTTCCAATTGGATGAAGTATTTACTGATAAGAAATATAAATAAGAAAATTCCCTTGATTAAGTTAGGAGGTTTCTCATTAGAATAATCCAGGAAAAAGATAGGGCCCTAACCAAAAGCAGTTTCAGTGAGCATGAAAGAATGAGAATAATCCAGACATACCATGGAGGTAGGAACAGCATAATGGAAGGAGTTAACATAAATTGATGCTGTTGTTTGTCCTTCTTTCTTGAAGAGGACCATGACATCAGAAAGATGATGCTATGACATGCAAGTGAATTAGGACGACTGGAGATAGCCCTAGATACAGTGGGAGACCTTGGCCTTTTAAAATAAATAAATAATAGATAAATATCTGGGAGGGGAGGGTTTCTGGCCAAAGCAGAAATTATTTCTATTTACATTAATTTGAATCAATCAGTACACAAACAATGACTCAAAAAAAAAAAAAAGCTCTATTGATGCCCAATAAGAATCAGAATGGTTTTGGTTTAAGGCATGATCCTTAAGAAAAAAATTAACTGGAATTGGTCAGTTGGAAGAAACCTTCTTTCCTTTTCTTCTTCTCTTCCTTCCTTCCCTTCCTCCCATTACTTTGTGCAAGCCCCCATCATCTCATGCTAGGGCTATTGCAATAGCTTATTGATTTATGTCATTTCTTCAAGTCTGTTCCCACTCTAGACCCTTCTCCAGTCAACTGCCAAAGTGATTTTTCTAAAGCGCAGCTTTGACTAGGTCAACCCTTTTGTCAATAAGAATTAATGGTTTCCTATCACCACTAGGATCAAACATAAACTCCTCTGTTTGTCATGCAAAGTCCTTCCTGACCTATCCCACTCCATACCTTTCTAGTCTTTTCCCACCTTATATACTTCTATATATTGTGAATCCAGCAACACTTTCTCCCTGTTCCTCCCACAAAGCACTGTTTATCCCTCATGCCTGGAATGTTCTCCCTCTCCATTTCTCCCTCCTGGATTTCCTGGATTCTTTTAAAGTTTAACTAAAATCTTACCTACGATTTTCTACTGAAAACCATTCTAAATCCATCTTAATTCCAGTGCCTTAACTTCTATTAATTATTTCTTATTTATCTTGTATATATCTTATTGGTACATAATTGTTTATAAACTGTCTCCCCTCTCCTCATTTGGACTGTAAGTTTCTTGAGAGTAGGGACTTTCTTGTGTCCACAAACTTAGCATGGTAATTGGCATGTAGCAAGCACTTAATAAAAAATTACTGACTGACTGAAAAGTAATTTATGCTGAACATGAGTACAAAGGCCAGCAATGCAGCCAGCAGGATTCTAGGAAGAGAAGAATGAAATTGGGAAGATAATTGAGAATTTGATTTTCATGACATTATGAGAAAATGGGAAGTGCCTGAGTAGTTGGAAATTGTGGGTTGGATAGTGATAAATTGGTTAGGATTTGCAAATAAATTAAGAATCAATTGTACTTTTTACATTTCCAAATGGATATTCTATTAGGCATCTCAAATGCAAGATATCCAAAAACAAAAAATAATTTTCCTGCCAAATTCACCCCTAGAATAATTTCTATATTTCTATAACAGTGCACCAAACAATTAAAAAGCCTTTTGTAAGTGCTTACCACTTAAAGTACCAAGTATCATCTGAAATAGAGCTCATCTTTTCCTATATAGAATGTACAACTTCCTATTCTTCCTAATATACAACAGGCATGACTAAGACATATCCCACATTGTAAGGGTTTTGCCTCTGACCACATTTTCTTGTAGGTCACTCTACCTGAGCCAGACACTTGTCTCATTGCTATAAGTTTAGATTATTAATACTGAGAACTCTAGTAATCTAGGAGTATGTTGGATAATTTATTTTTCATTAGTGAATTTTCAACTACTAATTAACTAATTAGCTTGTGGTCTCATTCAAATTCATTAAGTATTAATTATTGAATGAACCAGAGAACATCATTTGTCATTAATAATTACTCTTATTTATCTATATTTAAATATTGAAATCACAAATTACTTCTAACCTTTTTAATCTTCTTATACTTACCTCCATTTTACAATTTAGTGACACTAGTGTACTTCACTATATTTTTCATCTTTTTCTATACACTGGCTGACTTCCATACCTAAATACCTCTCACTCTTGAACTTTGACTCATTGCTAACTAGGTTTTCTTCAAATTTGGCTCAAACATTTACCTTCTGCAGGAAACCTTTCCTGGTGCAACCAGTTGATAATGCTTACTGCTTTTCTTCAAGATTACCTTCCTTACACACACACACACACACACACACACACACACACTCACACAGACTTGCAATATATATGTATATAGTATATGCATACATCCATATACAAGCATCATGCACGCATATATATGTTGATGTGGATGTAGATTTTATGTCTATGTGGCCACATGCACATATATACACATGTACATGTATATTCATACATGCATTGAATATAAAAACATACACACATTTCTGTGTGTGATATGCATGTATATATGTAATAATATATGTGTGTATATATAAACACATATACTCAATATTTTGGTTAAAACCAGAAACATTCCCAAAGTCACCTCAAACTCTCAAAATATTAATAGTTGACTCCTCCTTATGTGTCTAGAAAATGAGTCTCCAATCTTTCAACTCATTGAGGCAATGACTAAAGTCTCTCAATATTTCTTAATGGTTCTCTTTAGGATTATGTCTTTCTTTTTGTTTTCTCTTCAATGAACACAGGAAACGTATCTCCAAATTTCACTGTACTATTGCTCTTCATAAAATTATCTTTATAAAGTTACTTTATAATACCACATTTAAAACAGTACTGAATGAGATGAGGTGAGCTCTTTCAAGACAGTTGTGAAAATCTAGTAAGGCTTCATCTACTTCAGAGTTTGAGTAGGCCTGAAGGACTTTGAGCATTGATTCAAGGGCATAATTGAATCCCCTTCCTGCTCTCCTCCCATGACACAATTTCCTATTTCAGTCAAATATGGGCAACTATGTACTTATTGGTCAAGTTCAATTTCGTGGGTAGATCTCGTGTTTAGAATGTAAGACTCTCAGCCAATGAGGATGAGGGTCAGTGGTGGGAGGGGGTGTTAGCAATAGGGATTAAAGGTGCTGTCATGCCCGGAGAAGAGGCTTCCTCTCTTCGATTGTTTGCTGGAAGGATGGGATGCCCATTTTGAGAGAATGTTCAATAAACTTTGCTTTATTCTAGAGATCTCTCCAGCTTTTTTATTAAATGGTGTTCCCTCACCATTTCAGTACCATACAGTACCAACAGGAAAAAACTTTGCTTTTTCTTGCTTTGTTTTTCCTAGAATCTTTTTAAATTGGATAGTAACAACATATGTCTCAAAGAATTATGAAAATCAAAGTTTCTTTTTCTGAAGACCCATTTCTAAAACAGAAAGAGTTAAAGAACTGCCCTGAGAGGTAAGTAAAAGAGAAGGTATAACCTGCTGTCAGGAAAAGTTGATTAACAAAAGAAATAGATAATAAGGATCTTCAAGATCAGGTGAAGAAGCAAAATTGTGGATATTTTTATTATTCCTAGTCTATTTTTCTAGAAGAGATTAACACTGCCTTGGCTAAAAGCATCAGTTGAAATTAAAGCTGAAAGTGCCAAAGACTACATCTGTCATTGAGAAGAAGGCCAAGCTGAATGGAAGAAATAGTCTGGCTAAGTAGTGTAGTAACAGCTATCTAATCAACATACCCAGCTGAGATTCTAGTCCCTCCAAGGAGCTAGTTAAGCCAGCTGTGTAGAACTATCCAAAGTGGAAGCCATGTCCAACAATGAACTTTGTCCCTGAGAAAGCTCAACATTTCTAGAGTTGTGAATGACCCTAGGCACATTTATTACCCACATAAGCCAGATGGTGAAAAAAAAAATGGTAGAAATGGACAGAAAGAGACAGAAGCAAAAAAGAGACAGAAACACAGAGACAGAGACAGAGAGACATAGAGAGAGAGAAATCTGAATTCTGAGAGAGAAGAGAGAAAAGGGGTATTTATACCCTTTTAGATGTCAGACACTATAACATGATATAGATAATATATATGCACACACACATATACACATGTGATCAAACTAGTCCCTCACTTATGGAGTTTAAATCCTTATTGGGAAAGACAATACTTGAAGGGAAGTTGGAAAATGGAGTTGAAGTTGTGCCACTGGAATTTATTGAGTGAGGAGTGATATGATGAAACCTACACTTTAGAAGAAAATCCCTTGAATAATTTTCTCAAGTCAAAGAACCCAATTAAAAAACATGATAGTCCAGCCAGAGATGCTAAAGACTGAAACTGGGATTATGATAAATTGGTGATAAGGGATTTGAAAGCTCAGGAGAGAAAGGAGAGCTATAGAAGGGGAACTGAAAGTGTTCTTCATGGAAACTGATTATTTCGCCAAGTGAAATAATGTGGAACAAAAAGAGAAAAAACCCTGGGAAAGAGATGTGAGGGACACCTATGGCTAAATGGTGATGACATGGACAACAAACTAGCAAAAAGGACTGAGAAAAAGCAGGATAGATAGATTGGTAAGTAGGTAGATAGATAGATAGATGATATGTGATAGATGTAGATAGATGATTAATAGGTGATGATGATATGTAGATATTTGATACATACATAGATGATTAGATAAATAGATTTTAAGAATGGGGAAAACTTGACCATAGATATCAGAGAAGGAACCAGGTGATAGGGAGAAAGTGAAGACAATAGAAAGCCAAAATTATAGCAAGGACAATCTTCTGATAAGATGGAACAAGATAGAATCAAGTGAGGTGAGACAGCAAAAATGGTGAGGTAGAGGAAATACTATAATTGAGATCTCTCAACATTCCTATTCAAAAAAAAATTAAAAATAGCCCTTCAGAATAGGAAATAAAAATGGCCAAAGAAGCAAATACATTCATGCAGTTCATACATCTGACTGAAACCTGGCTTCTATTGGATCCTCAAAATAACCTATCAGCAAACAGTGAAGAGAATATTTCTTGTTCACCTATAGCAGAAGCAGTTTTTAGGAAACTTGTAGTTGATCAAAATATTTCTTATAAGTGGAGAATAAACAGTGAAGAAACATCTACATATGAAATAGAAAACTTCTGATTATCAAGAGCAGATATGATTGAAGAAACTTTACTATGAATCAGATTGCCAGACACATTGTCAAAGCTTTCCTGGCCTTTTATTATATACTAATTATGGATAAAAGCAATCTGAGAGATTTAAATAGAAAAGTTAAACAAATTAAAACTATAAAGCTAAAATTG